>NC_054468.1:105480856-105827721 GCF_017639515.1 Carcharodon carcharias
GCAGTATCATACACCCAGCTGCATCATCACCTCAGCAGCATCATGACTTCAGCCGCTTCATGACTTCAGCATCACCATCACCTCAGCCGGATCATCCTCTCAGCAGCTTCATTACCTCAACAGCATCATCCGCTCAGCAGCATCAACTCAGCAGCATCAATACATCAGCTGCATCATCCCCTCAGCAGTATCACCTCAGCAGCATCATCTCCTCAGCAGCATCACCACCTCAGCAGCATCATCACCTCCGCAGTATCATCGCCTCAGCAGTATCATACGCTCAGCAGCATCATCACCTCAGCAGCATCATCACTTCAGCAGCATCATCACATCAGCAGCATCATTATCTCAGCTGCACCGCCTCAGCAGCATCATTCCCTCAGAAGCATCATCCCCTCAGCAGCATCATCACCTCACCAGCAGAATGATCATCTCAGGAGCATTATCCGCTCAGCAACATCATCCCTTCAGCAGCATTATCACATCAGCAGCAGCATCATCCCCTCAGCAGCATCATCACCTCAGCAGCATCATCACCTCAGTAGCATCATACCATCAGCAACATCTTCCCCTGAGCAGCATCATCCTCTCAGCGGCACCACCCCTCAGCAGCACCATCCTCTAAGCAACATCATCCACTCAGCAGCATCACCTTTCAGCATCATTACCTTTAGCAGCATCATCCCCTCAGCAGCATCATCATCTCCGCAGCATTATCACCTCTGTATGATCATACTCTCAGCAGCATCAATACCTCAGCAGCATCATCCCCACAGCAGCATCATCGTCTCAGCAGCATCATTACCTCAGCAGCATCATCCCCATAGCAGCATCATCTCCTCAGCGACTACATCACCTCAGCATCATCATCAACTGAGCAGCATCATCTCCTCTGCAGCTTCATTGCCTCAGCAGCAACATCTTCTCAACATCATCACCTCAGCAGCATCATCCTCTCAGCAGCATCATATCCTCAGCAGCATCATCCTGTCAGCAGCATCATCACCTCAGCAACATCATCACATCAGCATCATCAACTCAGCAGCATCATCGTCTCAGCAGCAACATTACATCAGCAGCATCAGCCCCTCAGCAGCATCATTACATCAGCATCATCTTCCACACAGCAGCATCATCCCCTCAGCACCTTCTTCACCTCAGCAACATCATCTCATCATCATCATCCTCTCGGAAGCATTATCCCATCTGCAGCATTACCTCAGCATCATAATCACCTCAGCAGCATCATCACATCAGCTGCATCATCTCCTCAGCATAACCTCAACAACATCATCCTCCCAGCAGCATCATTACCTCAGCAGCATCATCCCCACAGCAGCATCAGCCCTCAGCAGCTTCATCACATCAGCAGCATCATCAACTAAGCAGCATCATCCTCTCAGCAGCAGCATCGCTTCAGCAGCATCATCACCTCAGCAGCATCATCACCTCAGCAGCAGCATCATCATGTCAGCAGCATTATCCCATCAGCAGCATCATCCCCTCAGCATCATCATCCACTCAGCAGCAGCATCATCACCTCAGCAGCATCAATACCTCAGCAGCATCACCTCAGCAGCATCATCCCCTCAGCAGCATCATCTCCTCAGCAGCAGAATGATCATCTCAGTAGCATTTTCCCCTCAGCAGCATCATCCCCTCAGAAGCAGCACATCAGCAGCAGCATCATCATCTCAGCAGCATTATCCCCTCAGCAGCATCATCCCCTCAGCATCATCATTTGCTCAATAGCAGTATCATCACATCAGCAGCATCATTACCTCAGCAGCATCATCCCCTCAGCAGCATCATCACCTCACCAGCAGCATGAGAATCTCAGGAGCATTATCCCATCAGAAACATCATCCCCTCGGCAGCATTATCACATCAGAGGCAGCATCATCCCCTCAGCAGCATCATCACCTCAGCATCAGCATCATTCCATCAGCAGCATCATCCCCTCAGCAAAATCCTCACCTCAGCAGCATCACTTCAGCAGCATCATCACCTCAGCAGCAGCATCATCATCTCAGCAGCATTATCCCCTCAGCATCATCATCCCCTCAGCATCATCATCCACTCAGCAGCAGCATCATCACCTAAGCAGCATCATCACCACAGCAGCAGCATCATCATCTCAGGAGCTTATCCCCTCAACAGCATCATCCCCTCAGAAGCGCCATCTCCACAGCAGCATCATCACCTCAGCAACATCATCACCTCCGCAGTATCATCGCCTCAGCAGTATCATACACCCAGCTGCATCATCACCTCAGCAGCATCATGACTTCAGCAGCTTCATGACTTCAGCATCACCATCACCTCAGCCGGATCATCCTCTCAGCAGCTTCATTACCTCAACAGCATCATCCGCTCAGCAGCATCAACTCAGCAGCATCAATACATCAGCTGCATCATCCCCTCAGCAGTATCACCTCAGCAGCATCATCTCCTCAGCAGCATCACCACCTCAGCAGCATCATCACCTCCGCAGTATCATCGCCTCAGCAGTATCATACGCTCAGCAGCATCATCACCTCAGCAGCATCATCACTTCAGCAGCATCATCACATCAGCAGCATCATTATCTCAGCTGCACCGCCTCAGCAGCATCATTCCCTCAGAAGCATCATCCCCTCAGCAGCATCATCACCTCACCAGCAGAATGATCATCTCAGGAGCATTATCCGCTCAGCAACATCATCCCTTCAGCAGCATTATCACATCAGCAGCAGCATCATCCCCTCAGCAGCATCATCCCCTCAGCAGCATCATCACCTCCGCAGCAGCATCATTCCCTCAGCAGCATCATTCGTTCAGCAGCATCATCACCTCAGCAGCATCACTTCAGCACCATCATCACCTCAGCATTTTTATCACCTCAGCAGTATCATCCCCTCAGCAGCATCATCACTTCAGCTGCATCATCACCTCAGTAGCATCATCCCCTCAGCAGCGTCATCCCATAGGCTGCATCATCGCCTCTGCAGCATCATCACCTAAGCAGCTGCATCATCCCCTCAGAAGCAGCACATCAGCAGCAGCATCATCATCTCAGCAGCATTATCCCCTCAGCAGCATCATCCCCTCAGCATCATCATCCGCTCAACAGAAGCATCATCACATCAGCAGCATCATTACCTCAGCACCACCACCTCAGCAGCATCATTACCTCAGCAGCATCAACCCCTCACAAGCATCATCACCTCACCAACAGCATGATCATCTCAGGAGCATTATCCCCTAAGCAACATCATCCCCTCAGCAGCGTTATCACATCAGCGGCAGCATCAACCCCTCAGAAGCATCATCCCCTCAGCAGCATCATCAGCTCAGCAGCAGCATAATCACCTCAGCAGCATCACTTCAGCAGCATCATCAACTCAGCAGCTTTATCACCTCAGCAGTATCATCCCCTCAGCAGCATCATCACCGCAGCAGCATCATCACCTCAGTAGCATCATCCCCTCAGCAGCATCATCATCTCCGCAGCATTATCACCTCTGTATGATCATACTCTCAGCAGCATCAATACCTCAGCAGCATCATCCCCACAGCAGCATCATCGTCTCAGCAGCATCATTACCTCAGCAGCATCATCCCCATAGCAGCATCATCTCCTCAGCGACTACATCACCTCAGCATCATCATCAACTGAGCAGCATCATCTCCTCTGCAGCTTCATTGCCTCAGCAGCAACATCTTCTCAACATCATCACCTCAGCAGCATCATCCTCTCAGCAGCATCATCACCTCAGCAGCATCATCACCTCAGCAGCAGCATCATCATGTCAGCAGCATTATCCCATCAGCAGCATCATCCCCTCAGCATCATCATCCACTCAGCAGCAGCATCATCACCTCAGCAGCATCAATACCTCAGCAGCATCACCTCAGCAGCATCATTAACTCAGCAGCATCATCCCCTCAGCAGCATCATCTCCTCAGCAGCAGAATGATCATCTCAGTAGCATTTTCCCCTCAGCAGCATCATCCCCTCAGAAGCACCATCTCCACAGCAGCATCATCACCTCAGCAGCATCATCACCTCCGCAGTATCATCGCCTCAGCAGTATCATTCGCTCAGCAGCATCATCACCTCAGCAGCATCATCACTTCAGCAGCATCATCACATCAGCAGCATCATTATCTCAGCTGCAGCGCCTCAGCAGTATCATTCCCTCAGAAGCATCATCCCCTCAGCAGCATCATCACCTCCGCAGCAGCATCATTCCCTCAGCAGCATCATTCGTTCAGCAGCATCATCACCTCAGCAGCATCACTTCAGCACCATCATCACCTCAGCATTTTTATCACCTCAGAAGTATCATCCCCTCAGCAGCATCATCACTTCAGCTGCATCATCACCTCAGTAGCATCATCCCATCAGCAGCGTCATCCCATAGGCTGCATCATCGCCTCTGCAGCATCATCACCTAAGCAGCTGCATCATCCCCTCAGAAGCAGCACATCAGCAGCAGCATTACCTCAGCAGCATCATAACCTCAGCGGCAGCATCATCATCTCAGCAGCATTATCCCCTCAGTAGCATCATCCCCTCAGCATCATTATCCCCTCAGCAGCATCATCACCTCACCAGCAGAATGATCATCTCAGGAGCATTATCCGCTCAGCAACATCATCCCTTCAGCAGCATTATCACATCAGCAGCAGCATCATCCCCTCAGCAGCATCATCCCCTCAGCAGCATCATCACCTCCGCAGCATCATCTCCTCAGCAGCAGAATGATCAACTCAGTAGCATTTTCCCCTCAGCAGCATCATCCCATCAGAAGCACGATCTCCACAGCAGCATCATCACCTCAGCAGCATCATCACCTAAGCAGCTGTATCATCCCCTCAGAAGCAGCACATCAGCAGCAGCATCATCATCTCAGCAGCATTATCCCCTCAGCAGCATCATCCCCTCAGCATCAACATCCGCTCAACAGAAGCATCATCACATCAGCAGCATCATTACCTCAGCACCACCACCTCAGCAGCATCATTACCTCAGCAGCATCAACCCCTCACCAGCATCATCACCTCACCAACAGCATGATCATCTCAGGAGCATTGTCCCCTAAGCAACATCATCCCCTCAGCAGCGTTATCACATCAGCGGCAGCATCAACCCCTCAGCAGCATCATCCCCTCAGCAGCATCATCAGCTCAGCAGCAGCATAATCACCTCAGCAGCATCACTTCAGCAGCATCATCAACTCAGCAGCTTTATCACCTCAGCAGTATCATCCCCTCAGCAGCATCATCACCGCAGCAGCATCATCACCTCAGTAGCATCATCCCATCAGCAACATCATCCCCTTAGCAGCATCATCCTCTCAGCGGCACCACCCCTCAGCAGCACCATCCTCTAAGCAACATCATCCACTCAGCAGCATCACCTTTCAGCATCATTACCTTTAGCAGCATCATCCCCTCAGCAGCATCATCTCCGCCGCATTATCACCTCTGTATGATCATACTCTCAGCAGCATCAATACCTCAGCAGCATCATCCCCACAGCAGCATCATCGTCCCAGCAGCATCATTACCTCAGCAGCATCATCCCCATAGCAGCATCATCTCCTCAGCGACTACATCACCTCAGCATCATCATCAACTGAGCAGCATCATCTCCTCTGCAGCTTCATTGCCTCAGCAGCAACATCTTCTCAACATCATCACCTCAGCAGCATCATCCTCTCAGCAGCATCATATCCTCAGCAGCATCATCCTGTCAGCAGCATCATCACCTCAGCAACATCATCACATCAGCATCATCAACTCAGCAGCATCATCGTCTCAGCAGCAACATTACATCAGCAGCATCAGCCCCTCAGCAGCATCATTACATCAGCATCATCTTCCACACAGCAGCATCATCCCCTCAGCACCTTCTTCACCTCAGCACCATCATCTCATCAGCATCATCCTCTCAGAAGCATTATCCCATCTGCAGCATTACCTCAGCATCATAATCAACTCAGCAGCATCATCACATCAGCTGCATCATCTCCTCAGCATAACATCAGCAACATCATCCCCACAGCAGCATCAGCCCTCAGCAGCTTCATCACATCAGCAGCATCATCAACTAAGCAGCATCATCCTCTCAGCAGCATCATCGCTTCAGCAGCATCATCACCTCAGCAGCAGCATCATCATGTCAGCAGCATTATCCCATCAGCAGCATCATCCCCTCAGCATCATCAGCCACTCAGCAGCAGCATCATCACCTCAGCAGCATCTATACCTCAGCAGCATCACCTCAGCAGCATCATTAACTCAGCAGCATCATCCCCTCAGCAGCATCATCTCCTCAGCAGCAGAATGATCATCTCAGTAGCATTTTCCCCTCAGCAGCATCATCCCCTCAGAAGCACCATCTCCACAGCAGCATCATCACCTCAGCAGCATCATCACCTCCGCAGTATCATCGCCTCAGCAGTATCATACGCTCAGCAGCATCATCAGCTCAGCAGCATCATCACTTCAGCAGCATCATCACATCAGCAGCATCATTATCCCAGCTGCACCGCCTCAGCAGCATCATTCCCTCAGAAGCATCATCCCCTCAGCAGCATCATCACCTCCGCAGCAGCATCATTCCCTCAGCAGCATCATTCGTTCAGCAGCATCATCACCTCAGCAGCATCACTTCAGCACCATCATCACCTCAGCATTTTTATCACCTCAGCAGTATCATCCCCTCAGCAGCATCATCACTTCAGCTGCATCATCACCTCAGTAGCATCATCCCATCAGCAGCGTTATCCCATAGGCTGCATCATCGCCTCTGCAGCATCATCACCTAAGCAGCTGCATCATCCCCTCAGAAGCAGCACATCAGCAGCATCATTACCTCAGCAGCATCATAACCTCAGCGGCAGCATCATCATCTCAGCAGCATTATCCCCTCAGTAGCATCATCCCCTCAGCATCATCATCCACTCAGCAGCAGCATCATCACCTCAGCAGCAACAATACTTCAGCAGCATCACCTCAGCAGCATCATTAACTCAGCAGCATCATCCCCTCAGCAGCATCATCTCCTCAGCAGCAGAATGATCATCTCAGTAGCATTTTCCCCTCAGCAGCATCATCCCCTCAGAAGCACCATCTCCACAGCAGCATCATCACCTCAGCAGCATCATCACCTCCGCAGTATCATCGCCTCAGCAGTATCATACGCTCAGCAGCATCATCACCTCAGCAGCATCATCACTTCAGCAGCATCATCACATCAGCAGCATCATTATCTCAGCTGCACCGCCTCAGCAGCATCATTCCCTCAGAAGCATCATCCCCTCAGCAGCATCATCACCTCACCAGCAGAATGATCATCTCAGGAGCATTATCCGCTCAGCAACATCATCCCTTCAGCAGCATTATCACATCAGCAGCAGTAGCATCCCATCAGCAGCATCATCCCCTCAGCAGCATCATCACCTCCGCAGCAGCATCATTCCCTCAGCAGCATCATTCGTTCAGCAGCATCATCACCTCAGCTGCATCACTTCAGCACCATCATCACCTCAGCATTTTTATCACCTCAGCAGTATCATCTCCACAGCAGCATCATCACCTCAGCAGCATCATCACCTCCGCAGTATCATCGCCTCAGCAGTATCATACGCTCAGCAGCATCATCACCTCAGCAGCATCATCACTTCAGCAGCATCATCACATCAGCAACATCATTATCTCAGCTGCACCGCCTCAGCAGCATCATTCCCTCAGAAGCATCATCCCCTCAGCAGCATCATCACCTCACCAGCAGAATGATCATCTCAGGAGCATTATCCGCTCAGCAACATCATCCCTTCAGCAGCATTATCAAATCAGCAGCAGCATCATCCCCTCAGCAGCATCATCACCTCCGCAGCAGCATCATTCCCTCAGCAGCATCATTCGTTCTGCAGCATCATCACCTCAGCAGCATCACTTCAGCACCATCATCACCTCAGCATTTTTATCACCTCAGCAGTATCATCCCCTCAGCAGCATCTTCACATCAGCTGCATCATCACCTCAGAAGCATCATCCCATCAGCAGCGTCATCCCATAGGCTGCATCATCGCCTCTGCAGCATCATCACCTAAGCAGCTGCATCATCATGTCAGCAGCATTATCCCATCAGCAGCATCATCCCCTCAGAAGCGTCATCCCATAGGCTGCATCATCGCCTCTGCAGCATCATCACCTAAGCAGCTGCATCATCCCCTCAGAAGCAGCACATCAGCAGCAGCATCATCATCTCAGCAGCATTATCCCCTCAGTAGCATCATCCCCTCAGCATCATCATCCGCTCAACAGAAGCATCATCACATCAGCAGCATCATTACCTCAGCACCACCACCTCAGCAGCATCATTACCTCAGCAGCATCAACTCCTCACAAGCATCATCACCTCACCAACAGCATGATCATCTCAGGAGCATTATCCCCTAAGCAACATCATCCCCTCAGCAGCGTTATCACATCAGCGGCAGCATCAACCCCTCAGAAGCATCATCCCCTCAGCAGCATCATCAGCTCAGCAGCAGCATAATCACCTCAGCAGCATCACTTCAGCAGCATCATCAACTCAGCAGCTTTATCACCTCAGCAGTATCATCCCCTCAGCAGCATCATCACCTCAGCAGCATCATCACCTCAGTAGCATCATACCATCAGCAACATCATCCCCTCAGCAGCATCATCCTCTCAGCGGCACCACCCCTCAGCAGCACCATCCTCAAAGCAACATCATCCACTCAGCAGCATCACCTTTCAGCATCATTACCTTTAGCAGCATCATCCCCTCAGCAGCATCATCATCTCCGCAGCATTATCACCTCTGTATGATCATACTCTCAGCAGCATCAATACCTCAGCAGCATCATCCCCACAGCAGCATCATCGTCTCAGCAGCATCATTACCTCAGCAGCATCATCCCCATAGCAGCATCATCTCCTCAGCGACTACATCACCTCAGCATCATCATCAACTGAGCAGCATCATCTCCCCTGCAGCTTCATTGCCTCAGCAGCAACATCTTCTCAACATCATCACCTCAGCAGCATCATCCTCTCAGCAGCATCATATCCTCAGCAGCATCATCCTGTCAGCAGCATCATCACCTCAGCAACATCATCACATCAGCATCATCAACTCAGCAGCATCATCGTCTCAGCAGCAACATTACATCAGCAGCATCAGCCCCTCAGCAGCATCATTACATCAGCATCATCTTCCACACAGCAGCATCATCCCCTCAGCACCTTCTTCACCTCAGCAACATCATCTCATCAGCATCATCCTCTCAGAAGCATTATCCCATCTGCAGCATTACCTCAGCATCATAATCACCTCAGCAGCATCATCACATCAGCTGCATCATCTCCTCAGCATAACCTCAGCAACATCATCCTCCCAGCAGCATCATTACCTCAGCAGCATCATCCCCACAGCAGCATCAGCCCTCAGCAGCTTCATCACATCAGCAGCATCATCAACTAAGCAGCATCATCCTCTCAGCAGCATCATCGCTTCAGCAGCATCATCACCTCAGCAGCATCATCACCTCAGCAGCAGCATCATCATGTCAGCAGCATTATCCCATCAGCAGCATCATCCCCTCAGCATCATCATCCACTCAGCAGCAGCATCATCACCTCAGCAGCATCAATACCTCAGCAGCATCACCTCAGCAGCATCATTAACTCAGCAGCATCATCCCCTCAGCAGCATCATCTCCTCAGAAGCACCATCTCCACAGCAGCATCATCACCTCAGCAGCATCATCACCTCCGCAGTATCATCGCCTCAGCAGTATCATACGCTCAGCAGCATCATCACCTCAGCAGCATCATCACTTCAGCAGCATCATCACATCAGCAGCATCATTATCTCAGCTGCACCGCCTCAGCAGCATCATTCCCTCAGAAGCATCATCCCCTCAGCAGCATCATCACCTCACCAGCAGAATGATCATCTCAGGAGCATTATCCGCTCAGCAACATCATCCCTTCAGCAGCATTATCACATCAGCAGCAGCATCATCCCCTCAGCAGCATCATCCCCTCAGCAGCATCATCACCTCCGCAGCAGCATCATTCCCTCAGCAGCATCATTCGTTCAGCAGCATTATCACCTCAGCAGCATCACTTCAGCACCATCATCACCTCAGCATTTTTATCACCTCAGCAGTATCATCCCCTCAGCAGCATCATCACATCAGCTGCATCATCACCTCAGAAGCATCATCCCATCAGCAGCGTCATCCCATAGGCTGCATCATCGCCTCTGCAGCATCATCACCTAAGCAGCTGCATCATCCCCTCAGAAGCAGCACATCAGCAGCAGCATCATCATCTCAGCAGCATTATCCCCTCAGCAGCATCATCCCCTCAGCATCATCATCCGCTCAACAGAAGCATCATCACATCAGCAGCATCATTACCTCAGCACCACCACCTTAGCAGCATCATTACCTCAGCAGCATCAACCCCTCACAAGCATCATCACCTCACCAACAGCATGATCATCTCAGGAGCATTATCCCCTAAGCAACATCATCCCCTCAGCAGCGTTATCACATCAGCGGCAGCATCAACCCCTCAGAAGCATCATCCCCTCAGCAGCATCATCAGCTCAGCAGCAGCATAATCACCTCAGCAGCATCACTTCAGCAGCATCATCAACTCAGCAGCTTTATCACCTCAGCAGTATCATCCCCTCAGCAGCATCATCACCTCAGCAGCATCATCACCTCAGTAGCATCATACCATCAGCAACATCATCCCCTGAGCAGCATCATCCTCTCAGCGGCACCACCCCTCAGCAGCACCATCCTCTAAGCAACATCATCCACTCAGCAGCATCACCTTTCAGCATCATTACCTTTAGCAGCATCATCCCCTCAGCAGCATCATCATCTCCGCAGCATTATCACCTCTGTATGATCATACTCTCAGCAGCATCAATACCTCAGCAGCATCATCCCCACAGCAGCATCATCGTCTCAGCAGCATCATTACCTCAGCAGCATCATCCCCATAGCAGCATCATCTCCTCAGCGACTACATCACCTCAGCATCATCATCAACTAAGCAGCATCATCTCCTCTGCAGCTTCATTGCCTCAGCAGCAACATCTTCTCAACATCATCACCTCAGCAGCATCATCCTCTCAGCAGCATCATATCCTCAGCAGCATCATCCTGTCAGCAGCATCATCACCTCAGCAACATCATCAAATCAGCATCATCAACTCAGCAGCATCATCGTCTCAGCAGCAACATTACATCAGCAGCATCAGCCCCTCAGCAGCATCATTACATCAGCATCATCTTCCACACAGCAGCATCATCCCCTCAGCACCTTCTTCACCTCAGCAACATCATCTCATCAGCATCATCCTCTCAGAAGCATTATCCCATCTGCAGCATTACCTCAGCATCATAATCACCTCAGCAGCATCATCACATCAGCTGCATCATCTCCTCAGCATAACCTCAGCAACATCATCCTCCCAGCAGCATCATTACCTCAGCAGCATCATCCCCACAGCAGCATCAGCCCTCAGCAGCTTCATCACATCAGCAGCATCATCAACTAAGCAGCATCATCCTCTCAGCAGCATCATCGCTTCAGCAGCATCATCACCTCAGCAGCATCATCACCTCAGCAGCAGCATCATCATGTCAGCAGCATTATCCCATCAGCAGCATCATCCCCTCAGCATCATCATCCACTCAGCAGCAGCATCATCACCTCAGCAGCATCAATACCTCAGCAGCATCACCTCAGCAGCATCATTAACTCAGCAGCATCATCCCCTCAGCAGCATCATCTCCTCAGCAGCAGAATGATCATCTCAGTAGCATTTTCCCCTCAGCAGCATCATCCCCTCAGAAGCACCATCTCCACAGCAGCATCATCACCTCAGCAGCATCATCACCTCCGCAGTATCATCGCCTCAGCAGTATCATACGCTCAGCAGCATCATCACATCAGCAGCATCATTATCTCAGCTGCACCGCCTCAGCAGCGTCATTCCCTCAGAAGCATCATCCCCTCAGCAGCATCATCACTTCACCAGCAGAATGATCATCTCAGGAGCATTATCCGCTCAGCAACATCATCCCTTCAGCAGCATTATCACATCAGCAGCAGCATCATCCCCTCAGCAGCATCATCCCCTCAGCAGCATCATCACCTCCGCAGCAGCATCATTCCCTCAGCAGCATCATTCGTTCAGCAGCATCATCACCTCAGCAGCATCACTTCAGCACCATCATCACCTCAGCATTTTTATCACCTCAGCAGTATCATCCCCTCAGCAGCATCATCACATCAGCTGCATCATCACCTCAGAAGCATCATCCCATCAGCAGCGTCATCCCATAGGCTGCATCATCGCCTCTGCAGAATCATCACCTAAGCAGCTGCATCATCCCTTCAGAAGCAGCACATCAGCAGCAGCATCATCATCTCAGCAGCATTATCCCCTCAGCAGCATCATCCCCTCAGCATCATCATCCGCTCAACAGAAGCATCATCACATCAGCAGCATCATTACCTCAGCACCACCACCTCAGCAGCATCATTACCTCAGCAGCATCAACCCCTCACCAGCATCATCACCTCACCAACAGCATGATCATCTCAGGAGCATTATCCCCTAAGCAACATCATCCCCTCAGCAGCGTTATCACATCAGCAGCAGCATCAACCCCTCAGCAGCATCATCCCCTCAGCAGCATCATCAGCTCAGCAGCAGCATAATTACCTCAGCAGCATCACTTCAGCAGCATCATCGACTCAGCAGCTTTATCACCTCAGCAGTATCATCCCCTCAGCAGCATCATCACCGCAGCAGCATCATCACCTCAGTAGCATCATCCCATCAGCAACATCATCCCCTGAGCAGCATCATCCTCTCAGCGGCACCACCCCTCAGCAGCACCATCCTCTAAGCAACATCATCCACTCAGCAGCATCACCTTTCAGCATCATTACCTTTAGCAGCATCATCCCCTCAGCAGCATCATCCTCTGCGCAGCATTATCACCTCTGTATGATCATACTCTCAGCAGCATCAATACCTCAGCAGCATCATCCCCACAGCAGCATCATCGTCTCAGCAGCATCATTACCTCAGCAGCATCATCCCCATAGCAGCATCATCTCCTCAGCGACTACATCACCTCAGCATCATCATCAACTGAGCAGCATCATCTCCTCTGCAGCTTCATTGCCTCAGCAGCAACATCTTCTCAACATCATCACATCAGCAGCATCATCCTCTCAGCAGCATCATATCCTCAGCAGCATCATCCTGTCAGCAGCATCATCACCTCAGCAACATTATCACATCAGCATCATCAACTCAGCAGCATCATCGTCTCAGCAGCAACATTACATCAGCAGCATCAGCCCCTCAGCAGCATCATTACATCAGCATCATCTTCCACACAGCAGCATCATCCCCTCAGCACCTTCTTCACCTCAGCAACATCATCTCATCAGCATCATCCTCTCAGAAGCATTATCCCATCTGCAGCATTACCTCAGCATCATAATCACCTCAGCAGCATCATCACATCAGCTGCATCATCTCCTCAGCATAACCTCAGCAACATCATCCTCCCAGCAGCATCATCAACTAAGCAGCATCATCCTCTCAGCAGCATCATCGCTTCAGCAGCATCATCACCTCAGCAGCATCATAACCTCAGCAGCAGCATCATCATGTCAGCAGCATTATCCCATCAGCAGCATCATCCCCTCAGCATCATCATCCACTCAGCAGCAGCATCATCACCTCAGCAGCATCAATACCTCAGCAGCATCACCTCAGCAGCATCATTAACTCAGCAGCATCATCCCCTCAGCAGCATCATCTCCTCAGCAGCAGAATGATCATCTCAGTAGCATTTTCCCCTCAGCAGCATCATCCCCTCAGAAGCACCATCTCCACAGCAGCATCATCACCTCAGCAGCATCATCACCTCCGCAGTATCATCGCCTCAGCAGAATCATACGCTCAGCAGCATCATCACCTCAGCAGCATCATCACTTCAGCAGCATCATCACATCAGCAGCATCATTATCTCAGCTGCACCGCCTCAGCAGCATCATTCCCTCAGAAGCATCATCCCCTCAGCAGCATCATCACCTCCGCAGCAGCATCATTCCCTCAGCAGCATCATTCGTTCAGCAGCATCATCACCTCAGCAGCATCACTTCAGCACCATCATCACCTCAGCATTTTTATCACCTCAGCAGTATCATCCCCTCAGCAGCATCATCACTTCAGCTGCATCATCACCTCAGTAGCATCATCCCATCAGCTGCATCATCGCCTCTGCAGCATCATCACCTAAGCAGCTGCATCATCCCCTCAGAAGCAGCACATCAGCAGCATCATTACCTCAGCAGCATCATAACCTCAGCGGCAGCATCATCATCTCAGCAGCATTATCCCCTCAGTAGCATCATCCCCTCAGCATCATCATCCACTCAGCAGCAGCATCATCACCTCAGCAGCAACAATACCTCAGTAGCATCACCTCAGCAGCATCATCTCCTCAGCAGCAGAATGATCATCTCAGTAGCATTTTCCCCTCAGCAGCATCATCCCCTCAGAAGCACCATCTCCACAGCAGCATCATCACCTCAGCAGCATCATCACCTCCGCAGTATCATCGCCTCAGCAGTATCATACGCTCAGCAGCATCATCACCTCAGCAGCATCATCACTTCAGCAGCATCATCACATCAGCAGCATCATTATCTCAGCTGCACCGCCTCAGCAGCATCATTCCCTCAGAAGCATCATCCCCTCAGCAGCATCATCACCTCACCAGCAGAATGATCATCTCAGGAGCATTATCTGCTCAGCAACATCATCCCTTCAGCAGCATTATCACATCAGCAGCAGCATCATCCCCTCAGCAGCATCATCCCCTCAGCAGCATCATCACCTCCGCAGCAGCATCATTCCCTCAGCAGCATCATTCGTTCAGCACCATCATCACCTCAGCATTTTTATCACCTCAGCAGTATCATCCCCTCAGCAGCATCATCACATCAGCTGCATCATCACCTCAGAAGCATCATCCCATCAGCAGCGTCATCCCATAGGCTGCATCATCGCCTCTGCAGCATCATCACCTAAGCAGCTGCATCATCCCCTCAGAAGCAGCACATCAGCAGCAGCATCATCATCTCAGCAGCATTATCCCCTCAGCAGCATCATCCCCTCAGCATCATCATCCGCTCAACAGAAGCATCATCACATCAGCAGCATCATTACCTCAGCAGCATCAACCCCTCACCAGCATCATCACCTCACCAACAGCATGATCATCTCAGGAGAATTATCCCCTAAGCAACATCATCCCCTCAGCAGCGTTATCACATCAGCGGCAGCATCAACCCCTCAGCAGCATCATCCCCTCAGCAGCATCATCAGCTCAGCAGCAGCATAATCACCTCAGCAGCATCACTTCAGCAGCATCATCAACTCAGCAGCTTTATCACCTCAGCAGTATCATCCCCTCAGCAGCATCATCACCGCAGCAGCATCATCACCTCAGTAGCATCATCCCATCAGCAACATCATCCCCTGAGCAGCATCATCCTCTTAGCGGCACCACCCCTCAGCAGCACCATCCTCTAAGCAACATCATCCACTCAGCAGCATCACCTTTCAGCATCATTACCTTTAGCAGCATCATCCCCTCAGCAGTATCATCATCTCCGCAGCATTATCACCTCTGTATGATCATACTCTCAGCAGCATCAATACCTCAGCAGCATCATCCCCACAGCAGCATCATCGTCTCAGCAGCATCATTACCTCAGCAGCATCATCCCCATAGCAGCATCATCTCCTCAGCGACTACATCAACTCAGCATCATCATCAACTGAGCAGCATCATCTCCTCTGCAGCTTCATTGCCTCAGCAGCAACATCTTCTCAACATCATCACCTCAGCAGCATCATCCTCTCAGCAGCATCATATCCTCAGCAGCATCATCCTGTCAGCAGCATCATCACCTCAGCAACATCATCACATCAGCATCATCAACTCAGCAGCATCATCGTCTCAGCAGCAACATTACATCAGCAGCACCGGCCCCTCAGCAGCATCATTACATCAGCATCATCTTCCACACAGCAGCATCATCCCCTCAGCACCTTCTTCACCTCAGCAACATCATCTCATCAGCATCATCCTCTCAGAAGCATTATCCCATCTGCAGCATTACCTCAGCATCATAATCACCTCAGCAGCATCATCACATCAGCAGCATCATCTCCTCAGCATAACCTCAGCAACATCATCCCCACAGCAGCATCAGCCCTCAGCAGCTTCATCACATCAGCAGAATCATCAACTAAGCAGCATCATCCTCTCAGCAACATCATCCCTTCAGCAGCATTATCACATCAGCAGCAGCAGCATCCCCTCAGCAGCATCATCCCCTCAGCAGCATCATCACATCCGCAGCAGCATCATTCCCTCAGCAGCATCATTCGTTCAACAGCATCATCACCTCAGCAGCATCACTTCAGCACCATCATCACCTCAGCATTTTTATCACCTCAGCAGTATCATCCCCACAGCAGCATCATCACTTCAGCTGCATCATCACCTCAGTAGCATCATCCCATCAGCAGCGTCATCCCATAGGCTGCATCATCGCCTCTGCAGCATCATCACCTAAGCAGCTGCATCATCCCCTCAGAAGCAGCACATCAGCAGCATCATTACCTCAGCAGCATCATAACCTCAGCGGCAGCATCATCATCTCAGCAGCATTATCCCCTCAGTAGCATCATCCCCTCAGCATCATCATCCACTCAGCAGCAGCATCATCACCTCAGCAGCATCAATACCTCAGCAGCATCACCTCAGCAGCATCATTAACTCAGCAGCATCATCCCCTCAGCAGCATCATCTCCTCAGCAGCAGAGTGATCATCTCAGTAGCATTTTCCCCTCAGCAGCATCATCCCCTCAGAAGCACCATCTCCAAGCAGCATCATCACCTCAGCAGCATCATCACCTCCGCAGTATCATCGCCTCAGCACTATCATACGCTCAGCAGCATCATCACCTCAGCAGCATCATCACTTCAGCAGCATCATCACCTCAGCAGCAGCATGATCATCTCAGGAGCATTATCCCGTCAGCAGCATTATCCCCTCAGAAGCACCATCTCCACCACAGCAGCATCACCGCAGCAGCATCATCACCTCCACAGAATCATCGCCTCAGCAGTATCATACTCTCAGTAGCATCATCACCTCAGCAGCATCATTCGTTCAGCAGCATCATCACCTCAGCAGCATCACTTCTGCACCATCATCACCTCAGCATTTTTATCACCTCAGCAGTATCATCCCCTCAGCAGCATCATCACTTCAGCTGCATCATCACCTCAGTAGCATCATCCCATCAGCAGCGTCATCCCATAGGCTGCATCATCGCCTCTGCAGCATCATCACCTAAGCAGCTGCATCATCCCCTCAGAAGCAGCACATCCGCAGCAGCATCATCATCTCAGCAGCATTATCCCCTCAGCAGCATCATCCCCTCAGCATCATCATCCACTCAACAGAAGCATCATCACATCAGCAGCATCATTACCTCAGCACCACTACCTCAGCAGCATCATTACCTCAGCAGCATCAACCCCTCACCAGCATCATCACCTCACCAACAGCATGATCATCTCAGGAGCATTATCCCCTAAGCAACATCATCCCCTCAGCAGCGTTATCACATCAGCGGCAGCATCAACCCCTCAGCAGCATCATCAACTCAGCAGCATCATCAGCTCAGCAGCAGCATAATCACCTCTGCAGCATCACTTCAGCAGCATCATCAAATCAGCAGCTTTAGCACCACAGCAGTATCATCCCCTCAGCAGCATCATCACCTCAGCAGCATCATCACCTCAGTAGCATCATACCATCAGCAACATCATCCCCTGAGCAGCATCATCCTCTCAGCGGCACCACCCCTCAGCAGCAACATCCTCTAAGCAACATCATCCACTCAGCAGCATCACCTTTCAGCATCATTACCTTTAGCAGCATCATCCCCTCAGCAGTATCATCATCTCCGCAGCATTATCACCTCTGTATGATCATACTCTCAGCAGCATCAATACCTCAGCAGCATCATCCCCACAGCAGCATCATCGTCTCAGCAGCATCATTACCTCAGCAGCATCATCCCCATAGCAGCATCATCTCCTCAGCGACTACATCACCTCAGCATCATCATCAACTGAGCAGCATCATCTCCTCTGCAGCTTCATTGCCTCAGCAGCAACATCTTCTCAACATCATCACCTCAGCAGCATCATCTTCTCAGCAGCATCATATCCTCAGCAGCATCATCCTGTCAGCAGCATCATCACCTCAGCAACATCATCACATCAGCATCATCAACTCAGCAGCATCATCGTCTCAGCAGCAACATTACATCAGCAGCATCAGCCCCTCAGCAGCATCATTACATCAGCATCATCTTCCACACAGCAGCATCTTCCCCTCAGCACCTTCTTCACCTCAGCAACATCATCTCATCAGCATCATCCTCTCAGAAGCATTATCCCATCTGCAGCATTACCACAGCATCATAATCACCTCAGCAGCATCATCACATCAGCTGCATCATCTCCTCAGCATAACCTCAGCAACATCATCCTCTCAGCAGCATCATTACCTCAGCAGCATCATCCCCACAGCAGCATCAGCCCTCAGCAGCTTCATCACATCAGCAGCATCATCAACTAAGCAGCATCATCCTCTCAGCATAATCATCGCTTCAGCAGCATCATCACCTCAGCAGCAGCATCATCATGTCAGCAGCATTATCCCATCAGCAGCATCATCCCCTCAGCATCATCATCCACTCAGCAGCAGCATCATCACCTCAGTAGCATCTATACCTCAGCAGCATCACCTCAGCAGCGTCATTAACTCAGCAGCATCATCCCCTCAGCAGCATCATCTCCTCAGCAGCAGAATGATCATCTCAGTAGCATTTTCCCCTCAGCAGCATCATCCCCTCAGAAGCACCATCTCCACAGCAGCATCATCACCTCAGCAGCATCATCACCTCCGCAGTATCATCGCCTCAGCAGTGTGATACGCTCAGCAGCATCATCACATCAGCAGCATCTTTATCTCAGCTGCACCGCCTCAGCAGCATCATTCCCTCAGAAGCATTATCCCCTCAGCAGCATCATCACCTCCGCAGCAGCATCATTCCCTCAGCAGCATCATTCGTTCAGCAGCATCATCACCTCAGCAGCATCACTTCAGCACCATCATCACCTCAGCATTTTTATCACCTCAGCAGTATCATCCCCTCAGCAGCATCATCACTTCAGCAGCATCATCACCTCAGTAGCATTATCCCATCAGCAGCGTCATCCCATAGGCTGCATCATCGCCTCTGCAGCATCATCACCTAAGCAGCTGCATCATCCCCTCAGAAGCAGCACATCAGCAGCATCATTACCTCAGCAGCATCATAACCTCAGCGGCAGCATCATCGTCTCAGCAGCATTATCCCCTCAGTAGCATCATCCCCTCAGCATCATCATCCACTCAGCAGCAGCATCATCACCTCAGCAGCAACAATACCTCAGCAGCATCACCTCAGCAGCATCATTAACTCAGCAGCATCATCCCCTCAGCAGCATCATCTCCTCAGCAGCAGAATGATCATCTCAGTAGCATTTTCCCCTCAGCAGCATCATCCCCTCAGAAGCACCATCTCCACAGCAGCATCATCACCTCAGCAGCATCATCACCTCCGCAGTATCATCGCCTCAGCAGTATCATACGCTCAGCAGCATCATCACCTCAGCAGCATCATCACTTCAGCAGCATCATCACATCAGCAGCATCATTATCTCAGCTGCACCGCCTCAGCAGCATCATTCCCTCAGAAGCATCATCCCCTCAGCAGCATCATCACCTCACCAGCAGAATGATCATCTCAGGAGCATTATCCGCTCAGCAACATCATCCCTTCAGCAGCATTATCACATCAGCAGCAGCAGCATCCCCTCAGCAGCATCATCCCCTCAGCAGCATCATCACATCCGCAGCAGCATCATTCCCTCAGCAGCATCATTCGTTCAGCAGCATCATCACCTCAGCAGCATCACTTCAGCACCATCATCACCTCAGCATTTTTATCACCTCAGCAGTATCATCCCCTCAGCAGCATCATCACTTCAGCTGCATCATCACCTCAGTAGCATCATCCCATCAGCAGCGTCATCCCATAGGCTGCATCATCGCCTCTGCAGCATCATCACCTAAGCAGCTGCATCATCCCCTCAGAAGCAGCACATCCGCAGCAGCATCATCATCTCAGCAGCATTATCCCCTCAGCAGCATCATCCCCTCAGCATCATCATCCACTCAACAGAAGCATCATCACATCAGCAGCATCATTACCTCAGCACCACCACCTCAGCAGCATCATTACCTCAGCAGCATCAACCCCTCACCAGCATCATCACCTCACCAACAGCATGATCATCTCAGGAGCATTATCCCCTAAGCAACATCATCCCCTCAGCAGCGTTATCACATCAGCGGCAGCATCAACCCCTCAGCAGCATCATCCCCTCAGCAGCATCATCAGCTCAGCAGCAGCATAATCACCTCAGCAGCATCACTTCAGCAGCATCATCAACTCAGCAGCTTTATCACCACAGCAGTATCATCCCC
This sequence comes from Carcharodon carcharias, assembly GCF_017639515.1. Classification (NCBI taxonomy): domain Eukaryota; kingdom Metazoa; phylum Chordata; class Chondrichthyes; order Lamniformes; family Lamnidae; genus Carcharodon; species Carcharodon carcharias. The sequence goes on from NC_054468.1 coordinate 105,501,620, forward strand.
TCAGCAGCATCATCACCTCAGCAGCATCATCACCTCAGTAGCATCATACCATCAGCAACATCATCCCCTGAGCAGCATCATCCTCTCAGCGGCACCACCCCTCAGCAGCACCATCCTCTAAGCAACATCATCCACTCAGCAGCATCACCTTTCAGCATCATTACCTTTAGCAGCATCATCCCCTCAGCAGTATCATCATCTCCGCAGCATTATCACCTCTGTATGATCATACTCTCAGCAGCATCAATACCTCAGCAGCATCATCCCCACAGCAGCATCATCGTCTCAGCAGCATCATTACCTCAGCAGCATCATCCCCATAGCAGCATCATCTCCTCAGCGACTACATCACCTCAGCATCATCATCAACTAAGCAGCATCATCTCCTCTGCAGCTTCATTGCCTCAGCAGCAACATCTTCTCAACATCATCACCTCAGCAGCATCATCCTCTCAGCAGCATCATATCCTCAGCAGCATCATCCTGTCAGCAGCATCATCACCTCAGCAACATCATCACATCAGCATCATAAACTCAGCAGCATCATCGTCTCAGCAGCAACATTACATCAGCAGCATCAGCCCCTCAGCAGCATCATTACATCAGCATCATCTTCCACACAGCAGCATCATCCCCTCAGCACCTTCTTCACCTCAGCAACATCATCTCATCAGCATCATCCTCTCAGAAGCATTATCCCATCTGCAGCATTACCTCAGCATCATAATCACCTCAGCAGCATCATCACATCAGCTGCATCATCTCCTCAGCATAACCTCAGCAACATCATCCTCTCAGCAGCATCATTACCTCAGCAGCATCATCCCCACAGCAGCATCAGCCCTCAGCAGCTTCATCACATCAGCAGCATCATCAACTAAGCAGCATCATCCTCTCAGCAGAATCATCGCTTCAGCAGCATCATCACCTCAGCAGCAGCATCATCATGTCAGCAGCATTATCCCATCAGCAGCATCATCCCCTCAGCATCATCATCCACTCAGCAGCAGCATCATCACCTCAGTAGCATCTATACCTCAGCAGCATCACCTCAGCAGCGTCATTAACTCAGCAACATCATCCCCACAGCAGCATCAGCCCTCAGCAGCTTCATCACATCAGCAGAATCATCAACTAAGCAGCATCATCCTCTCAGCAACATCATCCCTTCAGCAGCATTATCACATCAGCAGCAGCAGCATCCCCTCAGCAGCATCATCCCCTCAGCAGCATCATCACATCCGCAGCAGCATCATTCCCTCAGCAGCATCATTCGTTCAACAGCATCATCACCTCAGCAGCATCACTTCAGCACCATCATCACCTCAGCATTTTTATCACCTCAGCAGTATCATCCCCACAGCAGCATCATCACTTCAGCTGCATCATCCCCTCAGCAGCATCATCCCCTCAGCAGCATCATCACATCCACAGCAGCATCATTCCCTCAGCAGCATCATTCGTTCAACAGCATCATCACCTCAGCAGCATCACTTCAGCACCATCATCACCTCAGCATTTTTATCACCTCAGCAGTATCATCCCCACAGCAGCATCATCACTTCAGCTGCATCATCACCTCAGTAGCAGCACATCAGCAGCATCATTACCTCAGCAGCATCATAACCTCAGCGGCAGCATCATCATCTCAGCAGCATTATCCCCTCAGTAGCATCATCCCCTCAGCATCATCATCCACTCAGCAGCAGCATCATCACCTCAGCAGCATCAATACCTCAGCAGCATCACCTCAGCAGCATCATTAACTCAGCAGCATCATCCCCTCAGCAGCATCATCTCCTCAGCAGCAGAGTGATCATCTCAGTAGCATTTTCCCCTCAGCAGCATCATCCCCTCAGAAGCACCATCTCCACAGCAGCATCATCACCTCAGCAGCATCATCACCTCCGCAGTATCATCGCCTCAGCAGTATCATACGCTCAGCAGCATCATCACCTCAGCAGCATCATCACTTCAGCAGCATCATCACCTCAGCAGCAGCATGATCATCTCAGGAGCATTTTCCCGTCAGCAGCATTATCCCCTCAGAAGCACCATCTCCACCACAGCAGCATCACCGCAGCAGCATCATCACCTCCACAGAATCATCGCCTCAGCAGTATCATACTCTCAGTAGCATCATCACCTAAGCAGCATCATTCGTTCAGCAGCATCATCACCTCAGCAGCATCACTTCTGCACCATCATCACCTCAGCATTTTTATCACCTCAGCAGTATCATCCCCTCAGCAGCATCATCACTTCAGCTGCATCATCACCTCAGTAGCATCATCCCATCAGCAGCGTCATCCCATAGGCTGCATCATCGCCTCTGCAGCATCATCACCTAAGCAGCTGCATCATCCCCTCAGAAGCAGCACATCCGCAGCAGCATCATCATCTCAGCAGCATTATCCCCTCAGCAGCATCATCCCCTCAGCATCATCATCCACTCAACAGAAGCATCATCACATCAGCAGCATCATTACCTCAGCACCACCACCTCAGCAGCATCATTACCTCAGCAGCATCAACCCCTCACCAGCATCATCACCTCACCAACAGCATGATCATCTCAGGAGCATTATCCCCTAAGCAACATCATCCCCTCAGCAGCGTTATCACATCAGCGGCAGCATCAACCCCTCAGCAGCATCATCCCCTCAGCAGCATCATCACCTCAGCAGCATCATCACCTCAGTAGCATCATACCATCAGCAACATCATCCCCTGAGCAGCATCATCCTCTCAGCGGCACCACCCCTCAGCAGCACCATCCTCTAAGCAACATCATCCACTCAGCAGCATCACCTTTCAGCATCATTACCTTTAGCAGCATCATCCCCTCAGCAGTATCATCATCTCCGCAGCATTATCACCTCTGTATGATCATACTCTCAGCAGCATCAATACCTCAGCAGCATCATCCCCACAGCAGCATCATCGTCTCAGCAGCATCATTACCTCAGCAGCATCATCCCCATAGCAGCATCATCTCTTCAGCGACTACATCACCTCAGCATCATCATCAACTGAGCAGCATCATCTCCTCTGCAGCTTCATTGCCTCAGCAGCAACATCTTCTCAACATCATCACCTCAGCAGCATCATCCTCTCAGCAGCATCATATCCTCAGCAGCATCATCCTGTCAGCAGCATCATCACCTCAGCAACATCATCACATCAGCATCATCAACTCAGCAGCGTCATCGTCTCAGCAGCAACATTACATCAGCAGCATCAGCCCCTCAGCAGCATCATTACATCAGCATCATCTTCCACACAGCAGCATCATCCCCTCAGCACCTTCTTCACCTCAGCAACATCATCTCATCAGCATCATCCTCTCAGAAGCATTATCCCATCTGCAGCATTACCTCAGCATCATAATCACCTCAGCAGCATCATCACATCAGCTGCATCATCTCCTCAGCATAACCTCAGCAACATCATCCTCTCAGCAGCATCATTACCTCAGCAGCATCATCCCCACAGCAGCATCAGCCCTCAGCAGCTTCATCACATCAGCAGCATCATCAACTAAGCAGCATCATCCTCTCAGCATAATCATCGCTTCAGCAGCATCATCACCTCAGCAGCAGCATCATCATGTCAGCAGCATTATCCCATCAGCAGCATCATCCCCTCAGCATCATCATCCACTCAGCAGCAGCATCATCACCTCAGTAGCATCTATACCTCAGCAGCATCACCTCAGCAGCGTCATTAACTCAGCAGCATCATCCCCTCAGCAGCATCATCTCCTCAGCAGCAGAATGATCATCTCAGTAGCATTTTCCCCTCAGCAGCATCATCCCCTCAGAAGCACCATCTCCACAGCAGCATCATCACCTCAGCAGCATCATCACCTCCGCAGTATCATCGCCTCAGCAGTGTGATACGCTCAGCAGCATCATCACCTCAGCAGCATCATCACTTCAGCAGCATCATCACATCAGCAGCATCTTTATCTCAGCTGCACCGCCTCAGCAGCATCATTCCCTCAGAAGCATTATCCCCTCAGCAGCATCATCACCTCCGCAGCAGCATCATTCCCTCAGCAGCATCATTCGTTCAGCAGCATCATCACCTCAGCAGCATCACTTCAGCACCATCATCACCTCAGCATTTTTATCACCTCAGCAGTATCATCCCCTCAGCAGCATCATCACTTCAGCAGCATCATCACCTCAGTAGCATCATCCCATCAGCAGCGTCATCCCATAGGCTGCCTCATCGCCTCTGCAGCATCATCACCTAAGCAGCTGCATCATCCCCTCAGAAGCAACACATCAGCAGCATCATTACCTCAGCAGCATCATAACCTCAGCGGCAGCATCATCATCTCAGCAGCATTATCCCCTCAGTAGCATCATCCCCTCAGCATCATCATCCACTCAGCAGCAGCATCATCACCTCAGCAGCAAAAATACCTCAGCAGCATCACCTCAGCAGCATCATTAACTCAGCAGCATCATCCCCTCAGCAGCATCATCTCCTCAGCAGCAGAATGATCATCTCAGTAGCATTTTCCCCTCAGCAGCATCATCCCCTCAGAAGCACCATCTCCACAGCAGCATCATCACCTCAGCAGCATCATCACCTCCGCAGTATCATCGCCTCAGCAGTATCATATGCTCAGCAGCATCATCACCTCAGCAGCATCATCACTTCAGCAGCATCATCACATCAGCAGCATCATTGTCTCAGCTGCACCGCCTCAGCAGCATCATTCCCTCAGAAGCATCATCCCCTCAGCAGCATCATCACCTCACCAGCAGAATGATCATCTCAGGAGCATTATCCGCTCAGCAACATCATCCCTTCAGCAGCATTATCACATCAGCAGCAGCAGCATCCCCTCAGCAGCATCATCCCCTCAGCAGCATCATCACATCCGCAGCAGCATCATTCCCTCAGCAGCATCATTCATTCAGCAGCATCATCACCTCAGCAGCATCACTTCAGCACCATCATCACCTCAGCATTTTTATCACCTCAGCAGTATCATCCCCTCAGCAGCATCATCACTTCAGCTGCATCATCACCTCAGTAGCATCATCCCATCAGCAACGTCATCCCATAGGCTGCATCATCGCCTCTGCAGCATCATCACCTAAGCAGCTGCATCATCCCCTCAGAAGCAGCACATCAGCAGCATCATTACCTCAGCAGCATCATAACCTCAGCGGCAGCATCATCATCTCAGCAGCATTATCCCCTCAGTAGCATCATCCCCTCAGCATCATCATCCACTCAGCAGCAGCATCATCACCTCAGCAGCTTCAATACCTCAGCATCATCACCTCAGCAGCATCATTAACTCAGCAGCATCATCCCCTCAGCAGCATCATCTCCTCAGCAGCAGAGTGATCATCTCAGTAGCATTTTCCCCTCAGCAGCATCATCCCCTCAGAAGCACCATCTCCACAGCAGCATCATCACCTCAGCAGCATCATCACCTCCGCAGTATCATCGCCTCAGCAGTATCATACGCTCAGCAGCATCATCACCTCAGCAGCATCATCACTTCAGCAGCATCATCACCTCAGCAGCAGCATGATCATCTCAGGAGCATTATCCCGTCAGCAGCATTATCCCCTCAGAAGCACCATCTCCACCACAGCAGCATCACCGCAGCAGCATCATCACCTCCACAGAATCATCGCCTCAGCAGTATCATACTCTCAGTAGCATCATCACCTCAGCAGCATCATTCGTTCAGCAGCATCATCACCTCAGCAGCATCACTTCTGCACCATCATCACCTCAGCATTTTTATCACCTCAGCAGTATCATCCCCTCAGAAGCAGCACATCCGCAGCAGCATCATCATCTCAGCAGCATTATCCCCTCAGCAGCATCATCCCCTCAGCATCATCATCCGCTCAACAGAAGCATCATCACATCAGCAGCATCATTACCTCAGCACCACCACCTCAGCAGCATCATTACCTCAGCAGCATCAATCCCTCACCAGCATCATCACCTCACCAACAGCATGATCATCTCAGGAGCATTATCCCCTAAGCAACATCATCCCCTCAGCAGCGTTATCACATCAGCGGCAGCATCAACCCCTCAGCAGCATCATCCCCTCAGCAGCATCATCAGCTCAGCAGCAGCATAATCACCTCAGCAGCATCACTTCAGCAGCATCATCAACTCAGCAGCTTTATCACCTCAGCAGTATCATCCCCTCAGCAGCATCATCACCTCAGCAGCATCATCACCTCAGTAGCATCATACCATCAGCAACATCATCCCCTGAGCAGCATCATCCTCTCAGCGGCACCACCCCTCAGCAGCACCATCCACTAAGCAACATCATCCACTCAGCAGCATCACCTTTCAGCATCATTACCTTTAGCAGCATCATCCCCTCAGCAGTATCATCATCTCCGCAGCATTATCACCTCTGTATGATCATACTCTCAGCAGCATCAATACCTCAGCAGCATCATCCCCACAGCAGCATCATCGTCTCAGCAGCATCATTACCTCAGCAGCATCATCCCCATAGCAGCATCATCTCCTCAGCGACTACATCACCTCAGCATCATCATCAACTAAGCAGCATCATCTCCTCTGCAGCTTCATTGCCTCAGCAGCAACATCTTCTCAACATCATCACCTCAGCAGCATCATCCTCTCAGCAGCATCATATCCTCAGCAGCATCATCCTGTCAGCAGCATCATCACCTCAGCAACATCATCACATCAGCATCATCAACTCAGCAGCATCATCGTCTCAGCAGCAACATTACATCAGCAGCATCAGCCCCTCAGCAGCATCATTACATCAGCATCATCTTCCACACAGCAGCATCATCCCCTCAGCACCTTCTTCACCTCAGCAACATCATCTCATCAGCATCATCCTCTCAGAAGCATTATCCCATTTACAGCATTACCTCAGCATCATAATCACCTCAGCAACATCATCACATCAGCTGCATCATCTCCTCAGCATAACCTCAGCAACATCATCCTCCCAGCAGCATCATTACCTCAGCAGCATCATCCCCACAGCAGCATCAGCCCTCAGCAGCTTCATCACATCAGCAGCATCATCAACTAAGCAGCATCATCCTCTCAGCAGCAGCATCGCTTCAGCAGCATCATCACCTCAGCAGCATCATCACCTCAGCAGCAGCATCATCATGTCAGCAGCATTATCCCATCAGCAGCATCATCCCCTCAGCATCATCATCCACTCAGCAGCAGCATCATCACCTCAGCAGCATCAATACCTCAGCAGCATCACCTCAGCAGCATCATTAACTCAGCAGCATCATCCCCTCAGCAGCATCATCTCCTCAGCAGCAGAATGATCATCTCAGTAGCATTTTCCCCTCAGCAGCATCATCCCCTCAGAAGCACCATCTCCACAGCAGCATCATCACCTCAGCAGCATCATCACCTCCGCAGTATCATCGCCTCAGCAGTATCATACGCTCAGCAGCATCATCACCTCAGCAGCATCATCACTTCAGCAGCATCATCACATCAGCAGCATCATTATCTCAGCTGCACCGCCTCAGCAGCATCATTCCCTCAGAAGCATCATCCCCTCAGCAGCATCATCACCTCACCAGCAGAATGATCATCTCAGGAGCATTATCCGCTCAGCAACATCATCCCTTCAGCAGCATTATCACATCAGCAGCAGCATCATCCCCTCAGCAGCATCATCCCCTCAGCAGCATCATCACCTCCGCAGCAGCATCATTCCCTCAGCAGCATCATTCGTTCAGCAGCATCATCACCTCAGCAGCATCACTTCAGCACCATCATCACCTCAGCATTTTTATCACCTCAGCAGTATCATCCCCTCAGCAGCATCATCACATCAGCTGCATCATCACCTCAGAAGCATCATCCCATCAGCAGCGTCATTCCATAGGCTGCATCATCGCCTCTGCAGCATCATCACCTAAGCAGCTGCATCATCCCCTCAGAAGCAGCACATCAGCAGCAGCATCATCATCTCAGCAGCATTATCCCCTCAGCAGCATCATCCCCTCAGCATCATCATCCGCTCAACAGAAGCATCATCACATCAGCAGCATCATTACCTCAGCAGCATCACCTCAGCAGCATCATTACCTCAGTAGCATCAACCCCTCACCAGCATCATCACCTCACCAACAGCATGATCATCTCAGGAGCATTATCCCCTCAGCAACATCATCCCCTCAGCAGCGTTATCACATCAGCGGCAGCATCAACCCCTCAGCAGCATCATCCCCTCAGCAGCATCATCAGCTCAGCAGCAGCATAATCACCTCAGCAGCATCACTTCAGCAGCATCATCAACTCAGCAGCTTTATCACCTCAGCAGTATCATCCCCTCAGCAGCATCATCACCGCAGCAGCATCATCACCTCAGTAGCATCATCCCATCAGCAACATCATCCCCTGAGCAGCATCATCCTCTCAGCGGCACCACCCCTCAGCAGCACCATCCTCTAAGCAACATCATCTACTCAGCAGCATCACCTTTCAGCATCATTACCTTTAGCAGCATCATCCCCTCAGCAGTATCATCATCTCCGCAGCATTATCACCTCTGTATGATCATACTCTCAGCAGCATCAATACCTCAGCAGCATCATCCCCACAGCAGCATCATCGTCTCAGCAGCATCATTACCTCAGCAGCATCATCCCCATAGCAGCATCATCTCCTCAGCGACTACATCACCTCAGCATCATCATCAACTGAGCAGCATCATCTCCTCTGCAGCTTCATTGCCTCAGCAGCAACATCTTCTCAACATCATCACCTCAGCAGCATCATCCTCTCAGCAGCATCATATCCTCAGCAGCATCATCCTGTCAGCAGCATCATCACCTCAGCAACATCATCACATCAGCATCATCAACTCAGCAGCATCATCGTCTCAGCAGCAACATTACATCAGCAGCATCAGCCCCTCAGCAGCATCATTACATCAGCATCATCTTCCACACAGCAGCATCATCCCCTCAGCACCTTCTTCACCTCAGCAACATCATCTCATCAGCATCATCCTCTCAGAGGCATTATCCCATCTGCAGCATTACCTCAGCATCATAATCACCTCAGCAGCATCATCACATCAGCTGCATCATCTCCTCAGCATAACCTCAGCAACATCATCCTCTCAGCAGCATCATTACCTCAGCAGCATCATCCCCACAGCAGCATCAGCCCTCAGCAGCTTCATCACATCAGCAGCATCATCAACTAAGCAGCATCATCCTCTCAGCATAATCATCGCTTCAGCAGCATCATCACCTCAGCAGCAGCATCATCATGTCAGCAGCATTATCCCATCAGCAGCATCATCTCCTCAGCATCATCATCCACTCAGCAGCAGCATCATCACCTCAGCAGCATCAATACCGCAGCAACATCACCTCAGCAGCATCATTAACTCAGCAGCATCATCCCCTCAGCAGCATCATCTCCTCAGCAGCAGAATGATCATCTCAGTAGCATTTTCCCCTCAGCAGCATCATCCCCTCAGAAGCACCATCTCCACAGCAGCATCATCACATCAGCAGCATCATCACCTCCGCAGTATCATCGCCTCAGCAGTATCATACGCTCAGCAGCATCATCACCTCAGCAGCATCATCACTTCAGCAGCATCATCACATCAGCAGCATCATTATCTCAGCTGCACCGCCTCAGCAGCATCATTCACTCAGAAGCATCATCCCCTCAGCAGCATCATCACCTCCGCAGCAGCATCATTCCCTCAGCAGCATCATTCGTTCAGCAGCATCATCACCTCAGCAGCATCACTTCAGCACCATCATCACCTCAGCATTTTTATCACCTCAGCAGTATCATCCCCTCAGCAGCATCATCACTTCAGCTGCATCATCACCTCAGTAGCATCATCCCAGCAGCAGCGTCATCCCATAGGCTGCATCATCGCCTCTGCAGCATCATCACCTAAGCAGCTGCATCATCCCCTCAGAAGCAGCACATCAGCAGCATCATTACCTCAGCAGCATCATAACCTCAGCGGCAGCATCATCATCTCAGCAGCATTATCCCCTCAGTAGCATCATCCCCTCAGCATCATCATCCACTCAGCAGCATCATCATCACCTCAGCAGCAACAATACCTCAGTAGCATCACCTCAGCAGCATCATTAACTTAGCAGCATCATCCCCTCAGCAGCATCATCTCCTCAGCAGCAGAATGATCATCTCAGTAGCATTTTCCCCTCAGCAGCATCATCCCCTCAGAAGCACCATCTCCACAGCAGCATCATCACCTCAGCAGCATCATCACCTCCGCAGTATCATCGCCTCAGCAGTATCATACGCTCAGCAGCATCATCACCTCAGCAGCATCATCACTTCAGCAGCATCATCACATCAGCAGCATCATTATCTCAGCTGCACCGCCTCAGCAGCATCATTCCCTCAGAAGCATCATCCCCTCAGCAGCATCATCACCTCACCAGCAGAATGATCATCTCAGGAGCATTATCCGCTCAGCAACATCATCCCTTCAGCAGCATTATCACATCAGCAGCAGCAGCATCCCCTCAGCAGCATCATCCCCTCAGCAGCATCATCACCTCCGCAGCAGCATCATTCCCTCAGCAGCATCATTCGTTCAGCAGCATCATCACCTCAGCAGCATCACTTCAGCACCATCATCACCTCAGCATTTTTATCACCTCAGCAGTATCATCTCCACAGCAGCATCATCACCTCAGCAGCATCATCACCTCCGCAGTATCATCGCCTCAGCAGTATCATACGCTCAGCAGCATCATCACCTCAGCAGCATCATCACTTCAGCAGCATCATCACATCAGCAGCATCATTATCTCAGCTGCACCGCCTCAGCAGCATCATTCCCTCAGAAGCATCATCCCCTCAGCAGCATCATCACCTCACCAGCAGAATGATCATCTCAGGAGCATTATCCGCTCAGCAACATCATCCCTTCAGCAGCATTATCACATCAGCAGCAGCATCATCCCCTCAGCAGCATCATCCCCTCAGCAACATCATCACCTCCGCAGCAGCATCATTCCCTCAGCAGCATCATTCGTTCAGCAGCATTATCACCTCAGCAGCATCACTTCAGCACCATCATCACCTCAGCATTTTTATCACCTCAGCAGTATCATCCCCTCAGCAGCATCATCACATCAGCTGCATCATCACCTCAGAAGCATCATCCCATCAGCAGCGTCATCCCATAGGCTGCATTATCGCCTCTGCAGCATCATCACCTAAGCAGCTGCATCATCCCCTCAGAAGCAGCACATCAGCAGCAGCATCATCATCTCAGCAGCATTATCCCCTCAGCAGCATCATCCCCTCAGCATCATCATCCGCTCAACAGAAGCATCATCACATCAGCAGCATCATTACCTCAGCAGCATCAACCCCTCACCAGCATCATCACCTTACCAACAGCATGATCATCTCAGGAGCATTATCCGCTAAGCAACATCATCCCCTCAGCAGCGTTATCACATCAGCGGCAGCATCAACCCCTCAGCAGCATCATCCCCTCAGCAGCATCATCAGCTCAGCAGCAGCATAATCACCTCAGCTGCATCACTTCAGCAGCATCATCAACTCAGCAGCTTTATCACCTCAGCAGTATCATCCCCTCAGCAGCATCATCACCGCAGCAGCATCATCACCTCAGTAGCATCATCCCATCAGCAACATCATCCCCTTAGCAGCATCATCCTCTCAGCGGCACCACCCCTCAGCAGCACCATCCTCTAAGCAACATCATCCACTCAGCAGCATCACCTTTCAGCATCATTACCTTTAGCAGCATCATCCCCTCAGCAGCATCATCTCCGCAGCAGTATCACCTCTGTATGATCATACTCTCAGCAGCATCAATACCTCAGCAGCATCATCCCCACAGCAGCATCATCGTCTCAGCAGCATCATTACCTCAGCAGCATCATCCCCATAGCAGCATCATCTCCTCAGCGACTACATCACCTCAGCATCATCATCAACTGAGCAGCATCATCTCCTCTGCAGCTTCATTGCCTCAGCAGCAACATCTTCTCAACATCATCACCTCAGCAGCATCATCCTCTCAGCAGCATCATATCCTCAGCAGCATCATCCTGTCAGCAGCATCATCACCTCAGCAACATCATCACATCAGCATCATCAACTCAGCAGCATCATCGTCTCAGCAGCAACATTACATCAGCAACATCAGCCCCTCAGCAGCATCATTACATCAGCATCATCTTCCACACAGCAGCATCATCCCCTCAGCACCTTCTTCACCTCAGCAACATCATCTCATCAGCATCATCCTCTCAGAAGCATTATCCCATCTGCAGCATTACCTCAGCATCATAATCACCTCAGCAGCATCATCACATCAGCTGCATCATCTCCTCAGCATAACCTCAGCAACATCATCCCCACAGCAGCATCAGCCCTCAGCAGCTTCATCACATCAGCAGCATCATCAACTAAGCAGCATCATCCTCTCAGCAGCATCATCGCTTCAGCAGCATCATCACCTCAGCAGCAGCATCATCATGTCAGCAGCATTATCCCATCAGCAGCATCATCCCCTCAGCATCATCATCCACTCAGCAGCAGCATCATCACCTCAGCAGCATCTATACCTCAGCAGCATCACCTCAGCAGCATCATTAACTCAGCAGCATCATCCCCTCAGCAGCATCATCTCCTCAGCAGCAGAATGATCATCTCAGTAGCATTTTCCCCTCAGCAGCATCATCCCCTCAGAAGCACCATCTCCACAGCAGCATCATCACCTCAGCAGCATCATCACCTCCGCAGTATCATCGCCTCAGCAGTATCATACGCTCAGCAGCATCATCACCTCAGCAGCATCATCACTTTAGCAGCATCATCACATCAGCAGCATCATTATCTCAGCTGCACCGCCTCAGCAGCATCATTCCCTCAGAAGCATCATCCCCTCAGCAGCATCATCACCTCCGCAGCAGCATCATTCCCTCAGCAGCATCATTCGTTCAGCAGCATCATCACCTCAGCAGCATCACTTCAGCACCATCATCACCTCAGCATTTTTATCACCTCAGCAGTATCATCCCCTCAGCAGCATCATCACTTCAGCTGCATCATCACCTCAGTAGCATCATCCCCTCAGAAGCGTCATCCCATAGGCTGCATCATCGCCTCTGCAGCATCATCACCTAAGCAGCTGCATCATCCCCTCAGAAGCAGCACATCAGCAGCAGCATCATCATCTCAGCAGCATTATCCACTCAGTAGCATCATCCCCTCAGCATCATCATCCGCTCAACAGAAGCATCATCACATCAGCAGCATCATTACCTCAGCACCACCACCTCAGCAGCATCATTACCTCAGCAGCATCAACCCATCACAAGCATCATCACCTCACCAACAGCATGATCATCTCAGGAGCATTATCCCCTAAGCAACATCATCCCCTCAGCAGCGTTATCACATCAGCGGCAGCATCAACCCCTCAGAAGCATCATCCCCTCAGCAGCATCATCAGCTCAGCAGCAGCATAATCACCTCAGCAGCATCACTTCAGCAGCATCATCAACTCAGCAGCTTTATCACCTCAGCAGTATCATCCCCTCAGCAGCATCATCACCTCAGCAGCATCATCACCTCAGTAGCATCATACCATCAGCAACATCATCCCCTGAGCAGCATCATCCTCTCAGCGGCACCACCCCTCAGCAGCACCATCCTCTAAGCAACATCATCCACTCAGCAGCATCACCTTTCAGCATCATTACCTTTAGCAGCATCATCCCCTCAGCAGCATCATCATCTCCGCAGCATTATCACCTCTGTATGATCATACTCTCAGCAGCATCAATACCTCAGCAGCATCATCCCCACAGCAGCATCATCGTCTCAGCAGCATCATTACCTCAGCAGCATCATCCCCATAGCAGCATCATCTCCTCAGCGACTACATCACCTCAGCATCATCATCAACTGAGCAGCATCATCTCCTCTGCAGCTTCATTGCCTCAGCAGCAACATCTTCTCAACATCATCACCTCAGCAGCATCATCCTCTCAGCAGCATCATATCCTCAGCAGCATCATCCTGTCAGCAGCATCATCACCTCAGCAACATCATCACATCAGCATCATCAACTCAGCAGCATCATCGTCTCAGCAGCAACATTACATCAGCAGCATCAGCCCCTCAGCAGCATCATTACATCAGCATCATCTTCCACACAGCAGCATCATCCCCTCAGCACCTTCTTCACCTCAGCAACATCATCTCATCAGCATCATCCTCTCAGAAGCATTATCCCATCTGCAGCATTACCTCAGCATCATAATCACCTCAGCAGCATCATCACATCAGCTGCATCATCTCCTCAGCATAACCTCAGCAACATCATCCTCCCAGCAGCATCATTACCTCAGCAGCATCATCCCCACAGCAGCATCAGCTCTCAGCAGCATCATCACAACAGCAGCATCATCAACTAAGCAGCATCATCCTCTCAGCAGCATCATCGCTTCAGCAGCATCATCACCTCAGCAGCATCATCACCTCAGCAGCAGCATCATCATGTCAGCAGCATTATCCCATCAGCAGCATCATCCCCTCAGCATCATCATCCACTCAGCAGCAGCATCATCACCTCCGCAGCATCAATACCTCAGCAGCATCACCTCAGCAGCATCATTAACTCAGCAGCATCATCCCCTCAGCAGCATCATCTCCTCAGCAGCAGAATGATCATCTCAGTAGCATTTTCCCCTCAGCTGCATCATCCCCTCAGAAGCACCATCTCCACAGCAGCATCATCACCTGAGCAGCATCATCACCTCCGCAGTATCATCGCCTCAGCAGTATCATACGCTCAGCAGCATCATCACCTCAGCAGCATCATCACTTCAGCAGCATCATCACATCAGCAGCATCATTATCTCAGCTGCACCGCCTCAGCAGCGTCATTCCCTCAGAAGCATCATCCCCTCAGCAGCATCATCACTTCACCAGCAGAATGATCATCTCAGGAGCATTATCCGCTCAGCAACATCATCCCTTCAGCAGCATTATCACATCAGCAGCAGCATCATCCCCTCAGCAGCATCATCCCCTCAGCAGCATCATCACCTCCGCAGCAACATCATTCCCTCAGCAGCATCATTCGTTCAGCAGCATCATCACCTCAGCAGCATCACTTCAGCACCATCATCACCTCAGCATTTTTATCACCTCAGCAGTATCATCCCCTCAGCAGCATCATCACATCAGCTGCATCATCACCTCAGAAGCATCATCCCATCAGCAGCGTCATCCCATAGGCTGCATCATCGCCTCTGCAGAATCATCACCTAAGCAGCTGCATCATCCCCTCAGAAGCAGCACATCCGCAGCAGCATCATCATCTCAGCAGCATTATCCCCTCAGCAGCATCATCCCCTCAGCATCATCATCCGCTCAACAGAAGCATCATCACATCAGCAGCATCATTACCTCAGCACCACCACCTCAGCAGCATCATTACCTCAGCAGCATCAACCCCTCACCAGCATCATCACCTCACCAACAGCATGATCATCTCAGGAGCATTATCCCCTAAGCAACATCATCCCCTCAGCAGCGTTATCACATCAGCGGCAGCATCAACCCCTCAGCAGCATCATCCCCTCAGCAGCATCATCAGCTCAGCAGCAGCATAATCACCTCAGCAGCATCACTTCAGCAGCATCATCGACTCAGCAGCTTTATCACCTCAGCAGTATCATCCCCTCAGCAGCATCATCACCGCAGCAGCATCATCACCTCAGTAGCATCATCCCATCAGCAACATCATCCCCTGAGCAGCATCATCCTCTCAGCGGCACCACCCCTCAGCAGCACCATCCTCTAAGCAACATCATCCACTCAGCAGCATCACCTTTCAGCATCATTACCTTTAGCAGCATCATCCCCTCAGCAGCATCATCCTCTCCGCAGCATTATCACCTCTGTATGATCATACTCTCAGCAGCATCAATACCTCAGCAGCATCATCCCCACAGCAGCATCATCGTCTCAGCAGCATCATTACCTCAGCAGCATCATCCCCATAGCAGCATCATCTCCTCAGCGACTACATCACCTCAGCATCATCATCAACTGAGCAGCATCATCTCCTCTGCAGCTTCATTGCCTCAGCAGCAACATCTTCTCAACATCATCACATCAGCAGCATCATCCTCTCAGCAGCATCATATCCTCAGAAGCATCATCCTGTCAGCAGCATCATCACCTCAGCAACATCATCACATCAGCATCATCAACTCAGCAGCATCATCGTCTCAGCAGCAACATTACATCAGCAGCATCAGCCCCTCAGCAGCATCATTACATCAGCATCATCTTCCAAACAGCAGCATCATCCCCTCAGCACCTTCTTCACCTCAGCAACATCATCTCATCAGCATCATCCTCTCAGAAGCATTATCCCATCTGCAGCATTACCTCAGCATCATAATCACCTCAGCAGCATCATCACATCAGCTGCATCATCTCCTCAGCATAACCTCAGCAATATCATCCTCCCAGCAGCATCATTACCTCAGCAGCATCATCCCCACAGCAGCATCAGCCCTCAGCAGCTTCATCACATCAGCAGCATCATCAACTAAGCAGCATCATCCTCTCAGCAGCATCATCACCTCAGCAGCATCATCACCTCAGCAGCAGCATCATCATGTCAGCAGCATGATCCCATCAGCAGCATCATCCCCTCAGCATCATCATCCACTCAGCAGCAGCATCATCACCTCAGCAGCATCAATACCTCAGCAGCATCACCTCAGCAGCATCATTAACTCAGCAGCATCATCCCCTCAGCAGCATCATCTCCTCAGGAGCAGAATGATCATCTCAGTAGCATTTTCCCCTCAGCAGCATCATCCCCTCAGAAGCACCATCTCCACAGCAGCATCATCACCTCAGCAGCATCATCACCTCCGCAGTATCATCGCCTCAGCAGTATCATACGCTCAGCAGCATCATCACCTCAGCAGCATCATCACTTCAGCAGCATCATCACATCAGCAGCATCATTATCTCAGCTGCACCGCCTCAGCAGCATCATTCCCTCAGTAGCATCATCCCCTCAGCAGCATCATCACCTCCGCAGCAGCATCATTCCCTCAGCAGCATCATTCGTTCAGCAGCATCATCACCTCAGCAGCATCACTTCAGCACCATCATCACCTCAGCATTTTTATCACCTCAGCAGTATCATCCCCTCAGCAGCATAATCACTTCAGCTGCATCATCACCTCAGTAGCATCATCCCATCAGCAGCGTCATCCCATAGGCTGCATCATCGCCTCTGCAGCATCATCACCTAAGCAGCTGCATCATCCCCTCAGAAGCAGCACATCAGCAGCATCATTACCTCAGCAGCATCATAACCTCAGCGGCAGCATCATCATCTCAGCAGCATTATCCCCTCAGTAGCATCATCCCCTCAGCATCATCATCCACTCAGCAGCAGCATCATCACCTCAGCAGCAACAATACCTCAGCAGCATCACCTCAGCAGCATCATTAACTCAGCAGCATCATCCCCTCAGCAGCATCATCTCCTCAGCAGCAGAATGATCATCTCAGTAGCATTTTCCCCTCAGCAGCATCATCCCCTCAGAAGCACCATCTCCACAGCAGCATCATCACCTCAGCAGCATCATCACCTCCGCAGTATCATCGCCTCAGCAGTATCATACGCTCAGCAGCATCATCACCTCAGCAGCATCATCACTTCAGCAGCATCATCACATCAGCAGCATCATTATCTCAGCTGCACCGCCTCAGCAGCATCATTCCCTCAGAAGCATCATCCCCTCAGCAGCATCATCACCTCACCAGCAGAATGATCATCTCAGGAGCATTATCCGCTCAGCAACATCATCCCTTCAGCAGCATTATCACATCAGCAGCAGCATCATCCCCTCAGCAGCATCATCCCCTCAGCAGCATCATCACCTCCGCAGCAGCATCATTCCCTCAGCAGCATCATTCGTTCAGCAGCATCATCACCTCAGCAGCATCACTTCAGCACCATCATCACCTCAGCATTTTTATCACCTCAGCAGTATCATCCCCTCAGCAGCATCATCACATCAGCTGCATCATCACCTCAGAAGCATCATCCCATCAGCAGCGTCATCCCATAGGCTGCATCATCGCCTCTGCAGCATCATCACCTAAGCAGCTGCATCATCCCCTCAGAAGCAGCACATCAGCAGCAGCATCATCATCTCAGCAGCATTATCCCCTCAGCAGCATCATCCCCTCAGCATCATCATCCGCTCAACAGAAGCATCATCACATCAGCAGCATCATTACCTCAGCAGCATCAACCCCTCACCAGCATCATCACCTCACCAACAGCATGATCATCTCAGGAGCATTATCCCCTAAGCAACATCATCCCCTCAGCAGCGTTATCACATCAGCGGCAGCATCAACCCCTCAGCAGCATCATCCCCTCAGCAGCATCATCAGCTCAGCAGCAGCATAATCACCTCAGCAGCATCACCTCAGCAGCATCATCAACTCAGCAGCTTTATCACCTCAGCAGTATCATCCCCTCAGCAGCATCATCACCGCAGCAGCATCATCACCTCAGTAGCATCATCCCATCAGCAACATCATCCCCTTAGCAGCATCATCCTCTCAGCGGCACCACCCCTCAGCAGCACCATCCTCTAAGCAACATCATCCACTCAGCAGCATCACCTTTCAGCATCATTACCTTTAGCAGCATCATCCCCTCAGCAGTATCATCATCTCCGCAGCATTATCACCTCTGTATGATCATACTCTCAGCAGCATCAATACCTCAGCAGCATCATCCCCACAGCAGCATCATCGTCTCAGCAGCATCATTACCTCAGCAGCATCATCCCCATAGCAGCATCATCTCCTCAGCGACTACATCACCTCAGCATCATCATCAACTGAGCAGCATCATCTCCTCTGCAGCTTCATTGCCTCAGCAGCAACATCTTCTCAACATCATCACCTCAGCAGCATCATCCTCTCAGCAGCATCATATCCTCAGCAGCATCATCCTGTCAGCAGCATCATCACCTCAGCAACATCATCACATCAGCATCATCAACTCAGCAGCATCATCGTCTCAGCAGCAACATTACATCAGCAGCACCGGCCCCTCAGCAGCATCATTACATCAGCATCATCTTCCACACAGCAGCATCATCCCCTCAGCACCTTCTTCACCTCAGCAACATCATCTCATCAGCATCATCCTCTCAGAAGCATTATCCCATCTGCAGCATTACCTCAGCATCATAATCACCTCAGCAGCATCATCACATCAGCAGCATCATCACCTCAGCATAACCTCAGCAACATCATCCCCACAGCAGCATCAGCCCTCAGCAGCTTCATCACATCAGCAGAATCATCAACTAAGCAGCATCATCCTCTCAGCAACATCATCCCTTCAGCAGCATTATCACATCAGCAGCAGCAGCATCCCCTCAGCAGCATCATCCCCTCAGCAGCATCATCACATCCGCAGCAGCATCATTCCCTCAGCAGCATCATTCGTTCAACAGCATCATCACCTCAGCAGCATCACTTCAGCACCATCATCACCTCAGCATTTTTATCACCTCAGCAGTATCATCCCCACAGCAGCATCATCACTTCAGCTGCATCATCACCTCAGTAGCATCATCCCATCAGCAGCGTCATCCCATAGGCTGCATCATCGCCTCTGCAGCATCATCACCTAAGCAGCTGCATCATCCCCTCAGAAGCAGCACATCAGCAGCATCATTACCTCAGCAGCATCATAACCTCAGCGGCAGCATCATCATCTCAGCAGCATTATCCCCTCAGTAGCATCATCCCCTCAGCATCATCATCCACTCAGCAGCAGCATCATCACCTCAGCAGCATCAATACCTCAGCAGCATCACCTCAGCAGCATCATTAACTCAGCAGCATCATCCCCTCAGCAGCATCATCTCCTCAGCAGCAGAGTGATCATCTCAGTAGCATTTTCCCCTCAGCAGCATCATCCCCTCAGAAGCACCATCTCCACAGCAGCATCATCACCTCAGCAGCATCATCACCTCCGCAGTATCATCGCCTCAGCAGTATCATACGCTCAGCAGCATCATCACCTCAGCAGCATCATCACTTCAGCAGCATCATCACCTCAGCAGCAGCATGATCATCTCAGGAGCATTTTCCCGTCAGCAGCATTATCCCCTCAGAAGCACCATCTCCACCACAGCAGCATCACCGCAGCAGCATCATCACCTCCACAGAATCATCGCCTCAGCAGTATCATACTCTCAGTAGCATCATCACCTCAGCAGCATCATTCGTTCAGCAGCATCATCACCTCAGCAGCATCACTTCTGCACCATCATCACCTCAGCATTTTTATCACCTCAGCAGTATCATCCCCTCAGCAGCATCATCACTTCAGCTGCATCATCACCTCAGTAGCATCATCCCATCAGCAGCGTCATCCCATAGGCTGCATCATCGCCTCTGCAGCATCATCACCTAAGCAGCTGCATCATCCCCTCAGAAGCAGCACATCCGCAGCAGCATCATCATCTCAGCAGCATTATCCCCTCAGCAGCATCATCCCCTCAGCATCATCATCCACTCAACAGAAGCATCATCACATCAGCAGCATCATTACCTCAGCACCACCACCTCAGCAGCATCATTACCTCAGCAGCATCAACCCCTCACCAGCATCATCACCTCACCAACAGCATGATCATCTCAGGAGCATTATCCCCTAAGCAACATCATCCCCTCAGCAGCGTTATCACATCAGCGGCAGCATCAACCCCTCAGCAGCATCATCCCCTCAGCAGCATCATCAGCTCAGCAGCAGCATAATCACCTCAGCAGCATCACTTCAGCAGCATCATCAACTCAGCAGCTTTATCACCACAGCAGTATCATCCCCTCAGCAGCATCATCACCTCAGCAGCATCATCACCTCAGTAGCATCATACCATCAGCAACATCATCCCCTGAGCAGCATCATCCTCTCAGCGGCACCACCCCTCAGCAGCACCATCCTCTAAGCAACATCATCCACTCAGCAGCATCACCTTTCAGCATCATTACCTTTAGCAGCATCATCCCCTCAGCAGTATCATCATCTCCGCAGCATTATCACCTCTGTATGATCATACTCTCAGCAGCATCAATACCTCAGCAGCATCATCCCCACAGCAGCATCATCGTCTCAGCAGCATCATTACCTCAGCAGCATCATCCCCATAGCAGCATCATCTCCTCAGCGACTACATCACCTCAGCATCATCATCAACTGAGCAGCATCATCTCCTCTGCAGCTTCATTGCCTCAGCAGCAACATCTTCTCAACATCATCACCTCAGCAGCATCATCCTCTCAGCAGCATCATATCCTCAGCAGCATCATCCTGTCAGCAGCATCATCACCTCAGCAACATCATCACATCAGCATCATCAACTCAGCAGCATCATCGTCTCAGCAGCAACATTACATCAGCAGCATCAGCCCCTCAGCAGCATCATTACATCAGCATCATCTTCCACACAGCAGCATCATCCCCTCAGCACCTTCTTCACCTCAGCAACATCATCTCATCAGCATCATCCTCTCAGAAGCATTATCCCATCTGCAGCATTACCTCAGCATCATAATCACCTCAGCAGCATCATCACATCAGCTGCATCATCTCCTCAGCATAACCTCAGCAACATCATCCTCTCAGCAGCATCATTACCTCAGCAGCATCATCCCCACAGCAGCATCAGCCCTCAGCAGCTTCATCACATCAGCAGCATCATCAACTAAGCAGCATCATCCTCTCAGCATAATCATCGCTTCAGCAGCATCATCACCTCAGCAGCAGCATCATCATGTCAGCAGCATTATCCCGTCAGCAGCATCATCCCCTCAGCATCATCATCCACTCAGCAGCAGCATCATCACCTCAGTAGCATCTATACCTCAGCAGCATCACCTCAGCAGCGTCATTAACTCAGCAGCATCATCCCCTCAGCAGCATCATTTCCTCAGCAGCAGAATGATCATCTCAGTAGCATTTTCCCCTCAGCAGCATCATCCCCTCAGAAGCACCATCTCCACAGCAGCATCATCACCTCAGCAGCATCATCACCTCCGCAGTATCATCGCCTCAGCAGTGTGATACGCTCAGCAGCATCATCACCTCAGCAGCATCATCACTTCAGCAGCATCATCACATCAGCAGCATCTTTATCTCAGCTGCACCGCCTCAGCAGCATCATTCCCTCAGAAGCATTATCCCCTCAGCAGCATCATCACCTCCGCAGCAGCATCATTCCCTCAGCAGCATCATTCGTTCAGCAGCATCATCACCTCAGCAGCATCACTTCAGCACCATCATCACCTCAGCATTTTTATCACCTCAGCAGTATCATCCCCTCAGCAGCATCATCACTTCAGCAGCATCATCACCTCAGTAGCATCATCCCATCAGCAGCGTCATCCCATAGGCTGCATCATCGCCTCTGCAGCATCATTACCTAAGCAGCTGCATCATCCCCTCAGAAGCAGCACATCAGCAGCATCATTACCTCAGCAGCATCATAACCTCAGCGGCAGCATCATCATCTCAGCAGCATTATCCCCTCAGTAGCATCATCCCCTCAGCATCATCATCCACTCAGCAGCAGCATCATCACCTCAGCAGCAACAATACCTCAGCAGCATCACCTCAGCAGCATCATTAACTCAGCAGCATCATCCCCTCAGCAGCATCATCTCCTCAGCAGCAGAATGATCATCTCAGTAGCATTTTCCCCTCAGCAGCATCATCCCCTCAGAAGCACCATCTCCACAGCAGCATCATCACCTCAGCAGCATCATCACCTCCGCAGTATCATCGCCTCAGCAGTATCATACGCTCAGCAGCATCATCACCTCAGCAGCATCATCACTTCAGCAGCATCATCACATCAGCAGCATCATTATCTCAGCTGCACCGCCTCAGCAGCATCATTCCCTCAGAAGCATCATCCCCTCAGCAGCATCATCACCTCACCAGCAGAATGATCATCTCAGGAGCATTATCCGCTCAGCAACATCATCCCTTCAGCAGCATTATCACATCAGCAGCAGCAGCATCCCCTCAGCAGCATCATCCCCTCAGCAGCATCATCACATCCGCAGCAGCATCATTCCCTCAGCAGCATCATTCGTTCAGCAGCATCATCACCTCAGCAGCATCACTTCAGCACCATCATCACCTCAGCATTTTTATCACCTCAGCAGTATCATCCCCTCAGCAGCATCATCACTTCAGCTGCATCATCACCTCAGTAGCATCATCCCATCAGCAGCGTCATCCCATAGGCTGCATCATCGCCTCTGCAGCATCATCACCTAAGCAGCTGCATCATCCCCTCAGAAGCAGCACATCCGCAGCAGCATCATCATCTCAGCAGCATTATCCCTTCAGCAGCATCATCCCCTCAGCATCATCATCCACTCAACAGAAGCATCATGACATCAGCAGCATCATTACCTCAGCACCACCACCTCAGCAGCATCATTACCTCAGCAGCATCAACCCCTCACCAGCATCATCACCTCACCAACAGCATGATCATCTCAGGAGCATTATCCCCTAAGCAACATCATCCCCTCAGCAGCGTTATCACATCAGCGGCAGCATCAACCCCTCAGCAGCATCATCCCCTCAGCAGCATCATCAGCTCAGCAGCAGCATAATCACCTCAGCAGCATCACTTCAGCAGCATCATCAACTCAGCAGCTTTATCACCACAGCAGTATCATCCCCTCAGCAGCATCATCACCTCAGCAGCATCATCACCTCAGTAGCATCATACCATCAGCAACATCATCCCCTGAGCAGCATCATCCTCTCAGCGGCACCACCCCTCAGCAGCACCATCCTCTAAGCAACATCATCCACTCAGCAGCATCACCTTTCAGCATCATTACCTTTAGCAGCATCATCCCCTCAGCAGTATCATCATCTCCGCAGCATTATCACCTCTGTATGATCATACTCTCAGCAGCATCAATACCTCAGCAGCATCATCCCCACAGCAGCATCATCTTCTCAGCAGCATCATTACCTCAGCAGCATCATCCCCATAGGAGCATCATCTCCTCAGCGACTACATCACCTCAGCATCATCATCAACTAAGCAGCATCATCTCCTCTGCAGCTTCATTGCCTCAGCAGCAACATCTTCTCAACATCATCACCTCAGCAGCATCATCCTCTCAGCAGCATCATATCCTCAGCAGCATCATCCTGTCAGCAGCATCATCACCTCAGCAACATCATCACATCAGCATCATAAACTCAGCAGCATCATCGTCTCAGCAGCAACATTACATCAGCAACATCAGCCCCTCAGCAGCATCATTACATCAGCATCATCTTCCACACAGCAGCATCATCCCCTCAGCACCTTCTTCACCTCAGCAACATCATCTCATCAGCATCATCCTCTCAGAAGCATTATCCCATCTGCAGCATTACCTCAGCATCATCATCACCTCAGCAGCATCATCACTTCAGCAGCATCATCACCTCAGCAGCAGCATGATCATCTCAGGAGCATTTTCCCGTCAGCAGCATTATCCCCTCAGAAGCACCATCTCCACCACAGCAGCATCACCGCAGCAGCATCATCACCTCCACAGAATCATCGCCTCAGCAGTATCATACTCTCAGTAGCATCATCACCTCAGCAGCATCATTCGTTCAGCAGCATCATCACCTCAGCAGCATCACTTCTGCACCATCATCACCTCAGCATTTTTATCACCTCAGCAGTATCATCCCCTCAGCAGCATCATCACTTCAGCTGCATCATCACCTCAGTAGCATCATCCCATCAGCAGCGTCATCCCATAGGCTGCATCATCGCCTCTGCAGCATCATCACCTAAGCAGCTGCATCATCCCCTCAGAAGCAGCACATCCGCAGCAGCATCATCATCTCAGCAGCATTATCCCCTCAGCAGCATCATCCCCTCAGCATCATCATCCACTCAACAGAAGCATCATCACATCAGCAGCATCATTACCTCAGCACCACCACCTCAGCAGCATCATTACCTCAGCAGCATCAACCCCTCACCAGCATCATCACCTCACCAACAGCATGATCATCTCAGGAGCATTATCCCCTAAGCAACATCATCCCCTCAGCAGCGTTATCACATCAGCGGCAGCATCAACCCCTCAGCAGCATCATCCCCTCAGCAGCATCATCAGCTCAGCAGCAGCATAATCACCTCAGCAGCATCACTTCAGCAGCATCATCAACTCAGCAGCTTTATCACCACAGCAGTATCATCCCCTCAGCAGCATCATCACCTCAGCAGCATCATCACCTCAGTAGCATCATACCATCAGCAACATCATCCCCTGAGCAGCATCATCCTCTCAGCGGCACCACCCCTCAGCAGCACCATCCTCTAAGCAACATCATCCACTCAGCAGCATCACCTTTCAGCATCATTACCTTTAGCAGCATCATCCCCTCAGCAGTATCATCATCTCCGCAGCATTATCACCTCTGTATGATCATACTCTCAGCAGCATCAATACCTCAGCAGCATCATCCCCACAGCAGCATCATCGTCTCAGCAGCATCATTACCTCAGCAGCATCATCCCCATAGCAGCATCATCTCCTCAGCGACTACATCACCTCAGCATCATCATCAACTGAGCAGCATCATCTCCTCTGCAGCTTCATTGCCTCAGCAGCAACATCTTCTCAACATCATCACCTCAGCAGCATCATCCTCTCAGCAGCATCATATCCTCAGCAGCATCATCCTGTCAGCAGCATCATCACCTCAGCAACATCATCACATCAGCATCATCAACTCAGCAGCATCATCGTCTCAGCAGCAACATTACATCAGCAGCATCAGCCCCTCAGCAGCATCATTACATCAGCATCATCTTCCACACAGCAGCATCATCCCCTCAGCACCTTCTTCACCTCAGCAACATCATCTCATCAGCATCATCCTCTCAGAAGCATTATCCCATCTGCAGCATTACCTCAGCTTCATAATCACCTCAGCAGCATCATCACATCAGCTGCATCATCTCCTCAGCATAACCTCAGCAACATCATCCTCTCAGCAGCATCATTACCTCAGCAGCATCATCCCCACAGCAGCATCAGCCCTCAGCAGCTTCATCACATCAGCAGCATCATCAACTAAGCAGCATCATCCTCTCAGCATAATCATCGCTTCAGCAGCATCATCACCTCAGCAGCAGCATCATCATGTCAGCAGCATTATCCCGTCAGCAGCATCATCCCCTCAGCATCATCATCCACTCAGCAGCAGCATCATCACCTCAGTAGCATCTATACCTCAGCAGCATCACCTCAGCAGCGTCATTAACTCAGCAGCATCATCCCCTCAGCAGCATCATTTCCTCAGCAGCAGAATGATCATCTCAGTAGCATTTTCCCCTCAGCAGCATCATCCCCTCAGAAGCACCATCTCCACAGCAGCATCATCACCTCAGCAGCATCATCACCTCCGCAGTATCATCGCCTCAGCAGTGTGATACGCTCAGCAGCATCATCACCTCAGCAGCATCATCACTTCAGCAGCATCATCACATCAGCAGCATCTTTATCTCAGCTGCACCGCCTCAGCAGCATCATTCCCTCAGAAGCATTATCCCCTCAGCAGCATCATCACCTCCGCAGCAGCATCATTCCCTCAGCAGCATCATTCGTTCAGCAGCATCATCACCTCAGCAGCATCACTTCAGCACCATCATCACCTCAGCATTTTTATCACCTCAGCAGTATCATCCCCTCAGCAGCATCATCACTTCAGCAGCATCATCACCTCAGTAGCATCATCCCATCAGCAGCGTCATCCCATAGGCTGCATCATCGCCTCTGCAGCATCATTACCTAAGCAGCTGCATCATCCCCTCAGAAGCAGCACATCAGCAGCATCATTACCTCAGCAGCATCATAACCTCAGCGGCAGCATCATCATCTCAGCAGCATTATCCCCTCAGTAGCATCATCCCCTCAGCATCATCATCCACTCAGCAGCAGCATCATCACCTCAGCAGCAACAATACCTCAGCAGCATCACCTCAGCAGCATCATTAACTCAGCAGCATCATCCCCTCAGCAGCATCATCTCCTCAGCAGCAGAATGATCATCTCAGTAGCATTTTCCCCTCAGCAGCATCATCCCCTCAGAAGCACCATCTCCACAGCAGCATCATCACCTCAGCAGCATCATCACCTCCGCAGTATCATCGCCTCAGCAGTATCATACGCTCAGCAGCATCATCACCTCAGCAGCATCATCACTTCAGCAGCATCATCACATCAGCAGCATCATTATCTCAGCTGCACCGCCTCAGCAGCATCATTCCCTCAGAAGCATCATCCCCTCAGCAGCATCATCACCTCACCAGCAGAATGATCATCTCAGGAGCATTATCCGCTCAGCAACATCATCCCTTCAGCAGCATTATCACATCAGCAGCAGCAGCATCCCCTCAGCAGCATCATCCCCTCAGCAGCATCATCACATCCGCAGCAGCATCATTCCCTCAGCAGCATCATTCGTTCAGCAGCATCATCACCTCAGCAGCATCACTTCAGCACCATCATCACCTCAGCATTTTTATCACCTCAGCAGTATCATCCCCTCAGCAGCATCATCACTTCAGCTGCATCATCACCTCAGTAGCATCATCCCATCAGCAGCGTCATCCCATAGGCTGCATCATCGCCTCTGCAGCATCATCACCTAAGCAGCTGCATCATCCCCTCAGAAGCAGCACATCCGCAGCAGCATCATCATCTCAGCAGCATTATCCCCTCAGCAGCATCATCCCCTCAGCATCATCATCCACTCAACAGAAGCATCATCACATCAGCAGCATCATTACCTCAGCACCACCACCTCAGCAGCATCATTACCTCAGCAGCATCAACCCCTCACCAGCATCATCACCTCACCAACAGCATGATCATCTCAGGAGCATTATCCCCTAAGCAACATCATCCCCTCAGCAGCGTTATCACATCAGCGGCAGCATCAACCCCTCAGCAGCATCATCCCCTCAGCAGCATCATCAGCTCAGCAGCAGCATAATCACCTCAGCAGCATCACTTCAGCAGCATCATCAACTCAGCAGCTTTATCACCACAGCAGTATCATCCCCTCAGCAGCATCATCACCTCAGCAGCATCATCACCTCAGTAGCATCATACCATCAGCAACATCATCCCCTGAGCAGCATCATCCTCTCAGCGGCACCACCCCTCAGCAGCACCATCCTCTAAGCAACATCATCCACTCAGCAGCATCACCTTTCAGCATCATTACCTTTAGCAGCATCATCCCCTCAGCAGTATCATCATCTCCGCAGCATTATCACCTCTGTATGATCATACTCTCAGCAGCATCAATACCTCAGCAGCATCATCCCCACAGCAGCATCATCGTCTCAGCAGCATCATTACCTCAGCAGCATCATCCCCATAGCAGCATCATCTCCTCAGCGACTACATCACCTCAGCATCATCATCAACTAAGCAGCATCATCTCCTCTGCAGCTTCATTGCCTCAGCAGCAACATCTTCTCAACATCATCACCTCAGCAGCATCATCCTCTCAGCAGCATCATATCCTCAGCAGCATCATCCTGTCAGCAGCATCATCACCTCAGCAACATCATCACATCAGCATCATCAACTCAGCAGCATCATCGTCTCAGCAGCAACATTACATCAGCAGCATCAGCCCCTCAGCAGCATCATTACATCAGCATCATCTTCCACACAGCAGCATCATCCCCTCAGCACCTTCTTCACCTCAGCAACATCATCTCATCAGCATCATCCTCTCAGAAGCATTATCCCATCTGCAGCATTACCTCAGCATCATAATCACCTCAGCAGCATCATCACATCAGCTGCATCATCTCCTCAGCATAACCTCAGCAACATCATCCTCTCAGCAGCATCATTACCTCAGCAGCATCATCCCCACAGCAGCATCAGCCCTCAGCAGCTTCATCACATCAGCAGCATCATCAACTAAGCAGCATCATCCTCTCAGCAGAATCATCGCTTCAGCAGCATCATCACCTCAGCAGCAGCATCATCATGTCAGCAGCATTATCCCATCAGCAGCATCATCCCCTCAGCATCATCATCCACTCAGCAGCAGCATCATCACCTCAGTAGCATCTATACCTCAGCAGCATCACCACAGCAGCGTCATTAACTCAGCAACATCATCCCCACAGCAGCATCAGCCCTCAGCAGCTTCATCACATCAGCAGAATCATCAACTAAGCAGCATCATCCTCTCAGCAACATCATCCCTTCAGCAGCATTATCACATCAGCAGCAGCAGCATCCCCTCAGCAGCATCATCCCCTCAGCAGCATCATCACATCCGCAGCAGCATCATTCCCTCAGCAGCATCATTCGTTCAACAGCATCATCACCTCAGCAGCATCACTTCAGCACCATCATCACCTCAGCATTTTTATCACCTCAGCAGTATCATCCCCGCAGCAGCATCATCACTTCAGCTGCATCATCACCTCAGTAGCATCATCCCATCAGCAGCGTCATCCCATAGGCTGCATCATCGCCTCTGCAGCATCATCACCTAAGCAGCTGCATCATCCCCTCAGAAGCAGCACATCAGCAGCATCATTACCTCAGCAGCATCATAACCTCAGCGGCAGCATCATCATCTCAGCAGCATTATCCCCTCAGTAGCATCATCCCCTCAGCATCATCATCCACTCAGCAGCAGCATCATCACCTCAGCAGCATCAATACCTCAGCAGCATCACCTCAGCAGCATCATTAAATCAGCAGCATCAACTCAGCAGCATCATCTCCTCAGCAACATCACCACATCAGCAGCAACATCAACTCAGCAGCATCACCTCCTCAGCAGCATTATCACCTCAGCAGCATCATCACTTCAGCAGCATCATCCCATCAGCAGGATCATATCCAGAGCTTCATCACCTTAGCAGCATCATCTTCTCAGAAGCATCATTATCTCAGAAGCATCACCACCTCAGCATCATGTCAGCAGCATCATTCTCTCAGCAGCATCATTTCCTCAGCAGCATCATCACCCGAGCAGTATCATGGCCTCAGCAGCATCATCATCCCCTCAGCAGCATCATCCACCCAGCAGCATCATCCCCTCACCACCATGACCTCAGCAGCATAATCACCACAGCAGCAACATCACATCAGCAGCATCATCTCCTCAGCATGACCTCAGCAACATCATCCTCTCAGCAGCATCATTACCTCAGCAGCATCATCCCCAAAGCAGCATCATCTCCTCAGCGTCTCCATCACCTCAGCAGCATCATCTCCTCAGCAGCTTCATCGCCTCAGCAGCAACATCTTCTCAACATCATCACCTCAGCAGCATCATCCTGTCAGCAGCATCGTCACCTCAGCAGCATCATAACCTCAGCATCATCACCTCAGCAGCATCATCGTCTCAGCAGCAACATTACATCAACAGCATCAGCCCCTCTGCATCATCATTACATCAGCAGGATCTTCCACACAGCAGCATAATCCCCTCAGCAGCTTCATCACCTCACCATCATCATCTCATCAGCATCATCCTCTCAGCAGCATTATCCCATCTGCAGCACCACCTCAGCAGCATCATTACCTCAGCAACATTTTCCCCTCAGCAGCATCATCCCCTCAGCAACATGTCCTCAGCAGCATAATCACCTCAGCAGCATCATCACATCAGCTGCATCATCTCCTCAGCATCACCTCAGCAACAGCATCCTCTCAGCAGCATCATTACATCTGCAGCATCATCCCCACAGCAGCATCATCCCCTCAGCAGCTTCATCACCTCAGCAGCACCATCAACTAAGCAGCATCATCCTCTCAGCAGCGTCATCGCATCTGCAGCATCATCACCTAAGCAGCTGCATCATCCCCTCAGCAGCAGCACATCAGCAGCATCATTACATCAGCAGCATCATCACCTCAGCAGCAAAATCGTCATCTTAGCAGCATTATCCCCTCAGCAGCAGCATCATCACCTCAGCAGCATCAATACATCAGCAGCATCACCTCAGAAGCATCATTACCTCAGCAGCATCATCCCCTCAGCAGCATCATCACCTCAGCAGCAGCATGATCATCTCAGGATCATTATGCCCTCAGCAGCATCATCCCCTCAGTGGCACCATCTCCACAGCAGCAACATCACCTCAGCAGCATCATCACCTCCGCAGTATCATCGCCTCAGCAGTATCATACTCTCAGCAACATCATCACCTCAGCAGCATCATCATCTCAGCACCATCATCACCTCAGCAGCATCATCACTTCAGCAGCATCATCCCATCAGCAGCATCATATCCGGAGCTTCATCACCTCTGCAGCATCATCGTCTCAGAAGCATCATTATCTCAGAAGCATCATCACCTCATCAGCAGCATTCCCTCAGCAGCAACATCCCCAAAGCAGCATCATCCCCTCAGCAGCATCATCATATCCTCAGCAGCATCATACACTCAGCAGCATCACCACCTCCGCATCATGTCAGCAGCATCATCCTCTCAGCAGCATCATTACCTCAGCAGCATCATCACCCGAGCAGTATCATCGCCTCAGCAGCATCATCATCCCCTCAGCAGCATCATCCACCCAGCAGCATCATCCCCTCACCAACATGACCTCAGCAGCATAATCACCACAGCAGCATAATCACATCAGCAGCATCATCTCCTCAGCATCACCTCAGCAACATCATCCTCTCAGCAACATCATTACCTCAGCAGCATCATCCCCACAGCAGCATCATCTCAGCAGGGGCTCCATCACCTCAGCAGCATCATCCTCACAGCAGCTTCATCACCTCAGCACCAACATCTTCTCAGCACCATCACCTCAGCAGCATCATCCTGTCAGCAGCATCATCAACTCAGCAGCATCATCATCTCAGCAACAGAATCATCACCTCAGCAGCATCATCCACTGAGCAACATCATCTCAGCAGCATCATTACCTCAGCAGCATCATCATCTCAGCAGCATCATCACATCTGCAGGATCATCCTCTCAGCAGCATCAATACCTCAGCAGCATCATTACCTCAGCAGCATCACCTCAGCAGCATCATACTCTCAGCTGTATTATTCCATCAGCAGCATCACCTCAGCAGCATCATTACCTCAGCAACATGACCTCAGCAGCATCATCTCCTCAGCATCACCTCAGCAACATCATCTTCTCAGCAGCATCATCCCCTCAGCAGCTTCATCACCTCAGCAGCATCATCATCTAAGCAGCATCATCCTCTCAGCAGCATCTTTGCCTCAGCAGCATCATCCCCAGAGCAGCATCACCCCCTCAGGAGCTTCATTACCTCAGCAGCATCATCAACTAAGCAGCATCATCCTCCCAGCAGCTTCATCGCCTCAGCAGCATCATCTCCTCAGCATCATCACCTCAGCAGCAGCACATCAGCACCATCATTACCTCAGCAGCATGATCACATCATCCCCTCGTCATCATCTCAGAGCATTATCCCCTCAGCAGCATCATCCCCTCAGCATCATCATCCGCTGAACAGCAGCATCATCACATCAGCAGCATACTCTC
This sequence comes from Carcharodon carcharias, assembly GCF_017639515.1. Taxonomy (NCBI): domain Eukaryota; kingdom Metazoa; phylum Chordata; class Chondrichthyes; order Lamniformes; family Lamnidae; genus Carcharodon; species Carcharodon carcharias. The sequence goes on from NC_054468.1 coordinate 105,534,343, forward strand.
AGCAGCATTATCCCATCTGCAGCATCACCTCAGCACCATCATCACTTCAGTAGCATCATCACCTCAGCAGCATCAGCACCTCAGAAGCATCATCTTCTCAGCAGCATCATACCCTCAGCAGCATCATCCTCTCAGCAGCATCATTACCTCAGCAGCATCATCACCTGAGCAGTATCATCGCCTCAGCAGCATCATCATCGACTCAGCAGCATCATGCACCCAGCAGCATCATTCCCTCACCAACGTGACCTCAGCAGCTTAATCACCACAGCAGCATCATCCTCTCAGCAGCGTCATCGCATCTGCAGCATCATCACCTAAGCAGCTGCATCATCCCCTCAGCAGCAGCACATCAGCAGCATCATTACATCAGCAGCATCATCACCTCAGCAGCAAAATCGTCATCTTAGCAGCATTATCCCCTCAGCAGCAGCATCATCACCTCAGCAGCATCAATACGTCAGCAGCATCACCTCAGAAGCATCATTACCTCAGCAGCATCATCCCCTCAGCAGCATCATCACCTCAGCAGCAGCATGATCATCTCAGGATCATTATGCCCTCAGCAGCATCATCCCCTCAGTGGCACCATCTCCACAGCAGCAACATCACCTCAGCAGCATCATCACCTCCGCAGTATCATCGCCTCAGCAGTATCATACTCTCAGCAACATCATCACCTCAGCAGCATCATCATCTCAGCACCATCATCACCTCAGCAGCATCATCACTTCAGCAGCATCATCCCATCAGCAGCATCATATCCGGAGCTTCATCACCTCTGCAGCATCATCGTCTCAGAAGCATCATTATCTCAGAAGCATCATCACCTCATCAGCAGCATTCCCTCAGCAGCAACATCCCCAAAGCAGCATCATCCCCTCAGCAGCATCATCATATCCTCAGCAGCATCATACACTCAGCAGCATCACCACCACCGCATCATGTCAGCAGCATCATCCTCTCAGCAGCATCATTACCTCAGCAGCATCATCACCCGAGCAGTATCATCGCCTCAGCAGCATCATCATCCCCTCAGCAGCATCATCCACCCAGCAGCATCATCCCCTCACCAACATGACCTCAGCAGCATAATCACCACAGCAGCATAATCACATCAGCAGCATCATCTCCTCAGCATCACCTCAGCAACATCATCCTCTCAGCAACATCATTACCTCAGCAGCATCATCCCCACAGCAGCATCATCTCAGCAGGGGCTCCATCACCTCAGCAGCATCATCCTCACAGCAGCTTCATCACCTCAGCACCAACATCTTCTCAGCACCATCACCTCAGCAGCATCATCCTGTCAGCAGCATCATCAACTCAGCAGCATCATCATCTCAGCAACAGAATCATCACCTCAGCAGCATCATCCACTGAGCAACATCATCTCAGCAGCATCATTACCTCAGCAGCATCATCATCTCAGCAGCATCATCACATCTGCAGGATCATCCTCTCAGCAGCATCAATACCTCAGCAGCATCATTACCTCAGCAGCATCACCTCAGCAGCATCATACTCTCAGCTGTATTATTCCATCAGCAGCATCACCTCAGCAGCATCATTACCTCAGCAGCATCATCGCCTCAGCAGCATCTTCCCCTCAGCAACATGACCTCAGCAGCATCATCTCCTCAGCATCACCTCAGCAACATCATCTTCTCAGCAGCATCATCCCCTCAGCAGCTTCATCACCTCAGCAGCATCATCATCTAAGCAGCATCATCCTCTCAGCAGCATCTTTGCCTCAGCAGCATCATCCCCAGAGCAGCATCACCCCCTCAGGAGCTTCATTACCTCAGCAGCATCATCAACTAAGCAGCATCATCCTCCCAGCAGCTTCATCGCCTCAGCAGCATCATCTCCTCAGCATCATCACCTCAGCAGCAGCACATCAGCACCATCATTACCTCAGCAGCATGATCACATCATCCCCTCGTCATCATCTCAGAGCATTATCCCCTCAGCAGCATCATCCCCTCAGCATCATCATCCGCTGAACAGCAGCATCATCACATCAGCAGCATCCTCTCAGCAGCATTATCCCATCTGCAGCATCACCTCAGCACCATCATCACTTCAGTAGCATCATCACCTCAGCAGCATCAGCACCTCAGAAGCATCATCTTCTCAGCAGCATCATACCCTCAGCAGCATCATCCTCTCAGCAGCATCATTACCTCAGCAGCATCATCACCTGAGCAGTATCATCGCCTCAGCAGCATCATCATCGACTCAGCAGCATCATCCACCCAGCAGCATCATTCCCTCACCAACGTGACCTCAGCAGCTTAATCACCACAGCAGCATCATCACATCAGCAGCAGCATCTCTTCAGCATCACCTCAGCAACATCATTACCTCAGCAGCATAATCACCACAGCACCATCGTCACATCAGCAGCATCATCTCCTCAGCATCACCTCAGCAACATCATCCTCTCAGCAACATCATTACCTCAGCAGCATCATCCCCACAGCAGCATCATCTCAGCAGGGGCTCCATCACCTCAGCAGCATCATCCTCACAGCAGCTTCATCACCTCAGCACCAACATCTTCTCAGCACCATCACCTCAGCAGCATCATCCTGTCAGCAGCATCATCAACTCAGCAGCATCATCATCTCAGCAACAGAATCATCACCTCAGCAGCATCATCCACTGAGCAACATCATCTCAGCAGCATCATTACCTCAGCAGCATCATCATCTCAGCAGCATCATCACATCTGCAGGATCATCCTCTCAGCAGCATCAATACCTCAGCAGCATCATTACCTCAGCAGCATCACCTCAGCAGCATCATACTCTCAGCTGTATTATTCCATCAGCAGCATCACCTCAGCAGCATCATTACCTCAGCAGCATCATCGCCTCAGCAGCATCATCCCCTCAGCAACATGACCTCAGCAGCATCATCTCCTCAGCATCACCTCAGCAACATCATCTTCTCAGCAGCATCATCCCCTCAGCAGCTTCATCACCTCAGCAGCATCATCATCTAAGCAGCATCATCCTCTCAGCAGCATCTTTGCCTCAGCAGCATCATCCCCAGAGCAGCATCACCCCCTCAGGAGCTTCATTACCTCAGCAGCATCATCAACTAAGCAGCATCATCCTCCCAGCAGCTTCATCGCCTCAGCAGCATCATCTCCTCAGCATCATCACCTCAGCAGCAGCACATCAGCACCATCATTACCTCAGCAGCATGATCACATCATCCCCTCGTCATCATCTCAGAGCATTATCCCCTCAGCAGCATCATCCCCTCAGCATCATCATCCGCTGAACAGCAGCATCATCACATCAGCAGCATCCTCTCAGCAGCATTATCCCATCTGCAGCATCACCTCAGCACCATCATCACTTCAGTAGCATCATCACCTCAGCAGCATCAGCACCTCAGAAGCATCATCTTCTCAGCAGCATCATACCCTCAGCAGCATCATCCTCTCAGCAGCATCATTACCTCAGCAGCATCATCACCTGAGCAGTATCATCGCCTCAGCAGCATCATCATCGACTCAGCAGCATCATCCACCCAGCAGCATCATTCCCTCACCAACGTGACCTCAGCAGCTTAATCACCACAGCAGCATCATCACATCAGCAGCAGCATCTCTTCAGCATCACCTCAGCAACATCATTACCTCAGCAGCATAATCACCACAGCACCATCGTCACATCAGCAGCATCATCTCCTCAGCATCACCTCAGCAACATCAGCCTCTCAGCAGCAACATTACCTCAGCAGCATCATCCCCACAGCATTTTCATCTCCTCAGAGGCTCCATCACCTGAGCAGCATTATTACCTCAGCAGCATCATCCCCTCAGCAGCATCATCCCCTCAGCAACATGACCTCAAAGCATAATCACTCAGCAGCATAATCACATCAGCAGCATATTCCCCTCAGCATCACCTAAGCAACATCATCCTCTCAGCAGCATCATTACCTCAGCAGCAAAATCTCCACAGAAGCATCATCCCCTCAGCAGCTTCTTCACCTCAGCAGCATCAACTAAGCAGCATCATCCCCTCAGAAGCATCATCCCCTCAGCAACATAAGCTCAGCAGCATAATCACTCAGCAGCATCATCACATCAGCAGCATATTCCCCTCAGCATCACCTCAGAAACGTCATCCTCTCAGCGGCATCATTACCTCAGCATAATCATCCCCACAAAAGCATCATCCCCTAAGCAGCTTCATCAACTCAGCATCATCATCTCATCAGCATCATCCTCTCAGCAGCATTATCGCATCTGCAGCATCACCTCAGCACCATCATCACTTCAGCAGCATCATCACATCAGCAGCATCATCTCCTCAGCATCATCACCTCAGCAGCATCATCCTCACAGCAGCATTATCACCTCAGCAGCATCATCCCCTCAGCAGCAGCACATCAGCACCATCATTACCGCAGCAGCATCATCTCCTCAGCAGCCGAATCATCATCTCAGCAGCATTATCACCTCAGCAGCATCATCCCCTCAGCAGCATCATCCACCCAGCAGCATCATCCCCCCACCAACATGACCTCAGCAGCATAATCACCACAGCAGCATCATCACATCAGCAGCATCATCTCCTCAGCATCACCTCAGCAACATCATCCTCTCAGCAACATCATTACCTCAGCAGCATCATCCCCACAGCAGCATCATCTCCTCAGCGGCTCCATCACCTCAGCAGCATCATCCCCACAGCAGCTGCATCGCCTCAGCAGCATCATCCCCACAGCAGCTGCATCGCCTCAGCAGCAACATCTTCGCAGCATCATCACCTCAGCAGCATCGTCCTGTCAGCAGCATCATCACCTCAGCAGCATCATCATCCCAGCAGCAGAATCATCACCTCAGCAGCGTCAGCTCCTCAGCAGCATCATTCCCTCAGCAGCATCAGCACAGCAGCATCATTACCTAAGCAGCATCATCACTCAGCAGCAGCATCATCATCTCACCAGCATTATCACCTCAGCAGCATCATTCCCTCAGCATCATCATCCACTCAGCAGCAAGATCATCTTCTCAGCAGCATCATCCACTCAGCAGCATCACCTCAGCAGCATCATTACCTCAGCAGCATCATCCCCTCATCAGCATCATTACCTCAGCAGCATCATTACCTCAGCAGCATCATCCCCTCAGCATCATCATCCACTCAGCAGCAGCATCATCACCTCAGCAGCATCAATACGTCAGCAGCATCACCTCAGAAGCATCATTACCTCAGCAGCATCATCCCCTCAGCAGCATCATTACCTCAGCAGCAGCATGATCATCTCAGGATCATTATGCCCTCAGCAGCATCATCCCCTCAGTGGCACCATCTCCAAAGCAGCAACATCACCTCAGCAGCATCATCACCTCCGCAGTATCATCGCCTCAGCAGTATCATACTCTCAGCAGCATCATCACCTCAGCAGCATCATCATCTCAGCATCATCATCACCTCAGCAGCATCATCACTTCAGCAGCATCATCCCATCAGCAGCATCATATCCAGAGCTTCATCACCTCTGCAGCATCATCGTCTCAGAAGCATCATTATCTCAGAAGCATCATCACCTCATCAGCAGCATTCCCTCAGCAGCAACATCCCCAAAGCAGCATCATCCCCTCAGCAGCATCATCATCTCCTCAGCAGCATCATACACTCAGCAGCATCACCACCTCCGCATCATGTCCGCAGCATCATCCCCTCAGCAGCATCATTACCTCAGCAGCATCATCACCTCAGCAGCATCATCACCTCCGCAGTATCATCGCCTCAGCAGTATCATACGCTCAGCAGCATCATCACCTCAGCAGCATCATCACTTCAGCAGCATCATCACATCAGCAGCATCATTATCTCAGCTGCACCGCCTCAGCAGCATAATTCCCTCAGAAGCATCATCCCCTCAGCAGCATCATCACCTCACCAGCAGAATGATCATCTCAGGAGCATTATCCGCTCAGCAACATCATCCCTTCAGCAGCATTATCACATCAGCAGCAGCATCATTCCCTCAGCAGCATCATCCCCTCAGCAGCATCATCACCTCCGCAGCAGCATCATTCCCTCAGCAGCATCATTCGTTCAGCAGCATCATCACCTCAGCAGCATCACTTCAGCACTTTCATCACCTCAGCATTTTTATCACCTCAGCAGCATCATTCGTTCAGCAGCATCATCACCTCAGCAGCATCACTTCAGCACCATCATCACCTCAGCATTTTTATCACCTCAGCAGTATCATCCCCTCAGCAGCATCATCACTTCAGCTGCATCATCACCTCAGTAGCATCATCCCATCAGCAGCGTCATCCCATAGGCTGCATCATCGCCTCTGCAGCATCATCACCTAAGCAGCTGCATCATCCCCTCAGAAGCAGCACATCAGCAGCATCATTACCTCAGCAGCATCATAACCTCAGCGGCAGCATCATCATCTCAGCAGCATTATCCCCTCAGCAGCATCATCCCCTCAGCATCATCATCCACTCAGCAGCAGCATCATCACCTCAGCATCATCAATATTTCAGCAGCATCACCTCAGAAGCATCATTACCTCAGCAGCATCATCCCCTCAGCAGCATCATCACCTCAGCAGCAGCATGATCATCTCAGGAACATTATCCCGTCAGCAGCATTATCCCCTCAGAAGCACCATCTCCACCACAGCAGCATCACCTCAGCAGCATCATCACCTCCACAGAATCATCGCCTCAGCAGTATCATACTCTCAGTAGCATCATCACCTCAGCAGCATCATGACTTCAGCAGCATCATCACATCAGCACCATCATCAGCTAAGCAGGATCATCCTCTCAGCAGCTTCATTCACTAAACAGCATCATTAAATCAGCAGCATCAACTCAGCAGCATCATCTCCTCAGCAACATCACCACATCAGCAGCAACATCAACTCAGCAGCATCACCTCCTCAGCAGCATTATCACCTCAGCAGCATCATCACTTCAGCAGCATCATCCCATCAGCAGGATCATATCCAGAGCTTCATCACCTTAGCAGCATCATCTTCTCAGAAGCATCATTATCTCAGAAGCATCATCAAACCATCAGCAGCATTCCCTCAGCAGCAACATCCCCAAAGCAGCATCATCCCCTCAGCAGCATCATCATCTCCTCAGCAGCATCATACCCTCAGAAGCATCACCACCTCAGCATCATGTCAGCAGCATCATTCTCTCAGCAGCATCATTTCCTCAGCAGCATCATCACCCGAGCAGTATCATGGCCTCAGCAGCATCATCATCCCCTCAGCAGCATCATCCACCCAGCAGCATCATCCCCTCACCAACATGACCTCAGCAGCATAATCACCACAGCAGCATCATCACATCAGCAGCATCATCTCCTCAGCATCACCTCAGCAACATCATCCTCTCAGCAGCATCATTACCTCAGCAGCATCATCCCCAAAGCAGCATCATCTCCTCAGCGTCTCCATCACCTCAGCAGCATCATCTCCTCAGCAGCTTCATCGCCTCAGCAGCAACATCTTCTCAACATCATCACCTCAGCAGCATCATCCTGTCAGCAACATCGTCACCTCAGCAGCATCATCGTCTCAGCAGCAACATTACATCAACAGCATCAGCCCCTCTGCATCATCATTACATCAGCAGGATCTTCCACACAGCAGCATAATCCCCTCAGCAGCTTCATCACCTCACCATCATCATCTCATCAGCATCATCCTCTCAGCAGCATTATCCCATCTGCAGCACCACCTCAGCAGCATCATTACCTCAGCAACATTTTCCCCTCAGCAGCATCATCCCCTCAGCAACATGTCCTCAGCAGCATAATCACCTCAGCAGCATCATCACATCAGCTGCATCATCTCCTCAGCATCACCTCAGCAACAGCATCCTCTCAGCAGCATCATTACATCTGCAGCATCATCCCCACAGCAGCATCATCCCCTCAGCAGCTTCATCACCTCAGCAGCACCATCAACTAAGCAGCATCATCCTCTCAGCAGCGTCATCGCATCTGCAGCATCATCACCTAAGCAGCTGCATCATCCCCTCAGCAGCAGCACATCAGCAGCATCATTACATCAGCAGCATCATCACCTCAGGAGCAAAATCGTCATCTTAGCAGCATTATCCCCTCAGCAGCAGCATCATCACCTCAGCAGCATCAATACGTCAGCAGCATCACCTCAGAAGCATCATTACCTCAGCAGCATCATCCCCTCAGCAGCATCATCACCTCAGCAGCAGCATGATCATCTCAGGATCATTATGCCCTCAGCAGCATCATCCCCTCAGTGGCACCATCTCCACAGCAGCAACATCACCTCAGCAGCATCATCACCTCCGCAGTATCATCGCCTCAGCAGTATCATACTCTCAGCAACATCATCACCTCAGCAGCATCATCATCTCAGCACCATCATCACCTCAGCAGCATCATCACTTCAGCAGCATCATCCCATCAGCAGCATCATATCCGGAGCTTCATCACCTCTGCAGCATCATCGTCTCAGAAGCATCATTATCTCAGAAGCATCATCACCTCATCAGCAACATTCCCTCAGCAGCAACATCCCCAAAGCAGCATCATCCCCTCAGCAGCATCATCATATCCTCAGCAGCATCATACACTCAGCAGCATCACCACCTCCGCATCATGTCAGCAGCATCATCCTCTCAGCAGCATCATTACCTCAGCAGCATCATCACCCGAGCAGTATCATCGCCTCAGCAGCATCATCATCCCCTCAGCAGCATCATCCACCCAGCAGCATCATCCCCTCACCAACATGACCTCAGCAGCATAATCACCACAGCAGCATAATCACATCAGCAGCATCATCTCCTCAGCATCACCTCAGCAACATCATCCTCTCAGCAACATCATTACCTCAGCAGCATCATTCCCACAGCAGCATCATCTCAGCAGGGGCTCCATCACCTCAGCAGCATCATCCTCACAGCAGCTTCATCACCTCAGCACCAACATCTTCTCAGCACCATCACCTCAGCAGCATCATCCTGTCAGCAGCATCATCAACTCAGCAGCATCATCATCTCAGCAACAGAATCATCACCTCAGCAGCATCATCCACTGAGCAACATCATCTCAGCAGCATCATTAGCTCAGCAGCATCATCATCTCAGCAGCATCATCACATCTGCAGGATCATCCTCTCAGCAGCATCAATACCTCAGCAGCATCATTACCTCAGCAGCATAACCTCAGCAGCATCACACTCTCAGCCCTATTATTCCATCAGCAGCATCACCTCAGCAGCATCATTACCTCAACAGCATCATCGCCTCAGCAGCATCATCCCCTCAGCAACATGACCTCAGCAGCAACATCTCCTCAGCATCACCTCAGCAACATCATCTTCTCAGCAGCATCATCCCCTCAGCAGCTTCATCACCTCAGCAGCATCATCATCTAAGCAGCATCATCCTCTCAGCAGCATCTTTGCCTCAGCAGCATCATCCCCAGAGCAGCATCGCCCCCTCAGGAGCTTCATTACCTCAGCAGTATCATCAACTAAGCAGCATCATCCTCCCAGCAGCTTCATCGCGTCAGCAGCATCATCTCCTCAGCAGCATCATCACCCGAGCAGTATCATGGCCTCAGCAGCATCATCATCCCCTCAGCAGCATCATCCAACCAGCAGCATCATCCCCTCACCAACATGACCTCAGCAGCATAATCACCACAGCAGCATCATCACATCAGCAGCATCATCTCCTCAGCATCACCTCAGCAACATCATCCTCTCAGCAGCATCATTACCTCAGCAGCATCATCCCCAAAGCAGCATCATCTCCTCAGCGTCTCCATCACCTCAGCAGCATCATCAACTAAGCAGCATCATCTCCTCAGCAGCTTCATCGCCTCAGCAGCAACATCTTCTCAACATCATCACCTCAGCAGCATCATCCTGTCAGCAGCATCGTCACCTCAGCAGCATCATAACCTCAGCATCATCACCTCAGCAGCATCATCGTCTCAGCAGCAACATTACATCAACAGCATCAGCCCCTCTGCATCATCATTACATCAGCAGGATCTTCCACACAGCAGCATAATCCCCTCAGCAGCTTCATCACCTCACCATCATCATCTCATCAGCATCATCCTCTCAGCAGCATTATCCCATCTGCAGCACCACCTCAGCAGCATCATTACCTCAGCAACATTTTCCCCTCAGCAGCATCATCCCCTCAGCAACATGTCCTCAGCAGCATAATCACCTCAGCAGCATCATCACATCAGCTGCATCATCTCCTCAGCATCACCTCAGCAACAGCATCCTCTCAGCAGCATCATTACATCTGCAGCATCATCCCCACAGCAGCATCATCCCCTCAGCAGCTTCATCACCTCAGCAGCACCATCAACTAAGCAGCATCATCCTCTCAGCAGCGTCATCGCATCTGCAGCATCATCACCTAAGCAGCTGCATCATTCCCTCAGCAGCAGCACATCAGCAGCATCATTACATCAGCAGCATCATCACCTCAGGAGCAAAATCGTCATCTTAGCAGCATTATCCCCTCAGCAGCAGCATCATCACCTCAGCAGCATCAATACATCAGCAGCATCACCTCAGAAGCATCATTACCTCAGCAGCATCATCCCCTCAGCAGCATCATCACCTCAGCAGCAGCATGATCATCTCAGGATCATTATGCCCTCAGCAGCATCATCCCCTCAGTGGCACCATCTCCACAGCAGCAACATCACCTCAGCAGCATCATCACCTCCGCAGTATCATCGCCTCAGCAGTATCATACTCTCAGCAACATCATCACCTCAGCAGCATCATCATCTCAGCACCATCATCACCTCAGCAGCATCATCACTTCAGCAGCATCATCCCATCAGCAGCATCATATCCGGAGCTTCATCACCTCTGCAGCATCATCGTCTCAGAAGCATCATTATCTCAGAAGCATCATCACCTCATCAGCAGCATTCCCTCAGCAGCAACATCCCCAAAGCAGCATCATCACCTCAGCAGCATCATCATATCCTCAGCAGCATCATACACTCAGCAGCATCACCACCTCCGCATCATGTCAGCAGCATCATCCTCTCAGCAGCATCATTACCTCAGCAGCATCATCACCCGAGCAGTATCATCGCCTCAGCAGCATCATCATCCCCTCAGCAGCATCATCCACCCAGCAGCATCATCCCCTCACCAACATGACCTCAGCAGCATAATCACCACAGCAGCATAATCACATCAGCAGCATCATCTCCTCAGCATCACCTCAGCAACATCATCCTCTCAGCAACATCATTACCTCAGCAGCATCATCCCCACAGCAGCATCATCTCAGCAGGGGCTCCATCACCTCAGCAGCATCATCCTCACAGCAGCTTCATCACCTCAGCACCAACATCTTCTCAGCACCATCACCTCAGCAGCATCATCCTGTCAGCAGCATCATCAACTCAGCAGCATCATCATCTCAGCAACAGAATCATCACCTCAGCAGCATCATCCACTGAGCAACATCATCTCAGCAGCATCATTACCTCAGCAGCATCATCATCTCAGCAGCATCATCACATCTGCAGGATCATCCTCTCAGCAGCATCAATACCTCAGCAGCATCATTACCTCAGCAGCATCACCTCAGCAGCATCATACTCTCAGCTGTATTATTCCATCAGCAGCATCACCTCAGCAGCATCATCCTCTCAGCAGCATCATTACCTCAGCAGCATCATCACCTGAGCAGTATCATCACCTCAGCAGCATCATCATCGACTCAGCAGCATCATCCACCCAGCAGCATCATTCCCTCACCAACGTGACCTCAGCAGCTTAATCACCACAGCAGCATCATCACATCAGCAGCAGCATCTCTTCAGCATCACCTCAGCAACATCATTACCTCAGCAGCATAATCACCACAGCACCATCGTCACATCAGCAGCATCATCTCCTCAGCATCACCTCAGCAACATCATCCTCTCAGCAACATCATTACCTCAGCAGCATCATCCCCACAGCAGCATCATCTCAGCAGGGGCTCCATCACCTCAGCAGCATCATCCTCACAGCAGCTTCATCACCTCAGCACCAACATCTTCTCAGCACCATCACCTCAGCAGCATCATCCTGTCAGCAGCATCATCAACTCAGCAGCATCATCATCTCAGCAACAGAATCATCACCTCAGCAGCATCATCCACTGAGCAACATCATCTCAGCAGCATCATTACCTCAGCAGCATCATCATCTCAGCAGCATCATCACATCTGCAGGATCATCCTCTCAGCAGCATCAATACCTCAGCAGCATCATTACCTCAGCAGCATCACCTCAGCAGCATCATACTCTCAGCTGTATTATTCCATCAGCAGCATCACCTCAGCAGCATCATTACCTCAGCAGCATCATCGCCTCAGCAGCATCATCCCCTCAGCAACATGACCTCAGCAGCATCATCTCCTCAGCATCACCTCAGCAACATCATCTTCTCAGCAGCATCATCCCCTCAGCAGCTTCATCACCTCAGCAGCATCATCATCTAAGCAGCATCATCCTCTCAGCAGCATCTTTGCCTCAGCAGCATCATCCCCAGAGCAGCATCACCCCCTCAGGAGCTTCATTACCTCAGCAGCATCATCAACTAAGCAGCATCATCCTCCCAGCAGCTTCATCGCCTCAGCAGCATCATCTCCTCAGCATCATCACCTCAGCAGCAGCACATCAGCACCATCATTACCTCAGCAGCATGATCACATCATCCCCTCGTCATCATCTCAGAGCATTATCCCCTCAGCAGCATCATCCCCTCAGCATCATCATCCGCTGAACAGCAGCATCATCACATCAGCAGCATCCTCTCAGCAGCATTATCCCATCTGCAGCATCACCTCAGCACCATCATCACTTCAGTAGCATCATCACCTCAGCAGCATCAGCACCTCAGAAGCATCATCTTCTCAGCAGCATCATACCCTCAGCAGCATCATCCTCTCAGCAGCATCATTACCTCAGCAGCATCATCACCTGAGCAGTATCATCGCCTCAGCAGCATCATCATCGACTCAGCAGCATCATGCACCCAGCAGCATCATTCCCTCACCAACGTGACCTCAGCAGCTTAATCACCACAGCAGCATCATCCTCTCAGCAGCGTCATCGCATCTGCAGCATCATCACCTAAGCAGCTGCATCATCCCCTCAGCAGCAGCACATCAGCAGCATCATTACATCAGCAGCATCATCACCTCAGCAGCAAAATCGTCATCTTAGCAGCATTATCCCCTCAGCAGCAGCATCATCACCTCAGCAGCATCAATACGTCAGCAGCATCACCTCAGAAGCATCATTACCTCAGCAGCATCATCCCCTCAGCAGCATCATCACCTCAGCAGCAGCATGATCATCTCAGGATCATTATGCCCTCAGCAGCATCATCCCCTCAGTGGCACCATCTCCACAGCAGCAACATCACCTCAGCAGCATCATCACCTCCGCAGTATCATCGCCTCAGCAGTATCATACTCTCAGCAACATCATCACCTCAGCAGCATCATCATCTCAGCACCATCATCACCTCAGCAGCATCATCACTTCAGCAGCATCATCCCATCAGCAGCATCATATCCGGAGCTTCATCACCTCTGCAGCATCATCGTCTCAGAAGCATCATTATCTCAGAAGCATCATCACCTCATCAGCAGCATTCCCTCAGCAGCAACATCCCCAAAGCAGCATCATCCCCTCAGCAGCATCATCATATCCTCAGCAGCATCATACACTCAGCAGCATCACCACCACCGCATCATGTCAGCAGCATCATCCTCTCAGCAGCATCATTACCTCAGCAGCATCATCACCCGAGCAGTATCATCGCCTCAGCAGCATCATCATCCCCTCAGCAGCATCATCCACCCAGCAGCATCATCCCCTCACCAACATGACCTCAGCAGCATAATCACCACAGCAGCATAATCACATCAGCAGCATCATCTCCTCAGCATCACCTCAGCAACATCATCCTCTCAGCAACATCATTACCTCAGCAGCATCATCCCCACAGCAGCATCATCTCAGCAGGGGCTCCATCACCTCAGCAGCATCATCCTCACAGCAGCTTCATCACCTCAGCACCAACATCTTCTCAGCACCATCACCTCAGCAGCATCATCCTGTCAGCAGCATCATCAACTCAGCAGCATCATCATCTCAGCAACAGAATCATCACCTCAGCAGCATCATCCACTGAGCAACATCATCTCAGCAGCATCATTACCTCAGCAGCATCATCATCTCAGCAGCATCATCACATCTGCAGGATCATCCTCTCAGCAGCATCAATACCTCAGCAGCATCATTACCTCAGCAGCATCACCTCAGCAGCATCATACTCTCAGCTGTATTATTCCATCAGCAGCATCACCTCAGCAGCATCATTACCTCAGCAGCATCATCGCCTCAGCAGCATCATCCCCTCAGCAACATGACCTCAGCAGCATCATCTCCTCAGCATCACCTCAGCAACATCATCTTCTCAGCAGCATCATCCCCTCAGCAGCTTCATCACCTCAGCAGCATCATCATCTAAGCAGCATCATCCTCTCAGCAGCATCTTTGCCTCAGCAGCATCATCCCCAGAGCAGCATCACCCCCTCAGGAGCTTCATTACCTCAGCAGCATCATCAACTAAGCAGCATCATCCTCCCAGCAGCTTCATCGCCTCAGCAGCATCATCTCCTCAGCATCATCACCTCAGCAGCAGCACATCAGCACCATCATTACCTCAGCAGCATGATCACATCATCCCCTCGTCATCATCTCAGAGCATTATCCCCTCAGCAGCATCATCCCCTCAGCATCATCATCCGCTGAACAGCAGCATCATCACATCAGCAGCATCCTCTCAGCAGCATTATCCCATCTGCAGCATCACCTCAGCACCATCATCACTTCAGTAGCATCATCACCTCAGCAGCATCAGCACCTCAGAAGCATCATCTTCTCAGCAGCATCATACCCTCAGCAGCATCATCCTCTCAGCAGCATCATTACCTCAGCAGCATCATCACCTGAGCAGTATCATCACCTCAGCAGCATCATCATCGACTCAGCAGCATCATCCACCCAGCAGCATCATTCCCTCACCAACGTGACCTCAGCAGCTTAATCACCACAGCAGCATCATCACATCAGCAGCAGCATCTCTTCAGCATCACCTCAGCAACATCATTACCTCAGCAGCATAATCACCACAGCACCATCGTCACATCAGCAGCATCATCTCCTCAGCATCACCTCAGCAACATCATCCTCTCAGCAACATCATTACCTCAGCAGCATCATCCCCACAGCAGCATCATCTCAGCAGGGGCTCCATCACCTCAGCAGCATCATCCTCACAGCAGCTTCATCACCTCAGCACCAACATCTTCTCAGCACCATCACCTCAGCAGCATCATCCTGTCAGCAGCATCATCAACTCAGCAGCATCATCATCTCAGCAACAGAATCATCACCTCAGCAGCATCATCCACTGAGCAACATCATCTCAGCAGCATCATTACCTCAGCAGCATCATCATCTCAGCAGCATCATCACATCTGCAGGATCATCCTCTCAGCAGCATCAATACCTCAGCAGCATCATTACCTCAGCAGCATCACCTCAGCAGCATCATACTCTCAGCTGTATTATTCCATCAGCAGCATCACCTCAGCAGCATCATTACCTCAGCAGCATCATCGCCTCAGCAGCATCATCCCCTCAGCAACATGACCTCAGCAGCATCATCTCCTCAGCATCACCTCAGCAACATCATCTTCTCAGCAGCATCATCCCCTCAGCAGCTTCATCACCTCAGCAGCATCATCATCTAAGCAGCATCATCCTCTCAGCAGCATCTTTGCCTCAGCAGCATCATCCCCAGAGCAGCATCACCCCCTCAGGAGCTTCATTACCTCAGCAGCATCATCAACTAAGCAGCATCATCCTCCCAGCAGCTTCATCGCCTCAGCAGCATCATCTCCTCAGCATCATCACCTCAGCAGCAGCACATCAGCACCATCATTACCTCAGCAGCATGATCACATCATCCCCTCGTCATCATCTCAGAGCATTATCCCCTCAGCAGCATCATCCCCTCAGCATCATCATCCGCTGAACAGCAGCATCATCACATCAGCAGCATCCTCTCAGCAGCATTATCCCATCTGCAGCATCACCTCAGCACCATCATCACTTCAGTAGCATCATCACCTCAGCAGCATCAGCACCTCAGAAGCATCATCTTCTCAGCAGCATCATACCCTCAGCAGCATCATCCTCTCAGCAGCATCATTACCTCAGCAGCATCATCACCTGAGCAGTATCATCGCCTCAGCAGCATCATCATCGACTCAGCAGCATCATGCACCCAGCAGCATCATTCCCTCACCAACGTGACCTCAGCAGCTTAATCACCACAGCAGCATCATCCTCTCAGCAGCGTCATCGCATCTGCAGCATCATCACCTAAGCAGCTGCATCATCCCCTCAGCAGCAGCACATCAGCAGCATCATTACATCAGCAGCATCATCACCTCAGCAGCAAAATCGTCATCTTAGCAGCATTATCCCCTCAGCAGCAGCATCATCACCTCAGCAGCATCAATACGTCAGCAGCATCACCTCAGAAGCATCATTACCTCAGCAGCATCATCCCCTCAGCAGCATCATCACCTCAGCAGCAGCATGATCATCTCAGGATCATTATGCCCTCAGCAGCATCATCCCCTCAGTGGCACCATCTCCACAGCAGCAACATCACCTCAGCAGCATCATCACCTCCGCAGTATCATCGCCTCAGCAGTATCATACTCTCAGCAACATCATCACCTCAGCAGCATCATCATCTCAGCACCATCATCACCTCAGCAGCATCATCACTTCAGCAGCATCATCCCATCAGCAGCATCATATCCGGAGCTTCATCACCTCTGCAGCATCATCGTCTCAGAAGCATCATTATCTCAGAAGCATCATCACCTCATCAGCAGCATTCCCTCAGCAGCAACATCCCCAAAGCAGCATCATCCCCTCAGCAGCATCATCATATCCTCAGCAGCATCATACACTCAGCAGCATCACCACCACCGCATCATGTCAGCAGCATCATCCTCTCAGCAGCATCATTACCTCAGCAGCATCATCACCCGAGCAGTATCATCGCCTCAGCAGCATCATCATCCCCTCAGCAGCATCATCCACCCAGCAGCATCATCCCCTCACCAACATGACCTCAGCAGCATAATCACCACAGCAGCATAATCACATCAGCAGCATCATCTCCTCAGCATCACCTCAGCAACATCATCCTCTCAGCAACATCATTACCTCAGCAGCATCATCCCCACAGCAGCATCATCTCAGCAGGGGCTCCATCACCTCAGCAGCATCATCCTCACAGCAGCTTCATCACCTCAGCACCAACATCTTCTCAGCACCATCACCTCAGCAGCATCATCCTGTCAGCAGCATCATCAACTCAGCAGCATCATCATCTCAGCAACAGAATCATCACCTCAGCAGCATCATCCACTGAGCAACATCATCTCAGCAGCATCATTACCTCAGCAGCATCATCATCTCAGCAGCATCATCACATCTGTAGGATCATCCTCTCAGCAGCATCAATACCTCAGCAGCATCATTACCTCAGCAGCATCACCTCAGCAGCATCATACTCTCAGCTGTATTATTCCATCAGCAGCATCACCTCAGCAGCATCATTACCTCAGCAGCATCATCGCCTCAGCAGCATCTTCCCCTCAGCAACATGACCTCAGCAGCATCATCTCCTCAGCATCACCTCAGCAACATCATCTTCTCAGCAGCATCATCCCCTCAGCAGCTTCATCACCTCAGCAGCATCATCATCTAAGCAGCATCATCCTCTCAGCAGCATCTTTGCCTCAGCAGCATCATCCCCAGAGCAGCATCACCCCCTCAGGAGCTTCATTACCTCAGCAGCATCATCAACTAAGCAGCATCATCCTCCCAGCAGCTTCATCGCCTCAGCAGCATCATCTCCTCAGCATCATCACCTCAGCAGCAGCACATCAGCACCATCATTACCTCAGCAGCATGATCACATCATCCCCTCGTCATCATCTCAGAGCATTATCCCCTCAGCAGCATCATCCCCTCAGCATCATCATCCGCTGAACAGCAGCATCATCACATCAGCAGCATCCTCTCAGCAGCATTATCCCATCTGCAGCATCACCTCAGCACCATCATCACTTCAGTAGCATCATCACCTCAGCAGCATCAGCACCTCAGAAGCATCATCTTCTCAGCAGCATCATACCCTCAGCAGCATCATCCTCTCAGCAGCATCATTACCTCAGCAGCATCATCACCTGAGCAGTATCATCGCCTCAGCAGCATCATCATCGACTCAGCAGCATCATCCACCCAGCAGCATCATTCCCTCACCAACGTGACCTCAGCAGCTTAATCACCACAGCAGCATCATCACATCAGCAGCAGCATCTCTTCAGCATCACCTCAGCAACATCATTACCTCAGCAGCATAATCACCACAGCACCATCGTCACATCAGCAGCATCATCTCCTCAGCATCACCTCAGCAACATCATCCTCTCAGCAACATCCTTACCTCAGCAGCATCATCCCCACAGCAGCATCATCTCAGCAGGGGCTCCATCACCTCAGCAGCATCATCCTCACAGCAGCTTCATCACCTCAGCACCAACATCTTCTCAGCACCATCACCTCAGCAGCATCATCCTGTCAGCAGCATCATCAACTCAGCAGCATCATCATCTCAGCAACAGAATCATCACCTCAGCAGCATCATCCACTGAGCAACATCATCTCAGCAGCATCATTACCTCAGCAGCATCATCATCTCAGCAGCATCATCACATCTGCAGGATCATCCTCTCAGCAGCATCAATACCTCAGCAGCATCATTACCTCAGCAGCATCACCTCAGCAGCATCATACTCTCAGCTGTATTATTCCATCAGCAGCATCACCTCAGCAGCATCATTACCTCAGCAGCATCATCGCCTCAGCAGCATCATCCCCTCAGCAACATGACCTCAGCAGCATCATCTCCTCAGCATCACCTCAGCAACATCATCTTCTCAGCAGCATCATCCCCTCAGCAGCTTCATCACCTCAGCAGCATCATCATCTAAGCAGCATCATCCTCTCAGCAGCATCTTTGCCTCAGCAGCATCATCCCCAGAGCAGCATCACCCCCTCAGGAGCTTCATTACCTCAGCAGCATCATCAACTAAGCAGCATCATCCTCCCAGCAGCTTCATCGCCTCAGCAGCATCATCTCCTCAGCATCATCACCTCAGCAGCAGCACATCAGCACCATCATTACCTCAGCAGCATGATCACATCATCCCCTCGTCATCATCTCAGAGCATTATCCCCTCAGCAGCATCATCCCCTCAGCATCATCATCCGCTGAACAGCAGCATCATCACATCAGCAGCATCCTCTCAGCAGCATTATCCCATCTGCAGCATCACCTCAGCACCATCATCACTTCAGTAGCATCATCACCTCAGCAGCATCAGCACCTCAGAAGCATCATCTTCTCAGCAGCATCATACCCTCAGCAGCATCATCCTCTCAGCAGCATCATTACCTCAGCAGCATCATCACCTGAGCAGTATCATCGCCTCAGCAGCATCATCATCGACTCAGCAGCATCATCCACCCAGCAGCATCATTCCCTCACCAACGTGACCTCAGCAGCTTAATCACCACAGCAGCATCATCACATCAGCAGCAGCATCTCTTCAGCATCACCTCAGCAACATCATTACCTCAGCAGCATAATCACCACAGCACCATCGTCACATCAGCAGCATCATCTCCTCAGCATCACCTCAGCAACATCAGCCTCTCAGCAGCAACATTACCTCAGCAGCATCATCCCCACAGCATTTTCATCTCCTCAGAGGCTCCATCACCTGAGCAGCATTATTACCTCAGCAGCATCATCCCCTCAGCAGCATCATCCCCTCAGCAACATGACCTCAAAGCATAATCACTCAGCAGCATAATCACATCAGCAGCATATTCCCCTCAGCATCACCTAAGCAACATCATCCTCTCAGCAGCATCATTACCTCAGCAGCAAAATCTCCACAGAAGCATCATCCCCTCAGCAGCTTCTTCACCTCAGCAGCATCAACTAAGCAGCATCATCCCCTCAGAAGCATCATCCCCTCAGCAACATAAGCTCAGCAGCATAATCACTCAGCAGCATCATCACATCAGCAGCATATTCCCCTCAGCATCACCTCAGAAACGTCATCCTCTCAGCGGCATCATTACCTCAGCATAATCATCCCCACAAAAGCATCATCCCCTAAGCAGCTTCATCAACTCAGCATCATCATCTCATCAGCATCATCCTCTCAGCAGCATTATCGCATCTGCAGCATCACCTCAGCACCATCATCACTTCAGCAGCATCATCACATCAGCAGCATCATCTCCTCAGCATCATCACCTCAGCAGCATCATCCTCACAGCAGCATTATCACCTCAGCAGCATCATCCCCTCAGCAGCAGCACATCAGCACCATCATTACCGCAGCAGCATCATCTCCTCAGCAGCCGAATCATCATCTCAGCAGCATTATCACCTCAGCAGCATCATCCCCTCAGCAGCATCATCCACCCAGCAGCATCATCCCCTCACCAACATGACCTCAGCAGCATAATCACCACAGCAGCATCATCACATCAGCAGCATCATCTCCTCAGCATCACCTCAGCAACATCATCCTCTCAGCAACATCATTACCTCAGCAGCATCATCCCCACAGCAGCATCATCTCCTCAGCGGCTCCATCACCTCAGCAGCATCATCCCCACAGCAGCTGCATCGCCTCAGCAGCATCATCCCCACAGCAGCTGCATCGCCTCAGCAGCAACATCTTCGCAGCATCATCCCCTCAGCAGCATCATCCCCTCAGCAACATGACCTCAAAGCATAATCACTCAGCAGCATAATCACATCAGCAGCATATTCCCCTCAGCATCACCTAAGCAACATCATCCTCTCAGCAGCATCATTACCTCAGCAGCAAAATCTCCACAGAAGCATCATCCCCTCAGCAGCTTCTTCACCTCAGCAGCATCAACTAAGCAGCATCATCCCCTCAGAAGCATCATCCCCTCAGCAACATAAGCTCAGCAGCATAATCACTCAGCAGCATCATCACATCAGCAGCATATTCCCCTCAGCATCACCTCAGAAACGTCATCCTCTCAGCGGCATCATTACCTCAGCATAATCATCCCCACAAAAGCATCATCCCCTAAGCAGCTTCATCAACTCAGCATCATCATCTCATCAGCATCATCCTCTCAGCAGCATTATCGCATCTGCAGCATCACCTCAGCACCATCATCACTTCAGCAGCATCATCACATCAGCAGCATCATCTCCTCAGCATCATCACCTCAGCAGCATCATCCTCACAGCAGCATTATCACCTCAGCAGCATCATCCCCTCAGCAGCAGCACATCAGCACCATCATTACCGCAGCAGCATCATCTCCTCAGCAGCCGAATCATCATCTCAGCAGCATTATCACCTCAGCAGCATCATCCCCTCAGCAGCATCATCCACCCAGCAGCATCATCCCCTCACCAACATGACCTCAGCAGCATAATCACCACAGCAGCATCATCACATCAGCAGCATCATCTCCTCAGCATCACCTCAGCAACATCATCCTCTCAGCAACATCATTACCTCAGCAGCATCATCCCCACAGCAGCATCATCTCCTCAGCGGCTCCATCACCTCAGCAGCATCATCCCCACAGCAGCTGCATCGCCTCAGCAGCATCATCCCCACAGCAGCTGCATCGCCTCAGCAGCAACATCTTCGCAGCATCATCACCTCAGCAGCATCGTCCTGTCAGCAGCATCATCACCTCAGCAGCATCATCATCCCAGCAGCAGAATCATCACCTCAGCAGCGTCAGCTCCTCAGCAGCATCATTCCCTCAGCAGCATCAGCACAGCAGCATCATTACCTAAGCAGCATCATCACTCAGCAGCAGCATCATCATCTCACCAGCATTATCACCTCAGCAGCATCATTCCCTCAGCATCATCATCCACTCAGCAGCAAGATCATCTTCTCAGCAGCATCATCCACTCAGCAGCATCACCTCAGCAGCATCATTACCTCAGCAGCATCATCCCCTCATCAGCATCATTACCTCAGCAGCATCATTACCTCAGCAGCATCATCCCCTCAGCATCATCATCCACTCAGCAGCAGCATCATCACCTCAGCAGCATCAATACGTCAGCAGCATCACCTCAGAAGCATCATTACCTCAGCAGCATCATCCCCTCAGCAGCATCATTACCTCAGCAGCAGCATGATCATCTCAGGATCATTATGCCCTCAGCAGCATCATCCCCTCAGTGGCACCATCTCCAAAGCAGCAACATCACCTCAGCAGCATCATCACCTCCGCAGCATCATCACCTCAGCAGCATCATCATCTCAGCATCATCATCACCTCAGCAGCATCATCACTTCAGCAGCATCATCCCATCAGCAGCATCATATCCAGAGCTTCATCACCTCTGCAGCATCATCGTCTCAGAAGCATCATTATCTCAGAAGCATCATCACCTCATCAGCAGCATTCCCTCAGCAGCAACATCCCCAAAGCAGCATCATCCCCTCAGCAGCATCATCATCTCCTCAGCAGCAT
The DNA here is from genome assembly GCF_017639515.1 of Carcharodon carcharias. Taxonomy (NCBI): domain Eukaryota; kingdom Metazoa; phylum Chordata; class Chondrichthyes; order Lamniformes; family Lamnidae; genus Carcharodon; species Carcharodon carcharias. Next base: position 105,557,125 of record NC_054468.1, read on the forward strand.
CATACACTCAGCAGCATCACCACCTCCGCATCATGTCCGCAGCATCATCCTCTCAGCAGCATCATTACCTCAGCAGCATCATCACCTCAGCAGCATCATCACCTCCGCAGTATCATCGCCTCAGCAGTATCATACGCTCAGCAGCATCATCACCTCAGCAGCATCATCACTTCAGCAGCATCATCACATCAGCAGCATCATTATCTCAGCTGCACCGCCTCAGCAGCATAATTCCCTCAGAAGCATCATCCCCTCAGCAGCATCATCACCTCACCAGCAGAATGATCATCTCAGGAGCATTATCCGCTCAGCAACATCATCCCTTCAGCAGCATTATCACATCAGCAGCAGCATCATTCCCTCAGCAGCATCATCCCCTCAGCAGCATCATCACCTCCGCAGCAGCATCATTCCCTCAGCAGCATCATTCGTTCAGCAGCATCATCACCTCAGCAGCATCACTTCAGCACTTTCATCACCTCAGCATTTTTATCACCTCAGCAGCATCATTCGTTCAGCAGCATCATCACCTCAGCAGCATCACTTCAGCACCATCATCACCTCAGCATTTTTATCACCTCAGCAGTATCATCCCCTCAGCAGCATCATCACTTCAGCTGCATCATCACCTCAGTAGCATCATCCCATCAGCAGCGTCATCCCATAGGCTGCATCATCGCCTCTGCAGCATCATCACCTAAGCAGCTGCATCATCCCCTCAGAAGCAGCACATCAGCAGCATCATTACCTCAGCAGCATCATAACCTCAGCGGCAGCATCATCATCTCAGCAGCATTATCCCCTCAGCAGCATCATCCCCTCAGCATCATCATCCACTCAGCAGCAGCATCATCACCTCAGCATCATCAATATTTCAGCAGCATCACCTCAGAAGCATCATTACCTCAGCAGCATCATCCCCTCAGCAGCATCATCACCTCAGCAGCAGCATGATCATCTCAGGAACATTATCCCGTCAGCAGCATTATCCCCTCAGAAGCACCATCTCCACCACAGCAGCATCACCTCAGCAGCATCATCACCTCCACAGAATCATCGCCTCAGCAGTATCATACTCTCAGTAGCATCATCACCTCAGCAGCATCATGACTTCAGCAGCATCATCACATCAGCACCATCATCAGCTAAGCAGGATCATCCTCTCAGCAGCTTCATTCACTAAACAGCATCATTAAATCAGCAGCATCAACTCAGCAGCATCATCTCCTCAGCAACATCACCACATCAGCAGCAACATCAACTCAGCAGCATCACCTCCTCAGCAGCATTATCACCTCAGCAGCATCATCACTTCAGCAGCATCATCCCATCAGCAGGATCATATCCAGAGCTTCATCACCTTAGCAGCATCATCTTCGCAGAAGCATCATTATCTCAGAAGCATCATCAAACCATCAGCAGCATTCCCTCAGCAGCAACATCCCCAAAGCAGCATCATCCCCTCAGCAGCATCATCATCTCCTCAGCAGCATCATACCCTCAGAAGCATCACCACCTCAGCATCATGTCAGCAGCATCATTCTCTCAGCAGCATCATTTCCTCAGCAGCATCATCACCCGAGCAGTATCATGGCCTCAGCAGCATCATCATCCCCTCAGCAGCATCATCCACCCAGCAGCATCATCCCCTCACCAACATGACCTCAGCAGCATAATCACCACAGCAGCACCATCACATCAGCAGCATCATCTCCTCAGCATCACCTCAGCAACATCATCCTCTCAGCAGCATCATTACCTCAGCAGCATCATCCCCAAAGCAGCATCATCTCCTCAGCGTCTCCATCACCTCAGCAGCATCATCTCCTCAGCAGCTTCATCGCCTCAGCAGCAACATCTTCTCAACATCATCACCTCAGCAGCATCATCCTGTCAGCAACATCGTCACCTCAGCAGCATCATCGTCTCAGCAGCAACATTACATCAACAGCATCAGCCCCTCTGCATCATCATTACATCAGCAGGATCTTCCACACAGCAGCATAATCCCCTCAGCAGCTTCATCACCTCACCATCATCATCTCATCAGCATCATCCTCTCAGCAGCATTATCCCATCTGCAGCACCACCTCAGCAGCATCATTACCTCAGCAACATTTTCCCCTCAGCAGCATCATCCCCTCAGCAACATGTCCTCAGCAGCATAATCACCTCAGCAGCATCATCACATCAGCTGCATCATCTCCTCAGCATCACCTCAGCAACAGCATCCTCTCAGCAGCATCATTACATCTGCAGCATCATCCCCACAGCAGCATCATCCCCTCAGCAGCTTCATCACCTCAGCAGCACCATCAACTAAGCAGCATCATCCTCTCAGCAGCGTCATCGCATCTGCAGCATCATCACCTAAGCAGCTGCATCATCCCCTCAGCAGCAGCACATCAGCAGCATCATTACATCAGCAGCATCATCACCTCAGGAGCAAAATCGTCATCTTAGCAGCATTATCCCCTCAGCAGCAGCATCATCACCTCAGCAGCATCAATACGTCAGCAGCATCACCTCAGAAGCATCATTACCTCAGCAGCATCATCCCCTCAGCAGCATCATCACCTCAGCAGCAGCATGATCATCTCAGGATCATTATGCCCTCAGCAGCATCATCCCCTCAGTGGCACCATCTCCACAGCAGCAACATCACCTCAGCAGCATCATCACCTCCGCAGTATCATCGCCTCAGCAGTATCATACTCTCAGCAACATCATCACCTCAGCAGCATCATCATCTCAGCACCATCATCACCTCAGCAGCATCATCACTTCAGCAGCATCATCCCATCAGCAGCATCATATCCGGAGCTTCATCACCTCTGCAGCATCATCGTCTCAGAAGCATCATTATCTCAGAAGCATCATCACCTCATCAGCAACATTCCCTCAGCAGCAACATCCCCAAAGCAGCATCATCCCCTCAGCAGCATCATCATATCCTCAGCAGCATCATACACTCAGCAGCATCACCACCTCCGCATCATGTCAGCAGCATCATCCTCTCAGCAGCATCATTACCTCAGCAGCATCATCACCCGAGCAGTATCATCGCCTCAGCAGCATCATCATCCCCTCAGCAGCATCATCCACCCAGCAGCATCATCCCCTCACCAACATGACCTCAGCAGCATAATCACCACAGCAGCATAATCACATCAGCAGCATCATCTCCTCAGCATCACCTCAGCAACATCATCCTCTCAGCAACATCATTACCTCAGCAGCATCATTCCCACAGCAGCATCATCTCAGCAGGGGCTCCATCACCTCAGCAGCATCATCCTCACAGCAGCTTCATCACCTCAGCACCAACATCTTCTCAGCACCATCACCTCAGCAGCATCATCCTGTCAGCAGCATCATCAACTCAGCAGCATCATCATCTCAGCAACAGAATCATCACCTCAGCAGCATCATCCACTGAGCAACATCATCTCAGCAGCATCATTAGCTCAGCAGCATCATCATCTCAGCAGCATCATCACATCTGCAGGATCATCCTCTCAGCAGCATCAATACCTCAGCAGCATCATTACCTCAGCAGCATAACCTCAGCAGCATCACACTCTCAGCCCTATTATTCCATCAGCAGCATCACCTCAGCAGCATCATTACCTCAACAGCATCATCGCCTCAGCAGCATCATCCCCTCAGCAACATGACCTCAGCAGCAACATCTCCTCAGCATCACCTCAGCAACATCATCTTCTCAGCAGCATCATCCCCTCAGCAGCTTCATCACCTCAGCAGCATCATCATCTAAGCAGCATCATCCTCTCAGCAGCATCTTTGCCTCAGCAGCATCATCCCCAGAGCAGCATCACCCCCTCAGGAGCTTCATTACCTCAGCAGTATCATCAACTAAGCAGCATCATCCTCCCAGCAGCTTCATCGCGTCAGCAGCATCATCTCCTCAGCAGCATCATCACCCGAGCAGTATCATGGCCTCAGCAGCATCATCATCCCCTCAGCAGCATCATCCAACCAGCAGCATCATCCCCTCACCAACATGACCTCAGCAGCATAATCACCACAGCAGCATCATCACATCAGCAGCATCATCTCCTCAGCATCACCTCAGCAACATCATCCTCTCAGCAGCATCATTACCTCAGCAGCATCATCCCCAAAGCAGCATCATCTCCTCAGCGTCTCCATCACCTCAGCAGCATCATCAACTAAGCAGCATCATCTCCTCAGCAGCTTCATCGCCTCAGCAGCAACATCTTCTCAACATCATCACCTCAGCAGCATCATCCTGTCAGCAGCATCGTCACCTCAGCAGCATCATAACCTCAGCATCATCACCTCAGCAGCATCATCGTCTCAGCAGCAACATTACATCAACAGCATCAGCCCCTCTGCATCATCATTACATCAGCAGGATCTTCCACACAGCAGCATAATCCCCTCAGCAGCTTCATCACCTCACCATCATCATCTCATCAGCATCATCCTCTCAGCAGCATTATCCCATCTGCAGCACCACCTCAGCAGCATCATTACCTCAGCAACATTTTCCCCTCAGCAGCATCATCCCCTCAGCAACATGTCCTCAGCAGCATAATCACCTCAGCAGCATCATCACATCAGCTGCATCATCTCCTCAGCATCACCTCAGCAACAGCATCCTCTCAGCAGCATCATTACATCTGCAGCATCATCCCCACAGCAGCATCATCCCCTCAGCAGCTTCATCACCTCAGCAGCACCATCAACTAAGCAGCATCATCCTCTCAGCAGCGTCATCGCATCTGCAGCATCATCACCTAAGCAGCTGCATCATCCCCTCAGCAGCAGCACATCAGCAGCATCATTACATCAGCAGCATCATCACCTCAGGAGCAAAATCGTCATCTTAGCAGCATTATCCCCTCAGCAGCAGCATCATCACCTCAGCAGCATCAATACGTCAGCAGCATCACCTCAGAAGCATCATTACCTCAGCAGCATCATCCCCTCAGCAGCATCATCACCTCAGCAGCAGCATGATCATCTCAGGATCATTATGCGCTCAGCAGCATCATCCCCTCAGTGGCACCATCTCCACAGCAGCAACATCACCTCAGCAGCATCATCACCTCCGCAGTATCATCGCCTCAGCAGTATCATACTCTCAGCAACATCATCACCTCAGCAGCATCATCATCTCAGCACCATCATCACCTCAGCAGCATCATCACTTCAGCAGCATCATCCCATCAGCAGCATCATATCCGGAGCTTCATCACCTCTGCAGCATCATCGTCTCAGAAGCATCATTATCTCAGAAGCATCATCACCTCATCAGCAGCATTCCCTCAGCAGCAACATCCCCAAAGCAGCATCATCCCCTCAGCAGCATCATCATATCCTCAGCAGCATCATACACTCAGCAGCATCACCACCTCCGCATCATGTCAGCAGCATCATCCTCTCAGCAGCATCATTACTTCAGCAGCATCATCACCCGAGCAGTATCATCGCCTCAGCAGCATCATCATCCCCTCAGCAGCATCATCCACCCAGCAGCATCAACCCTCACCAACATGACCTCAGCAGCATAATCACCATAGCAGCATAATCACATCAGCAGCATCATCTCCTCAGCATCACCTCAGCAACATCATCCTCTCAGCAACATCATTACCTCAGCAGCATCATCCCCACAGCAGCATCATCTCAGCAGGGGCTCCATCACCTCAGCAGCATCATCCTCACAGCAGCTTCATCACCTCAGCACCAACATCTTCTCAGCACCATCACCTCAGCAGCATCATCCTGTCAGCAGCATCATCAACTCAGCAGCATCATCATCTCAGCAACAGAATCATCACCTCAGCAGCATCATCCACTGAGCAACATCATCTCAGCAGCATCATCATCTCAGCAGCATCATCACATCTGCAGGATCATCCTCTCAGCAGCATCAATACCTCAGCAGCATCATTACCTCAGCAGCATCACGTCAGCGGCATCATACTCTCAGCTGTATTATTCCATCAGCAGCATCACCTCAGCAGCATCATTACCTCAGCAGCATCATCGCCTCAGCAGCATCATCCCCTCAGCAACATGACCTCAGCAGCATCATCTCCTCAGCATCACCTCAGCAACATCATCTTCTCAGCAGCATCATCCCCTCAGCAGCTTCATCACCTCAGCAGCATCATCATCTAAGCAGCATCATCCTCTCAGCAGCATCTTTGCCTCAGCAGCATCATCCCCAGAGCAGCATCACCCCCTCAGGAGCTTCATTACCTCAGCAGCATCATCAACTAAGCAGCATCATCCTCCCAGCAGCTTCATCGCCTCAGCAGCATCATCTCCTCAGCATCATCACCTCAGCAGCAGCACATCAGCACCATCATTACCTCAGCAGCATGATCACATCATCCCCTCGTCATCATCTCAGAGCATTATCCCCTCAGCAGCATCATCCCCTCAGCATCATCATCCGCTGAACAGCAGCATCATCACATCAGCAGCATCCTCTCAGCAGCATTATCCCATCTGCAGCATCACCTCAGCACCATCATCACTTCAGTAGCATCATCACCTCAGCAGCATCAGCACCTCAGAAGCATCATCTTCTCAGCAGCATCATACCCTCAGCAGCATCATCCTCTCAGCAGCATCAGTACCTCAGCAGCATCATCACCTGAGCAGTATCATCGCCTCAGCAGCATCATCATCGACTCAGCAGCATCATCCACCGAGCAGCATCATCCCCTCACCAACGTGACCTCAGCAGCTTAATCACCACAGCAGCATCATCACATCAGCAGCAGCATCTCTTCAGCATCACCTCAGCAACATCATCCTCTCAGCAGCATCATTACCTCAGCAGCATAATCACCACAGCACCATCGTCACATCAGCAGCATCATCTCCTCAGCATCACCTCAGCAACATCAGCCTCTCAGCAGCAACATTACCTCAGCAGCATCATCCCCACAGCATTTTCATCTCCTCAGATGCTCCATCACCTCAGCAGCATTATTACCTCAGCAGCATCATCCCCTCAGCAGCATCATCCCCTCAGAAACATGACCTCAACGCATAATCACTCAGCAGCATAATCACATCAGCAGCATATTCCCCTCAGCATCATTTAAGCAACATCATCCTCTCAGCAGCATCATTACCTCAGCAGCAAAATCCCCACAGAAGCATCATCCCCTCAGCAGCTTCTTCACCTCAGCAGCATCAACTAAGCAGCATCATCCCCTCAGAAGCATCATCCGCTCAGCAACATGAGCTCAGCAGCATAATCACTCAGCAGCATCATCACATCAGCAGCATATTCCCCTCAGCATCACCTCAGCAACGTCATCCTCTCAGCAGCATCATTACCTCAGCAGAATCATCCCCACAGAAGCATCATCCCCTAAGCAGCTTCATCAACTCAGCATCATCATCTCATCAGCATCATCCTCTCAGCAGCATTATCGCATCTGCAGCATCACCTCAGCACCATCATCACTTCAGCAGCATCATCACATCAGCAGCATCATCTCCTCAGCATCATCACCTCAGCAGCATCATCCTCTCAGCAGCATTATCACCTCAGCAGCATTATCCCCTCAGCAGCAGCACATCAGCACCATCATTACCGCAGCAGCATCATCTCCTCAGCAGCCGAATCATCATCTCAGCAGCATTATCTCCTCAGCAGCATCATCCCCTCAGCATCATCATGCGCTCAACAGCAGCATCATCACATCAGCAGCATCATTACCTCAGCAGCATCATCCCAACAGCAGCATCATCTCCTGAGAGGCTCCATCACCTCAGCAGCATCATCAACTAAGCAGCATCACTTCCTCAGCAGCTTCATTGCCTCAGCAGCAACATCTTCTCAGCTTTTTCATCCCAGCAGCAGCATCCTGTCAGCAGCATCATTACCTCAGCAGCATCATGACCTCAGCATCATCACCTCAGCAGCATCATCGTCTCAGCAGCAACTTTACATCAGCAGCATCAGCCCCTCAGCAGCATCATTACATCATCAGCATCTTCCACACAGCAGCATGATCCCCTCAGGAGCTTCAACAACTCAGCATCATCAACTCATCAGCATCATCCTCTCAGCAGCATTATCCCATCTGCAGCATAACCTCAGCACCATCCTCACTTCAGCAGCATCATCACCTCAGCAGCATCAGCACCTCAGCAGGATCATCGTCTCAGCAGCATCATTACCTCAACAGCATCATCCCCTCAGCAGCATTAACTCACCAGCAACAATGCCTCAGCAGCATCATCCCCTCAGCAGTACACTCAACAGCATCATCTCCTCAGCAGCATCACCACCTCAGCAGCATCATCAACTCAGCAGCATCACCTCCTCAGCAGCATTATCACCTCAGCAGCATCATCACTTCAGCAGCATCATCCCATCAGCAGCATCATATCCAGAGCTTCATCACCTCAGCAGCATCATCGTGTCAGAAGCATCATTATCTCAGAAGCATCGTCACCTCATCAGCAGCATTCCCTCAGCAGCAGCATCCCCAAAGCAGCATCATCCCCTCAGCAGCATCATCATCTCCTCAGCAGCATCATACCCTCAGCAGCATCACCACCTCCGCATCATGTCAGCAGCATCATCCTCTCAGCAGCATCATTACCTCAGCAGCATCATCACCCGAGCAGTATCATCGCCTCAGCAGCATCATCATCCCCTCAGCAGCATCATCCACCCAGCAGCATCATCCCCTCACCAACATGACCTCAGCAGCATAATCACCACAGCAGCATCATCACATCAGCAGCATCATCTCCTCAGCATCACCTCAGCAAGATCATCCTCTCAGCAACATCATTACCTCAGCAGCATCATCTCCTCAGCGGCTCCATCACCTCAGCAGCATCATCCCCACAACAGCTGCATCGCCTCAGCAGCATCATCCCCACAGCAGCTGCATCGCCTCAGCAGCAACATCTTCTCAGCATCATCACCTCAGCAGCATCGTCCTGTCAGCAGCATCATCAAATCAGCAGCGTCATCATCCCAGCAGCAGAATCATCACCTCAGCAGCGTCAGCTCCTCAGCAGCATCATTCCCTCAGCAGCATCAGCACAGCAGCATCATTACCTAAGCAGCATCATCACTCAGCAGCAGCATCATCATCTCACCAGCATTATCACCTCAGCAGCATCATTCCCTCAGCATCATCATCCACTCAGCAGCAAGATCATCTTCTCAGCAGCATCATCCACTCAGCAGCATCACCTCAGCAGCATCATTACCTCAGCAGCATCATCCCCTCATCAGCATCATTACCTCAGCAGCATCATTACCTCAGCAGCATCATCCCCTCAGCATCATCATCCACTCAGCAGCAGCATCATCACCTCAGCAGCATCAATACGTCAGCAGCATCACCTCAGAAGCATCATTACCTCAGCAGCATCATCCCCTCAGCAGCATCATAACCTCAGCAGCAGCATGATCATCTCAGGATCATTATGCCCTCAGCAGCATCATCCCCTCAGTGGCACCATCTCCAAAGCAGCAACATCACCTCAGCAGCATCATCACCTCCGCAGTATCATCGCCTCAGCAGTATCATACTCTCAGCAGCATCATCACCTCAGCAGCATCATCATCTCAGCATCATCATCACCTCAGCAGCATCATCACTTCAGCAGCATCATCCCATCAGCAGCATCATATCCAGAGCTTCATCACCTCTGCAGCATCATCGTCTCAGAAGCATCATTATCTCAGAAGCATCATCACCTCATCAGCAGCATTCCCTCAGCAGCAACATCCCCAAAGCAGCATCATCCCCTCAGCAGCATCATCATCTCTTCAGCAGCATCATACACTCAGCAGCATCACCACCTCCGCATCATGTCCGCAGCATCATCCTCTCAGCAGCATCATTACCTCAGCAGCATCATCACCCGAGCAGTATCATCGCCTCAGCAGCATCATCATCCCCTCAGCAGCATCATCCACCCAGCAGCATCATCACCTCACCAACATGACCTCAGCAGCATAATCACCACAGCAGCATAATCACATCAGCAGCATCATCTCCTCAGCATCACCTCAGCAACATCATCCTCTCAGCAACATCATTACCTCAGCAGCATCATCCCCACAGCAGCATCAAATCAGCCACGGCTCTATCACCTCAGCAGCATCATCCCCACAGCAGCTTCATCGCCTCAGCAGCAACATCTTCTCAGCACCATCACCTCAGCAGCATCATCCTGTCAGCAGCATCATCAACTCAGCAGCATCATCATCTCAGCAGCAGAATCATCACCTCAGCAGCATCATCCACTGAGCAACATCACCTCAGCAGCATCATTACCTCAGCAGCATCATCATCTCAGCAGCATCATCACATCTGCAGGATCATCCTCTCAGCAGCATCAATACCTCAGCAGCATCATTACCTCAGCAGCATCACCTCAGCAGCATCATACTCTCAGCTGTATTATTCCATCAGCAGCATCACCTCAGCAGCATCATTACCTCAGCAGCATCATTACCTCAGCAGCATCACCCCCTCAGCATCATCATCCACTCAGCAGCAGCATCATCACCTCAGCAGCATCAATACGTCAGCAGCATCACCTCAGAAGCATCATTACCTCAGCAGCATCATCCCCTCAGCAGCATCATTACCTCAGCAGCAGCATGATCATCTCAGGATCATTATGCCCTCAGCAGCATCATCCCCTCAGTGGCACCATCTCCAAAGCAGCAACATCACCTCAGCAGCATCATCACCTCCGCAGTATCATCGCCTCAGCAGTATCATACTCTCAGCCGCATCATCACCTCAGCAGCATCATCATCTCAGCATCATCATCACCTCAGCAGCATCATCACTTCAGCAGCATCATCCCATCAGCAGCATCATATCCAGAGCTTCATCACCTCTGCAGCATCATCGTCTCAGAAGCATCATTATCTCAGAAGCATCATCACCTCATCAGCAGCATTCCCTCAGCAGCAACATCCCCAAAGCAGCATCATCCCCTCAGCAGCATCATCATCTCCTCAGCAGCATCATACACTCAGCAGCATCACCACCTCCGCATCATGTCCGCAGCATCATCCTCTCAGCAGCATCATTACCTCAGCAGCATCATCACCCGAGCAGTATCATCGCCTCAGCAGCATCATCATCCCCTCAGCAGCATCATCCACCCAGCAGCATCATCACCTCACCAACATGACCTCAGCAGCATAATCACCACAGCAGCATAATCACATCAGCAGCATCATCTCCTCAGCATCACCTCAGCAACATCATCCTCTCAGCAACATCATTACCTCAGCAGCATCATCCCCACAGCAGCATCAAATCAGCCACGGCTCCATCACCTCAGCAGCATCATCCCCACAGCAGCTTCATCGCCTCAGCAGCAACATCTTCTCAGCACCATCACCTCAGCAGCATCATCCTGTCAGCAGCATCATCAACTCAGCAGCATCATCATCTCAGCAGCAGAATCATCACCTCAGCAGCATCATCCACTGAGCAACATCACCTCAGCAGCATCATTACCTCAGCAGCATCATCATCTCAGCAGCATCATCACATCTGCAGGATCATCCTCTCAGCAGCATCAATACCTCAGCAGCATCATTACCTCAGCAGCATCACCTCAGCAGCATCATACTCTCAGCTGTATTATTCCATCAGCAGCATCACCTCAGCAGCATCATTACCTCAGCAGCATCATCGCCTCAGCAGCATCATCCTCTCAGCAACATGACCTCAGCAGCATCATCTCCTCAGCATCACCTCAGCAACATCATCTTCTCAGCAGCATCATCCCCTCAGCAGCTTCATCAACTCAGCAGCATCATCATCTAAGCAGCATCATCGTCTCAGCAGCATCATTGCCTCAGCAGCATCATCCCCAGAGCAGCATCATCCCCTCAGCAGCTTCATTACCTCAGAAGCATCATCAACTAAGCAGCATCATCCTCCCAGCAGCTTCATATCCTCAGCATCATCACCTCAGCAGCATCATCCTCTCAGCAGCATCATCACCTCAGCAGCTTCATCCCCTCAGCAGCAGCACATCAGCACCATCATTACCTCAGCAGCATCATCACATCAGCAGCCTCATCATCATCTCAGAGCATTATCCCCTCAGCAGCATCATCCCCTCAGCATCATCATCCGCTCAATAGCAGCATCATCACATCAGCAGCATCATTACCTCAACAGCACCACCTCAGCAGCATCATTACCTCACCAGCAGCATGATCATCTCAGGAGCATTATCCGCTCAGCAATATCATCCCCTCAGCAGCATTATCATATCAGCGGCAGAATCATCCCCTCAGCAGCATCATCCACTCAGCAGCATCATCACCTCAGCAGCATCATCCCCTCAGCAGTATCACTTCAGCAGCATCATCAGATCGGCAGCATTATCACCTCAGCAGCATCATCCCCTCAGTGGCACCATCTCCACAGCAGCAACATCACCTCAGCAGCATCATCACCTCCGCAGTATCATCGCCTCAGCAGTATCATACTCTCAGCAACATCATCACCTCAGCAGCATCATCATCTCAGCACCATCATCACCTCAGCAGCATCATCACTTCAGCAGCATCATCCCATCAGCGGCATCATATCCGGAGCTTCATCACCTCTGCGGCATCATCGTCTCAGAAGCATCATTATCTCAGAAGCATCATCACCTCATCAGCAGCATTCCCTCAGCAGCAACATCCCCAAAGCAGCATCATCCCCTCAGCAGCATCATCATATCCTCAGCAGCATCATACACTCAGCAGCATCACCACCACCGCATCATGTCAGCAGCATCATCCTCTCAGCAGCATCATTACTTCAGCAGCATCATCACCCGAGCAGTATCATCGCCTCAGCAGCATCATCATCCCCTCAGCAGCATCAACCACCCAGCAGCATCATCCCCTCACCAACATGACCTCATCAGCATAATCACCACAGCAGCATAATCACATCAGCAGCATCATCTCCTCAGCATCACCTCAGCAACATCATCCTCTCAGCAACATCATTACCTCAGCAGCATCATCCCCACAGCAGCATCATCTCAGCAGGGGCTCCATCACCTCAGCAGCATCATCCTCACAGCAGCTTCATCACCTCAGCACCAACATCTTCTCAGCACCATCACCTCAGCAGCATCATCCTGTCAGCAGCATCATCAACTCAGCAGCATCATCATCTCAGCAACAGAATCATCACCTCAGCAGCATCATCCACTGAGCAACATCATCTCAGCAGCATCATTACCTCAGCAGCATCATCATCTCAGCAGCATCATCACATCTGCAGGATCATCCTCTCAGCAGCATCAATACCTCAGCAGCATCATTACCTCAGCAGCATCACCTCAGCTGCACCATACTCTCAGCTGTATTATTCCATCAGCAGCATCACCTCAGCAGCATCATTACCTCAGCAGCATCATCGCCTCAGCAACATCATCCCCTCAGCAACATGACCTCAGCAGCATCATCTCCTCAGCATCACCTCAGCAACATCATCTTTTCAGCAGCATCATCCCCTCAGCAGCTTCATCACCTCAGCAGCATCATCATCTAAGCAGCATCATCCTATCAGCAGCATCTTTGCCTCAGCAGCATCATCCCCAGAGCAGCATCACCCCCTCAGGAGCTTCATTACCTCAGCAGCATCATCAACTAAGCAGCATCATCCTCCCAGCAGCTTCATCGCCTCAGCAGCATCATCTCCTCAGCATCATCACCTCAGCAGCAGCACATCAGCACCATCATTACCTCAGCAGCATGATCACATCATCCCCTCGTCATCATCTCAGAGCATTATCCCCTCAGCAGCATCATCCCTTCAGCATCATCATCCGCTGAACAGCAGCATCATCACATCAGCAGCATCAGCACCTCAGAAGCATCATCTTCTCAGCAGCATCATACCCTCAGCAGCATCATCCTCTCAGCAGCATCATTACCTCAGCAGCATCATCACCCGAGCAGTATCAAAGCCTCAGCAGCATCATCATCGACTCAGCAGCATCATCCACCCAGCAGCATCATCCCCTCACCAACGTGACCTCAGCAGCTTAATCACCACAGCAGCATCATCACATCAGCAGCAGCATCTCTTCAGCATCACCTCAGCAACATCATCCTCTCAGCAGCATCATTACCTCAGCAGCATAATCACCACAGCATTTTCATCTCCTCAGAGGCTCCATCACCTCAGCAGCATTATTACCTCAGCAGCATCATCCCCTCAGGAGCATCATCCCCTCAGCAACATGACCTCAAAGCATAATCACTCAGCAGCATAATCACATCAGCAGCATATTCCCCTCAGCATCACCTAAGCAACATCATCCTCTCAGCAGCATCATTACCTCAGCAGCAAAATCCCCACAGAAGCATCATCCCCTCAGCAACATGAGCTCAGCAGCATAATCACTCAGCAGCATCATCGCATCAGCAGCATATTCCCCTCAGCATCACCTCAGAAATGTCATCCTCTCAGCAGCATCATTACCTCAGCAGAATCATCCCCACAGAAGCATCATCCCCTAAGCAGCTTCATCAACTCAGCATCATCATCTCATCAGCATCATCCTCTCAGCAGCATTATCGCATCTGCAGCATCACCTCAGCACCATCATCACTTCAGCAGCATCATCACATCAGCAGCATCATCTCCTCAGCATCATCACCTCAGCAGCATCATCCTCTCAGCAGCATTATCACCTCAGCAGCATCATCCCCTCAGCAGCAGCACATCAGCACCATCATTACCGCAGCAGCATCATCTCCTCAGCAGCCGAATCATCATCTCAGCAGCATTATCTCCTCAGCAGCATCATCCCCTCAGCATCATCATGCGCTCAACAGCAGCATCATCACATCAGCAGCATCATTACCTCAGCAGCATCATCCCAACAGCAGCATCATCTCCTGAGAGGCTCCATCACCTCAGCAGCATCATCAAATAAGCAGCATCACTTCCTCAGCAGCTTCATCGCCTCAGCAGCAACATCTTCTCAGCTTTTTCATCCCAGCAGCAGCATCCTGTCAGCAGCATCATTACCTCAGCAGCATCATGACCTCAGCATCATCACCTCAGCAGCATCATCGTCTCAGCAGCAACTTTACATCAGCAGCATCAGCCCCTCAGCAGCATCATTACATCATCAGCATCTTCCACACAGCAGCATGATCCCCTCAGGAGCTTCAACAACTCAGCATCATCAACTCATCAGCATCATCCTCTCAGCAGCATTATCCCATCTGCAGCATTACCTCAGCACCATCATCACTTCAGCAGCATCATCACCTCAGCAGCATCAGCACCTCAGCAGGATCATCGTCTCAGCAGCATCATTACCTCAACAGCATCATCCCCTCAGCAGCATTAACTCACCAGCAAAAATGCCTCAGCAGCATCATCCCCTCAGCAGTACACTCAGCAGCATCATCTCCTCAGCAGCATCACCACCTCAGCAGCATCATCAACTCAGCAGCATCACCTCCTCAGCAGCATTATCACCTCAGCAGCATCATCACTTCAGCAGCATCATCCCATCAGCAGCATCATATCCAGAGCTTCATCACCTCAGCAGCATCATCGTCTCAGAAGCATCATTATCTCAGAAGCATCGTCACCTCATCAGCAGCATTCCCTCAGCAGCAGCATCCCCAAAGCAGCATCATCCCCTCAGCAGCATCATCATCTCCTCAGCAGCATCATACCCTCAGCAGCATCACCACCTCCGCATCATGTCAGCAGCATCATCCTCTCAGCAGCATCATTACCTCAGCAGCATCATCACCCGAGCAGTATCATGGCCTCAGCAGCATCATCATCCCCTCAGCAGCATGACCTCAGCAGCATAATCACCACAGCAGCATCATAACATCAGTAGCATCATCTCCTCAGCATCACCTCAGCAACATCATCCTCTCAGCAACATCATTACCTCAGCAGCATCATCGCCACAGCAGCATCATCTCCTCAGCGGCTCCATCACCTCAGCAGCATCATCCCCACAGCAGCTGCATCGCCTCAGCAGCATCATCCCCACAGCAGCTGCATCGCCTCAGCAGCAACATCTTCTCAGCATCATCACCTCAGCAGCATCGTCCTGTCAGCAGCATCATCAAATCAGCAGCGTCATCATCCCAGCAGCAGAATCATCACCTCAGCAGCGTCAGCTCCTCAGCAGCATCATTCCCTCAGCAGCATCAGCACAGCAGCATCATTACCTAAGCAGCATCATCACTCAGCAGCAGCATCATCATCTCACCAGCATTATCACCTCAGCAGCATCATTCCCTCAGCATCATCATCCACTCAGCAGCAAGATCATCTTCTCAGCAGCATCATCCACTCAGCAGCATCACCTCAGCAGCATCATTACCTCAGCAGCATCATCCCCTCATCAGCATCATTACCTCAGCAGCATCATTACCTCAGCAGCATCATCCCCTCAGCATCATCATCCACTCAGCAGCAGCATCATCACCTCAGCAGCATCAATACGTCAGCAGCATCACCTCAGAAGCATCATTACCTCAGCAGCATCATCCCCTCAGCAGCATCATTACCTCAGCAGCAGCATGATCATCTCAGGATCATTATGCCCTCAGCAGCATCATCCCCTCAGTGGCACCATCTCCAAAGCAGCAACATCACCTCAGCAGCATCATCACCTCCGCAGTATCATCGCCTCAGCAGTATCATACTCTCAGCCGCATCATCACCTCAGCAGCATCATCATCTCAGCATCATCATCACCTCAGCAGCATCATCACTTCAGCAGCATCATCCCATCAGCAGCATCATATCCAGAGCTTCATCACCTCTGCAGCATCATCGTCTCAGAAGCATCATTATCTCAGAAGCATCATCACCTCATCAGCAGCACTCCCTCAGCAGCAACATCCCCAAAGCAGCATCATCCCCTCAGCAGCATCATCATCTCCTCAGCAGCATCATACACTCAGCAGCATCACCACCTCCGCATCATGTCCGCAGCATCATCCTCTCAGCAGCATCATTACCTCAGCAGCATCATCACCCGAGCAGTATCATCGCCTCAGCAGCATCATCATCCCCTCAGCAGCATCATCCACCCAGCAGCATCATCACCTCACCAACATGACCTCAGCAGCATAATCACCACAGCAGCATAATCACATCAGCAGCATCATCTCCTCAGCATCACCTCAGCAACATCATCCTCTCAGCAACATCATTACCTCAGCAGCATCATCCCCACAGCAGCATCAAATCAGCCACGGCTCCATCACCTCAGCAGCATCATCCTCACAGCAGCTTCATCGCCTCAGCAGCAACATCTTCTCAGCACCATCACCTCAGCAGCATCATCCTGTCAGCAGCATCATCAACTCAGCAGCATCATCATCTCAGCAGCAGAATCATCACCTCAGCAGCATCATCCACTGAGCAACATCACCTCAGCAGCATCATTACCTCAGCAGCATCATCATCTCAGCAGCATCATCACATCTGCAGGATCATCCTCTCAGCAGCATCAATACCTCAGCAGCATCATTACCTCAGCAGCATCACCTCAGCAGCATCATACTCTCAGCTGTATTATTCCATCAGCAGCATCACCTCAGCAGCATCATTACCTCAGCAGCATCATCGCCTCAGCAGCATCATCCCCTCAGCAACATGACCTCAGCAGCATCATCTCCTCAGCATCACCTCAGCAACATCATCTTCTCAGCAGCATCATCCCCTCAGCAGCTTCATCAACTCAGCAGCATCATCATCTAAGCAGCATCATCGTCTCAGCAGCATCATTGCCGCAGCAGCATCATCCCCAGAGCAGCATCATCCCCTCAACAGCTTCATTACCTCAGAAGCATCATCAACTAAGCAGCACCATCCTCCCAGCAGCTTCATCTCCTCAGCATCATCACCTCAGCAGCATCATCCTCTCAGCAGCATCATCACCTCAGCAGCTTCATCCCCTCAGCAGCAGCACATCAGCACCATCATTACCTCAGCAGCATCATCACATCAGCAGCCTCATCATCATCTCAGAGCATTATCCCCTCAGCAGCATCATCCCCTCAGCATCATCATCCGCTCAATAGCAGCATCATCACATCAGCAGCATCATTACCTCAACAGCACCACCTCAGCAGCATCATTACCTCACCAGCAGCATGATCATCTCAGGAGCATTATCCGCTCAGCAATATCATCCCCTCAGCAGCATTATCACATCAGCGGCAGAATCATCCCCTCAGCAGCATCATCCACTCAGCAGCATCATCACCTCAGCAGCATCATCACCTCAGCAGTATCACTTCAGCAGCATCATCAGATCGGCAGCTTTATCACCTCAGCAGTATCATCCCCTCAGCAGCATTATCACCTCAGCAGCATCATCACCTCAGTAGCATCATCCCATCAGCAGCATCACCCCCTGAGCAGCATCATCTTCTCAGCAGCACCACCCCTCAGCAGCATCATCCTCTAAGCATCATCATCCACTCAGCAGCATCACCTTGCAGCATCATTACCTTTAGCAGCATCATCCCCTCAGCAGCTTCATTACCTCAGCAGCATCATTACCTCAGCAGCATCATCATCTCAGCAGCATTATCTTCTCTGCAGGATCATCCTCTCAGCAGCATCATTACCTCAGCAAAATCATCCCCTCAGCATCATGACCTCAGCAGCGTCATTACCTCAGCAGCATCATCCTCTCAGCAGCATCATTACCTCAGCCGCATCATCCCCACAGCAGCATCATCTCCTCAGCGGCTACATCACCTCAGCAACATCATCAACTACGCAGCATCATCTCGTCAGCAGCTTCATCGCCTCAGCAGCAACATCTTCTCAGCATCATCATCTCAGCAGCATCATCCTGTCAGCAGCATCATCACGTCAGCAGCATCATCACCTCAGCAGCATCATCGTGTCAGCAGCAATATTACATCAGCAGCATCAGCCCTTCAGCAGCATCATTACATCAGTAGTATCTTCCGCACAGCAGCATCATCCCCTAAGCAGCTTCATCAACTCAGCATCTTCATCTCATCAGCATCATCCTCTCAGCAGCATTACCCCATCTGCAGCATCACCTCAGCACCATCATCACTTCAGCAGCATCAGCACCTCAGCAGCATCAGCACCTCAGCAGCGTCATCTTCTCAGCAGCATCATACCCTCAGCAGCATCATCCTCTCAGCAGCATCATTACCTCAGCAGCATAATCACCACAGCAGCATCGTCACATCAGCAGCATCATCTCCTCAGCTTCACATCAGCAATATCAGCCTCTCAGCAGCAACATTACCTCAGCAGCATCATCCCCACAGCAGCATCATCTCCTCAGCGGATCCATCACCTCAGCAGCATCATTACCTCAGCAGCATCATCCCCTCAGCAGCATCATCCCCTCAGCAACATGGCCTCAAAGCGTAATCACTCAGCAGCATAATCACATCAGCAGCATATTCCCCTCAGCATCACCTAAGCAACATCATCCTCTCAGCAGCATCATTACCTCAGCAGCATAATCCCCACAGAAGCATCATCCCCTCCGCAGCTTCATCACCTCAGCAGCATCAACTAAGCAGCATCATCCCCTCAGCAGCATCATCCTCTCAGCAACATGAGCTCAGGAGCATAATCACTCAGCAGCATAATCACATCAGCCGCATATTCCCCTCAGCATCACCTCAGCAACGTCATCCTCTCAGCAGCATCATTACCTTAGCAGAATCATCCCCACAGAAGCATCATTCCCTAAGCAGCTTCATCAACTCAGCATCATCATCTCATCAGCATCATCCTCTCAGCAGCATTATCCCATCTGCAGCATCACCTCAGCACCATCATCACTTCAGCAGCATCATCACATCAGCAGTATCTACTCCTCAGCATCATCACCTCAGCAGCATCATCCTCTCAGCAGCATCATCACCTCAGCAGCATCATCCCCTCAGCAGCAGCACATCAGCACCATCATTACCGCAGCAGCATCATCTCCTCAGCAGCCGCATCATCATCTCAGCAGCATTATCACCTCAGCAGCATCATCCCCTCAGCATCATCATCCGCTCAACAGCAGCATCATCACATCAGCAGCGTCATTACCTCAGCAGCACCACCTCAGCAGCATCATTACCTCAGAAGCATCATCCCCTCAGCAGCAACATCACCTCACCAGCAGCATGTTCATCTCAGGAGCATTATCCCCTCAGCAATATCATCCCCTCAGCAGCATTATCACATCAGCGGCAGCGTCATCCCCACAGCAGCCTCATCACCTCAGCAGTAGCATCGTTCCCTTAGCAGCATCATCCCCTCAGCAGCATCATCACCTCAGCAGCATCACTTCAGAAGCATCATCACCTCAGCATCTTTATCACCTCAGCAGCACCACCCCTCAGCAGCATCATCCTCTAAGCATCATCATCCACTCAGCAGCATCACCTTTCAGCATCATTACCTTTAGCAGCATCATCCACTCAGCAGCTTCATTACATCAGCAGCATCATTACCTCAGCAGCATCATCATCTCAGCAGCATTATCACCTGTGCAGGATAATCCTCTCAGCAGCATGATTACCTCAGCAGCATCATCCCCTCAGCATCATCACCTCCGCAGCATCACTTCCTCAGCAGCTTCATCGCCTCAGCAGCAACATCTTCTCAGCTTCTTCATCTCAGCAGCATCATCCTGTCAGCAGCATCATTACCTCAGCAGCATCATGACCTCAGCATCATCACCTCAGCAGCATCATCGTCTCAGCAGCAACTTTACATCAGCAGCATCAGCCCCTCAGCAGCATCATTACATCAGCAGCATCTTCCACACAGCAGGATCATCCCCTCCGGAGCTTCAACAATTCAGCATCATCATCTCATCAGCATCATCCTCTCAGCAGCATTATCCCATCTGCAGCATTACCTCAGCACCATCATCACTTCAGCAGCATTTTCACCTCAGCAGCATCAGCACCTCAGCAGGATCATCGTCTCAGCAGCATCATTACCTCAACAGCATCATCCCCTCAGCAGAATTAACTCACCAGCAACAATGCCTCAGCAGAATCAACCCCTCAGCAGTACACTCAGCAGCATCATCTCCTCAGCAGCATCACCACCTCAGCAGCATCATCAATTTAGCAGCATCACCTCCTCAGCAGCATTATCACCTCAGTAGCATCATCACTTCAGCAGCATAATCCCATCAGCAGCATCATATCCAGAGCTTCATCACCTCAGCAGCATCATCGTCTCAGCAGCATCATTACCTCAGCAGCATCGTCACCCGAGCAGTATCATCGCCTCAGCAGCATCATCATCCCCTCAGCAGCATCATCCACCCAGCAGCATCATCCCCTCACCAACATGACCTCAGCAGCATAATCACCACAGCAGCATCATCACATCAGCAGCATCATCTCCTCAGCATCACCTCAGCAAAATCATCCTCTCAGCAACATCATTACCTCAGCAGCATCATCCCCACAGCAGCATCATCTCCTCAGCGGCTCCATCACCTCAGCAGCATCATCCCCACAGCAGCTGCATCGCCTCAGCAGCATCATCCCCACAGCAGCTGCATCGCCTCAGCAGCAACATCTTCTCAGCAGCAGAATCATCACCTCAGCAGCGAAAGCTCCTCAGCAGCATCATTCCCTCAGCAGCATCAGCACAGCAGCATCATTACCTAAGCAGCATCATCACCTCAGCAGCAGCATCATCAACTCACCAGCATTATCAACTCAGCAGCATCATTCCCTCAGCATCATCATCCACTCAGCAGCAAGATCATCACCTCAGCAGCATCATCCACTCAGCAGCATCACCTCAGCAGCATCATTACCTCAGCAGCATCATCCCCTCATCAGCATCATTACCTCAGCAGCATCATTACCTCAGCAGCATCATCATCTCAGCAGCATCATCACATCTGCAGGATCATCCTCTCAGCAGCATCAATACCTCAGCAGCATTTTTACCTCAGCAGCTTCACCTCAGCAGCATCATCCTCTCAGCAGCATTTTTCCATCAGCAGCATCACCACAGCAGCATCATTACCTCAGCAGCATCATCCCCTCAGCATCAGCCCCTCAGCAGCATCATCACCTCAGCATCAGCATCATCCCCTCAGCAGCATCATCACCTCAGCAGCATCAATTCAGCAGCATCATCACCTCAGCAGCAGCATCATCATCTCAGCAGCATTATCCCCTCAGCAGCATCATCCCCTCAGCATCATCATCCACTCAGCAGCAGCATCATCACCTAAGCAGCATCATCACCTCAGCAGTTGCATGATCTTCTCAGGAGCTTATGTCCTCAGCAGCATCATCCCCTCAGAAGCGCTATCTGCACAGCCGCATCATCACCTCAGCAGCATCATCACCTCCGCAGTATCATCGCCTCAGCAGTATCATACCCTCAGCAGCATCATCACCTCAGCAGCATCATGACTTCAGCAGCATCATGACTTCAGCATCACCATCACCTCAGCAGGATCATCCTCTCAGCAGCTTCATTACCTCAACAGCATCATCCACTCAGCAGCATCACCTCAGCAGCATCAATACCTCAGCAGCAGTATCACGTCAGCAGCATATGCTCCTCAGCAGCATCACCACCTCAGCAGCATCATCACCTCATTAGCATCATCCACTCAGCAGCAGCTCATCAGCAACATCATTACCTCAGCAGCATCATCAAATCAGCAGCTGCATCATCATCTCAGCAGCATTATCCCCTCAGTAGCTTCATCCCCTCAGCATCATCATCCGCTCAGCAGAAGCATCATCACATCAGCAGCATCATTACCTCAGCAGCACCACCACAGCAGCATCATTACCTCAGCAGCATCAAGCCCTCAGCAACATCATACCCTCAGCAGCATTATCACATCAGCGGCAGCATCACCCCCTCAGCAGCATCATCCCCTCAGCAGCATCATCACCTCAGCAGCAGCATCATGACCTCAGCAGCATCACTTTAGCAGCATCACCACCTCAGCAGCATCATCAACTCAGCAGCATCACCTCCTCAGCAGCATTATCACCTCAGCAGCATCATCACTTCAGCAGCATCATCCCATCAGCAGCATCATATCCAGAGATTCATCACCTCAGAAGCATCATCACCTCATCAGCAGCATTCCCTCAGCAGCATCATCCCTAAAGCAGCATCATCCCCTCAGCAGCATCATCATCTCCTCAGCAGCATCATAACCTCAGCAGCATTACCACCTCCGCATCATGTCAGCAGCATCATCCTCGCAGCAGCATCATTACCTCAGCAGCATCATCACCCGAGCAGTATCATTGCCTCAGCAGCACCATCATCCCCTCAGCAGCATCATCCACCCAGCAGCATCATCCCCTCACCAACATGACCTCAGCAGCATAATCACCACAGCAGCATCATCACATCAGCAGCATTATCTCCTCAGCATCACATCAGCAACATCATCCTCTCAGCAACATCATTACCTCAGCAGCATCATCCCCACAGCAGCATCATCTCCTCAGCAGCTCCATCCCCTCAGCAGCATCATCCCCTCAGAAGCGCCTTCTCCACAGCCGCATTATCACCTCAGCAGCATCATCACCTCCGCAGTATCATCACCTCAGCAGTATCATACCCTCAGCAGCATCATCACCTCAGCAGCATCATGACTTCAGCAGCATCATGACTTCAGCATCACCATCACCTCAGCAGGATCATCCTCTCAACAGCTTCATTACCTCAACAGCATCATCCACTCAGCAGCATCACCTCAGCAGCATCAATACCTCAGCAACATAATCCCCTCAGCAGTATCATCGCCTCAAAAGTATCATAATCTCAGCAGTATCATCACCCCAGCAGCATCATCATCTCAGCATCATCATGACCTCAGCAGCATCATATCCAGAGCTTCATCAGCTCAGCAGCATCATCGTCTCAGAAGCATAATTATCTAAGACGCATCATCACCTCATCAGCAGCATTCCCTCAGCAGCAACATCCCCAAAGCAGCATCATCCCCTCAGCAGCATCATCATCTCCTCAGCAGCATCATACCCTCAACAGCATCACCACCTCAGCATCATGACAGCAGCTTCATCCTCTCAGCAGAATCATTACATGAGCAGCATCATCACCCGAGCAGTATCATCGCCTCAGCAGCATCATCATCCCCTCAGCAGCATCATCCACACAGCAGCATCATCCCCTCACCAACATGACCTCAGCAGCCTAGTCACCACAGCAGCATAATCACATCAGCAGCAGCATCTCCTCAGCATCACCTCAGCAACATCATCCTCTCAGCAGCATCATTACCTCAGCAGCATCATCCCCACAGCAGCATCATCTCTCAGCGGCTCTCTCACCTCAGCAGCATCATCAACTAAGCAGCATCATCTCCTCAGCAGCTTCATCGCCTCAGCAGCAACATCGTCTCAACATCATCGCCTCAGCAGCATCATCAACTCAGCAGCATCACCTCCTCAGCAGCATTATCACCTCAGCAGCATCATCACTTCAGCAGCATCATCCCATCAGCAGCATCATATCCAGAGTTTCATCACCTCAGCAGCATCATCGTCTCAGAAGCATGATTATCTCAGAAGCATGATCACCTCATCAGCAGCATTCCCTCAGCAGCAACATCCCCAAAGCAGCATCATCCCCTCAGCAGCATCATCATCTCCTCAGCAGCATCATACCCTCAGCAGCATCACCACCTCCGCATCATGTCAGCAGCATCATCCTCTCAGCAGCATCATCCCCTCAGCAGCATCATCCACCCAGCAGCACCATCCCCTCACCAACATGTCCTCAGCAGCATAATCACCACAGCAGCATCATCACATCAGCAACATCATCTCCTCAGCATCACCTCATCAACATCGTCCTCTCAGCAACATCATTACCTCAGCAGCATCATCCCCACAGCAGCATCATCTCCTCAGCGGCTCCATCACCTCAGCAGCATCATCCACAGAGCATCTGCATCGCGTCAGCAGCAACATCTTCTCAGCATCATCTCCTCAGCAGCATCGTCCTGTCAGCAGCATCATCACCTCAGCAGCATCATCATCTCAGCAGCAGAATCATCACCTCAGCAGCGTCAGCTCCTCAGCAGCATCATCCCCTCAGCAGAATCAGCACAGCAGCATCATTACCTAAGAAGCATCATCACCTCAGCAGCAGCATCATCATCTCAGCAGCATTATCACCTCAGCAGCATCATTCCCTCAGCATCATCATCCACTCAGCAGCAAGGTCATCCCCTCATCAGCATCATTACCTCAGCAGCATCATTACCTCAGCAGCATCATCATCTCAGCAGCATCATCACATCTGCAGGATCATCCTCTCAGCAGCATCAATACCTCAGCTTCATCATTACCTCAGCAGCATCACCTCAGCAGCAGCATCCTCTCAGCGGCATTATTCCATCAGCAGCATCACCTCAGAAGCATCATTACCTCAGCAGCATCATCCCCTCAGCAGCATCATCACCTCAGCAACATGACCTCAGCAGCATCATCACTCAGCATCATCATCACATCAGCAGCAACATCTCCTCAGCATCACCTCAGCAGCATCATTACCTCAGCAGCATCATCCCTACAGCAGCATCATCCCCTCTGCAGCTTCATCAGCTCAGCAGCATCATCAACTAGCAGCATCATCCTCTCAGCAGCTTCATCGCCTCAGCAGCATCATCTCCTCAGCATCATCACTTCGGCAGCATCATCCTCTCAGCAGCATCATCACCTCAGCAGCATCATCCCCTCAGCAGCAGTACATCAGCACCATCATTACCTCAGCAGAATCATCACCTGAGCAGCCGCATCATCATCTCAGCAACATTAACCCCTCAGCAGCATCGTCCCCTCAGCATCATCCTCCGTTCAATAGCAGCATCATCACATCAGCAGCATCATTACCTCAGCAGCACCACCTCAGCAGCTTCATTACCACAGCAGCATCATCCCCTCAGCAGCATCATCCCCAAAGCAGCATCATCCCCTCAGCAGCATCATCATCTCCTCAGCAGCATCATACCCTCAGCAGCATTACCACCTCCGCATCATGTCAGCAGCATCATCCTCGAAGCAGCATCATTACCTCAGCAGCATCATCACCCGAGCAGTATCATTGCCTCAGCAGCATCATCATCCCCTCAGCAGCATCATCCACCCAGCAGCATCATCCCCTCACCAACATGACCTCAGCAGCATAATCACCACAGCAGCATCATCACATCAGCAGCATTATCTCCTCAGCATCACATCAGCAACATCATCCTCTAAGCAACATCATTACCTCAGCAGCATCATCCCCACAGCAGCATCATCTCCTCAGCAGCTCCATCCCCTCAGCAGCATCATCCCCTCAGAAGCGCCATCTCCACAGCCGCATTATCACCTCAGCAGCATCATCACCTCCGCAGTATCATCGCCTCAGCAGTATCATACCCTCAGCAGCATCATCACCTCAGCAGCATCATGACGTCAGCAGCATCATGACTTCAGCATCACCATCACCTCAGCAGGATCATCCTCTCAACAGCTTCATTACCTCAACAGCATCATCCACTCAGCAGCATCACCTCAGCAGCATCAATACCTCAGCAACATCATCCCCTCAGCAGTATCATCGCCTCAAAAGTATCATAATCTCAGCAGCATCATCACCTCAGCAGCATCATCATCTCAGCATCATCATGACCTCAGCAGCATCATATCCAGAGCTTCATCAGCTCAGCAGCATCATCGTCTCAGAAGCATAATTATCTCAGACGCATCATCACCTCATCAGCAGCATTCCCTCAGCAGCAACATCCCCAAAGCAGCATCATCCCCTCAGCAGCATCATCATCTCCTCAGCAGCATCATACCCTCAGCAGCATCACCACCTCAGCATCATGACAGCAGCTTCATCCTCTCAGCAGAATCATTACATGAGCAGCATCATCACCCGAGCAGTATCATCGCCTCAGCAGCATCATCATCCCCTCAGCAGCATCATCCACACAGCAGCATCATCCCCTCACCAACATGACCTCAGCAGCCTAGTCACCACAGCAGCATAATCACATCAGCAGCAGCATCTCCTCAGCATCACCTCAGCAACATCATCCTCTCAGCAGCATCATTACCTCAGCAGCATCATCCCCACAGCAGCATCATCTCCTCAGCGGCTCTCTCACCTCAGCAGCATCATCAACTAAGCAGCATCATCTCCTCAGCAGCTTCATCGCCTCAGCAGCAACATCGTCTCAACATCATCGCCTCATCAGCATCATCAACTCAGCAGCATCACCTCCTCAGCAGCATTATCACCTCAGCAGCATCATCACTTCAGCAGCATCATCCCATCAGCAGCATCATATCCAGAGTTTCATCACCTCAGCAGCATCATCGTCTCAGAAGCATGATTATCTCAGAAGCATGATCACCTCATCAGCAGCATTCCCTCAGCAGCAACATCCCCAAAGCAGCATCATCCCCTCAGCAGCATCATCATCTCCTCAGCAGCATCATACCCTCAGCAGCATCACCACCTCCGCATCATGTCAGCAGCATCATCCTCTCAGCAGCATTATCCCCTCAGCAGCATCATCCACACAGCAGCACCATCCCCTCACCAACATGACCTCAGCAGCATAATCACCACAGCAACATCATCACATCAGCAACATCATCTCCTCAGCATCACCTCATCAACATCGTCCTCTCAGCAACATCATTACCTCAGCAGCATCATCCCCACAGCAGCATCATCTCCTCAGCGGCTCCATCACCTCAGCAGCATCATCCACACAGCATCTGCATTGCGTCAGCAGCAACATCTTCTCAGCATCATCTCCTCAGCAGCATCGTCCTGTCAGCAGCATCATCACCTCAGCAGCATCATCATCTCAGCAGCAGAATCATCACCTCAGGAGTGTCAGCTCCTCAGCAGCATCATCCCCTCAGCAGAATCAGCACAGCAGCATCATTACCTAAGCAGCATCATCACCTCAGCAGCAGCATCATCATCTCAGCAGCATTATCACCTCAGCAGCATCATTCCCTCAGCATCATCATCCACTCAGCAGCAAGATCATCACCTCATCAGCATCATCCCCTCATCAGCATCATTACCTCAGCAGAATCATTACCTCAGCAGCATCATCATCTCAGCAGCATCATCACATCTGCAGGATCATCCTCTCAGCAGCATCAATACCTCAGCTTCATCATTACCTCAGCAGCATCACCTCAGCAGCAGCATCCTCTCAGCAGCATTATTCCATCAGCAGCATCACCTCAGAAGCATCATTACCTCAGCAGCATCATCCCCTCAGCAGCATCATCACCTCAGCAACATGACCTCAGCAGCATCGTCACTCAGCATCATCATCACATCAGCAGCAAAATCTCCTCAGCATCACCTCAGCAGCATCATTACCTCAGCAGCATCATCCCTACAGCAGCATCGTCCCCTCAGCAGCTACATCACCTCCGCAGTATCATCGCCTCAGCAGTATCATACCCTTAGCAGCATCATCTCCTCAGGGTCTCCTTCACCTCAGCCGCATCATCAACTAAGCAGCATCATCAACTCAGCAGCTTCATCGCCTCAGCAGCAACATCTTCTCAACATCATCAACTCAGTAGCATCATCCTGTCAGCCATATCATCACCTCAGCAGCATCATCATCTCAGCAGCAGAATCATCACCTCAGCAGCGTCAGCTCCTCAGCAGCAACAACCCCTCAGCAGCATCAGCACAGCAGCACCATTACCTAAGCAGCATCATCACCTCAGTAGCAGCATCACCATTTGAGCAGCATAATCACCCCAGCAGCATCATTCGCTCAGCATCATCATCGACGCAGCAGCAAGATCATCACCTCAGCAGCATCATCCCATCAGCAGCATCACCTCAGCAGCATCATTACCTCAGCAGCATCAACCCTTCATCAGCATTATTACCTCAGCAGCATTATTACCTCAGCAGCATCATCATCTCAGCAGCATCATCACGTCTGCAGGATCATCCTCTCAGCAGCATCAATACGTCAGTAGCATCATCCCCTCAGCCGTATGATCCCCTCAGCAGCATCACATCAGCAGCATCATTACCTCAGCAGCATCACCTCAGCAGCATCATCCTCTCAGCAGCATTATTCCATCAGCAGCATCAACTCAGCAGCATCATTACCTCAGCAGCATCATCCCCTCAGCAGCATCCTCACCTCAGCAACATGACCTCAGCAGAATAAGAACTCAGCATCATCACATCAGCAGCATCATCTCCTCAGCATCACCTCAGCAACATCATCTTCTCAGCAGCATCATTACCTCAGTAGCATCATCCCCACAGCAGCATCATCCCCTCAGCAGCTTCAGCACCGCAGCATCATCATCAACTAAGCAGCATCATCCTCTCAGCAGCTTCATCGCCTCAGCAGCATCATCGCCTCAGCATCATCACCTCTGAAGCATCATCCTCTCGGCAGCATCATCACTTCAGCAGCATCATCCCCTCAGCAGCATCACATCAGCACCATCATTACCTCAGCATCACCACCTCAGCAGCATCATTACCTCAGCATCATCATTCCCTCAGCAGCATCATCACCTCACCAGCAGCATGAGCATCTCAGGAACATTATCCCCTCAGCAACATCATCCCCTCAGCAGCATTAACACATCAGCAGCAGCTTCATCCCCTCAGCAGCATCATCCACTCAGCAGCATCATCACCTCAGCATCAGCGTCATTCCCTCAGAGCAGCATACCCTCAGCAGCATCCTCACCTCAGCAGCATCACTTCAGCAGCATGATCACCTCAGCAGCAGCATCATCATCTCAGCAGCATTATCCCCTCAGCAGCATCATCTCCTCAGCATCATCATCGACTCAGCAGCAGCATCATCACCTAAGCAGCATCAACACCTCAGCAGCAGCATGATCATCTCAGGATCTTATCCCCTCAGCAGCATCATCCCCTCAGAAACGCCATCTCCACAGCAGCATCATCACCTCAGCAGCATCATCACCTCTGCAGTATCATCGCCTCAGCAGTATCATACCATCAGCAGCATCATCACCTCAGCAGCATCATGACTTCAGCAGCATCATCACCTCAGCATCATCATCACCTCAGCAGGATCATCCTCTCAGCAGCTTCATTACCTCAACAACATCATCCACTCAGCAGCATCAAAACCTCAGCAGCTTCATTTCCTCAGCAGTATCAACGCAGCAGCATCATCTCCTCAGCAGCATCACCACCTCAGCAGCATCATCACCTCAGCAGCATCATCCACTCACCAGCAGCACATCAGCACCATCATTACCTCAGCAGCATCATCACAACAGCAGCCGCATCATCATCTCAGCAGCATTATCCCCTCAGCAGCATCATCCCCTCAGCATCATCATCCGCTCAACAGAAGCATCATCACAGCAGCAGCATCATTACCTCAGCAGCACCACCTCAGCAGCATCATTACCTCAGCAGCATCAGCCCCTCAGCAGCATCATCACCTCACCAGCAGAATGATCATCTCAGGAGCATTATCCCCTCAGCAACATCATCACCTCAGCAGCATTATCACATCAGCGGCAGCATCATCCCCTCAGCAGCATCATCACATCAGCAGCATCATCTCCTCAGCATCACCTCAGCAACATCATCTTCTCAGCAGCATCATTACCTCAGTAGCATCATCCCCACAGCAGCATCATCCCCTCAGCAGCTTCAGCACCGCAGCATCATCATCAACTAAGCAGCATCATCCTCTCAGCAGCTTCATCGCCTCAGCAGCATCATCGCCTCAGCATCATCACCTCTGAAGCATCATCCTCTCGGCAGCATCATCACTTCAGCAGCATCATCCCCTCAGCAGCATCACATCAGCACCATCATTACCTCAGCAGCACCACCTCAGCAGCATCATTATCTCAGCATCATCATTCCCTCAGCAGCATCATCACCTCACCAGCAGCATGAGCATCTCAGTAACATTATCCCCTCAGCAACATCATCCCCTCAGCAGCATTAACACATCAGCAGCAGCTTCATCCCCTCAGCAGCATCATCCACTCGGCAGCATCATCACCTCAGCATCAGCGTCATTCCCTCAGAGCAGCATACCCTCAGCAGCATCCTCACCTCAGCAGCATCACTTCAGCAGCATGATCACCTCAGCAGCAGCATCATCATCTCAGCAGCATTATCCCCTCAGCAGCATCATCTCCTCAGCATCATCATCTACTCAGCAGCAGCATCATCACCTAAGCAGCATCAACACCTCAGCAGCAGCATGATCATCTCAGGATCTTATCCCCTCAGCAGCATCATCCCCTCAGAAACGCCATCTCCACAGCAGCATCATCACCTCAGCAGCATCATCACCTCTGCAGTATCATCGCCTCAGCAGTATCATACCATCAGCAGCATCATCACCTCAGCAGCATCATGACTTCAGCAGCATCATCACCTCAGCATCATCATCACCTCAGCAGGATCATCCTCTCAGCAGCTTCATTACCTCAACAACATCATCCACTCAGCAGCATCAAAACCTCAGCAGCTTCATTCCTCAGCAGTATCAACGCAGCAGCATCATCTCCTCAGCAGCATCACCACCTCAGCAGCATCATCACCTCAGCAGCATCATCCACTCACCAGCAGCACATCAGCACCATCATTACCTCAGCAGCATCATCACAACAGCAGCCGCATCATCATCTCAGCAGCATTATCCCCTCAGCAGCATCATCCCCTCAGCATCATCATCCGCTCAACAGAAGCATCATCACAGCAGCAGCATCATTACCTCAGCAGCACCACCTCAGCAGCATCATTACCTCAGCAGCATCAGCCCCTCAGCAGCATCATCACCTCACCAGCAGAATGATCATCTCAGGAGCATTATCCCCTCAGCAACATCATCACCTCAGCAGCATTATCACATCAGCGGCAGCATCATCCCCTCAGCAGCATCATCCCCTCAGCAGCATCATCACCTCAGCAGCAGCATAATTCCCTTAGCAGCACAATCCCCTCAGCAGCATCATCACGTCAGCAGTATCACTTCAGCAGCATCATCACCTCAGCAGCTTTATCACCTCAGCAGTATCATCCCTTCAGCAGCATCATCACCTCAGCAGCATCATCATCTCAGTAGCATCATCCCATCAGCAACATCATCCCCTGAGCAGCATCATCATCTCAGCAGCACCACCCCTCAGCAGCATCATCCTCTAAGCAACATCATCCTCTCAGCAGCATCACCTTTCAGCATCATTACCTTTAGCAGCATCATCCCCTCAGCAGCTTCATTACCTCAGCAGCATCATTACCCCAGCAGCATCATCATCTCAGCAGCATTATCACCTCTGCAGGATCATCCTCTCAGCAGCATCAGTACCTCAGCAGCATCATCCCCTCAGCATCATCACCTCAGCAGCATCATTTCCTCAGTAGCATCATCCTCTCAGCAGCATCATTACCTCAGAAGCATCATCCCCACAGCAGCATCATCTCCTCAGCGGCTCCATCACCTCAGCAGCATCATCAACTAAGCAGCATCATCTCCTCAGCAGTTTCATCCCCTCAGCAGCAACATCTTCTCAGCATCATTAACTCAGCAGCATCATCCTGTCAGCAGCATCATCACGTCAGCAGCATCATCACCTCAGCATCATCACGTCAGCAGCATCATCGTCTCAGCAGCAACATTACATCAGCAGCATCAGCCCCCCAGCAGCATCATTACATCAGCAGCATCTTCCACACAGCAGCATCATCCACTCAGCAGCTTCTTCACCTCAGCATCATCCTCTCAGCAGCATTATCCCATCTGCAGCATCACCTCAGCAGCATCATTACCTCAACAGCATCGTCCCCTCAGCAGCATCATCCCCTCAGCAACATGTCCTCAGCAGCATAATCCTCTCAGCAGCATCATTACATCAGCAGCATCATCCCCACAGCAGCATCATCCCCTGAGCAGCTTCATCACCTCAGCAGCATCATCGCCTCAGCAGCTGCATCATCTTCTCAGCAGCATTATCACCTCAGCAGCATCATCCCCTCAGCATCATCATCCACTCAGCAGCAGCATTATCACCTCAGCAGCATCAATACCTCAGCAGCATCACCTCAGCAGCATCATTAACTCAGCAGCATCATCCCCTCAGCAACATCATCACCTCAGCAGCAGCATGATCATCTCAGGAGCTTTTTCCCCTCAGCAGCATCATCCCCTCAGAAGCACCATCTCCACAGCAGCATCATCACCTCAGCAGCATCATCACCTCCGCAGTATCAGTGCCTCAGCAGTATCATACCCTCAGCAGCATAATCACCTCAGCAGCATCATCACTTCAGCAGCATCATCACATCAGCAGCATCATTACCTCAGCAGCACCACCTCAGCAGCAAAATTCCCTCAGCAGCATCATCACCTCAGCAGCATCAACACCTCACCAGCAGCATGATCATCTCTGGAGCATTATCCTCTCAGCAACATCATCCCTTCAGCAGCATTATCACATCAGTGGCAGCATCATTCCCTCAGTAGCATCATCGCCTCAGCAGCATCCTCACCTCAGCAGCATCACTTCAGCAGCATCATCGCCTCAGCATCTTTATCACCTCAGCAGTATCATCCCCTCAGCAGCATCATCACCTCAGCAGCATCATCACCTCAGTAGCATCATCCCATCAGCAGCATCATCACCTAGGCAGCAGCATCCTCCTAGCAGCACAACCCCTCGGCAGCATCATCCTCTAAGCATCATCATCCACTCAGCAGCATCACCTTTCAGCATCATTACATTTAGCAGCATCATCCCCTCAGCAGTTTCATTACCTCAAAAGCATCATCACCTCAGCAGCATCATTATCTCAGCAGCATCATCCACTCAGCAGCATCATTACCTCAGCAGCATCATCCCAACAGCAGCATCATCTCCTCAGCCTCTCCATCACCTCAGCAGAATCATCAACTTAGCAGCATCATCTCCTCAGCAGCTTCATCGCCGCAGCTGCAACATCTTCTCAGCATCATCACCTCAGCAGCATCATCCTGTCAGCAGCATCGTCACCTCAGCAGCATCATCACCTCAGCATCATCACCTCAGCAGCATCATCGTCTCAGCAGCAACATTACATCAGCAGCATAAGACCCTCAGCAGCATCATTACTTCAGGAGCATCTACCAGACAGCAGCATCATCCTGTCAGCAGCTTCATCACCTAACCATGATCATCTCATGGGCATCATCCTCTCAGCAGCATTATCCCATCTGCAGCACCACCTCAGCAGCATCATTACCTCAGCAACATCATCCCCTCAGCTGCATCATCCCCTCAGCAACATGTCCTCAGCAGCATAATCACCGCAGCAGCATCATCACATCAGCTGCATCATCTCCTCAGCATCACCTCAGCAACAGCATCCTCTCAGCAGCATCATTACATCAGCAACATCATCCGCACAGCAGCATCATCCCCTCAGCAGATTTATCACCTCAGCAGCATCATCAACTAAGCAGCATCATCCTCTCAGCATCATCATCGCCTCAGCAGCTTCATTACCTCAGCAGGTGCATCATCCCCTCAGCAGCAGCACATCAGCAGCATATTTACCTCAGCAGCATCATCACCTCAGCAGCAGCATCATCATCGCAGCAGCATTATCCCCTCAGCAGCATCATCCCCTCAGCATCATCATCCACTCAGCAGCAGCATCATCCCCTCAGCAGCATTATCACCTCAGCAGCAGCATGATCATCTCAGGAGCATTATCCCCTCAGCAGCATCATCCCCTCAGAAGCATCATCTCCACAGCATCATCATCACCTCATCAGCATCATCACCTCCTCAGTATCATCGCCTCAGCAGTATCATACTGTCAGGAGCATCATCACCTCTGCAGCATCATCACCTCAGCATCATAATCACCTCAGGAGGATCATCCTCTCAGCAGCTTCATTACCTCAACAGCATCATCCAATCAGCAGCATCACCTCAGCAGCATCAATACCTCAGCAGCATCATCCCCTCAGGAGTATCACCTCAGCAGCATCATCTCCTCAGCAGCTTCATTACCTCAGCAGCATCATTACCTCAGCAGCATCATCCCCTCAGGAGTATCACCTCAGCAGCATCATCCCCTCAGCATCATCACCTCAGCAGCATCATTACCTCAGCAGCATCATCCACTCAGCAGCATCATTAACTTAGCAGCATCATCCCCACAGCAGCATCATCTCCTCAGCCTCTCCATCACCTCAGCAGCATCATCAACTAAGCAGCAACATCTCCTCAGCTGCTTCATTGCCGCAGCAGCAACATCTTCTCAGCATCATCACCTCAGCAGCATCATCCTGTCAGCAGCATCGTCACCTCAGCAGCATCATCACCTCTGCATCATCACCTCAGCAGCATCATCATCTCAGCAGCAACATTACATCAGCAGCATCAGCCCCTCAGCAGCATCATTACATCAGGAGCATCTTCCACACAGCAGCATCATCCTGTCAGCAGCTTCATCACCTCAGCATCATCATCTCATCAGCATCATCCTCTAAGCAGCATTATCCCATCTGCAGCACCACCTCACCAGCATCATGACTTCAGCAACATCATCCCCTCAGCATCATCATCCCCTCAGCAACATGTCCTCAGCAGCATAATCACCGCAGCAGCATCATCACATCAGCTGCATCATCTCCTCAGCATCACCTCAGGATCATCATTATCTCAGCAGCATCATTACATCAGCAGCATCATCCCCACAGCAGCATCATCCCCTCAGCAGCTTCATAACCTCAGCAGCATCATCACCTCCGCAGTATCATCGCCTCTGCAGTATCATACTCTCTGGAGCATCATCACCTCAGCAGCATCATCACCTCAGCATCATCATCACCTCTGAAGGATCATTATCTCAGCAGCTTCATTACATCAACAGCATCATCCAATCAGTAGCATCACCTCAGATGCATCAGTACCTCAGGAGGATCAACACCTCAGCAGTATCACCTCAGCAGCATCATCTCCTCAGCAGCATCAACACCTCAGCAGCATCATCAACTAAGCAGCATCTCCTCCTCAGCTGCATCATCACATCAGCAGCAACATCTCCTCAGCATCACCTCAGCAGCATCATCCTCTCAGCAGCATCATTACCTCAGCAGCATCATCCCCACAGCAGCATCATCTCCTCCGCAGTTTCATCATCTCAGCAGCATCATCAACTCAGCAGCATCATCTCCTCAGAAGCTTCATCGCCTCAGCTGCAACATCTCCTCAGCATCATCACCTCAGCAGCATCATCCTCTCAACAGCATCATCACCTCTGCAGCATTATCACCTCAGCAGCAGAATCATCCCCTCAGCAGCATCAGCTCCTCAGCAGCATCATTCCCTCAGCATCATCACCTCAGCAGCATCATCCTCTCAACAACAGAATCACCTCAGCAGCATCATCTCCTCAGCAGCAGAATCATCACCTCAGCAGCATCATCACCTCAGCAGCAGCATCATCATCTCAGCAGCATTATCACCTCAGCAGCATCATTCCCTCAGCATCATAATCCACTCAGCAGCAGGATTATCACCTGAGAAGCATCATCCCCTCAGCAGCATCACCTCAGCAGCATCATTACCTCAGCAGCATCATCCCCTCAGCAGCATCATGACCTCAGCAGCATCATTACCTCAGCAGCATCATCATCTCAGCAGCATCATTACCTCAGCAGCATCATTACCTCAGCAGCATCATCAGCTCAGAAGCATCAGCCCCTCAGCAAAACCATCCTCTCAGCAGCATCACCTCAGCAGCATCATCCCCTCAGCAGCATCACCTCAGCAGCATCATCCCCTCAGCAGCATCAACCCCTCAGCAGCATCTGCTCAGCAGCACCATCACCTCAGCAGCATCTCCTCAGCAGCATCATCCTCTCAGCAGCATTATTTCATCAGCAGCATCTCCTCAGCAGCAACACTACCTCAGCAGCATCATCCCCTCAGCAGCTTCATCACCTCAGCAGCATTATCACCTCAGCAGCATCATCACATCAGCAGCATCATCTCCTCAGCATTACCTCAGCATCACCATCCTCACAGCAGCATCAGTAGCTCAGCAGCATCATTCCCACAGCAGCATCATTCCCTCAGCAGCTTCATCACCTCAGCAGCATCATGAACTACGCAGCATCATCCTCTCAGCAGCTTCATCGCTTCAGCAGCATCATCTCCCCAGCATCATCACCTCAGCAGCATCATCACCTGAGCAGCATCATCACCTCAGCAGCAGTTTCATCTCCTCAGCATCATCATCCCCTCAGCAGCAGCACATCATCACCATCATTACCTCAGCAGCATCATTACCTCAGCAGCAGCAGCATCATCATCTCAGCAACATTATCCCCTTCGCAGCATCATCCCCTCAGCATCACCATCCACTCAGCAGCAGCATCATCACCTGAGCAGCATCGTTACTTCAGCAGCATCACGTATGTAGCATCATTACCTCAGCAGCATCATCTCCTCAGCAGCATCATCCCCACAGCAGCATCATCTCCTCAGCAGTTTCATCATCTCAGCAGCATCATCAACTCAGCAGCATCATCTCCTCAGAAGCTTCATCGCCTCAGCAGCAACATCTCCTCAGCATCATCACCTCAGCAGCATCATCCTCTCAACAGCATCATCACCTCTGCAGCATTATCACCTCAGCAGCAGAATCATCACCTCAGCAGCTTCAGCTCCTCAGCAGCATCATTCCCTCAGCATCATCACCTCAGCAGCATCATCCTCTCAACAACAGAATCACCTCAGCAGCATCATCTCCTCAGCAGCAGAATCATCACCTCAGCAGCATCATCACCTCAGCAGCAGCATCATCATCTCAGCGGCATTATCACCTCAGCAGCATCATTCCCTCAGCATCATCATTCACTCAGCAGCAGCATTATCACCTGAGGAGCATCATCCCCTCAGCAGCATCACCTCAGCAGCATCATTAGCTCAGCAGCATCATCCCCTCTGCAGCATCATGACCTCAGCAGCATCATTACCTCAGCAGCATCATCATCTCAGCAGCATCATTACCTCAGCAGCATCATTACCTCAGCAGCATCATCAGCTCAGAAGCATCAGCCCCTCAGCAAAACCATCCCCTCAGCAGCATCACCTCAGCAGCATCATCCCCTCAGCAGCATCACCTCAGCAGCATCAACCCCTCAGCAGCATCTGCTCAGGAGCACCATCACCTCAGCAGCATCACCTCAGCAGCATCATCCTCTCAGCAGCATTATCACATCAGCAGCATCTCCTCAGCAGCAACACTACCTCAGCAGCATCATCCCCTCAGCAGCTTCATCACCTCAGCAGCATAATCACCTGAGCAGCATCATCACATCAGCAGCATCATCTCCTCAGCATTACCTCAGCATCACCATCCTCACAGCAGCATTATTAACTCAGCAGCATCTTTCCCACAGCAGCATCATCCCCTCAGCAGCTTCATCACCTCAGCAGCATCATCAACTACGCAGCATGATCCTCTCAGCAGCTTCATCGCTTCAGCAGCATCATCGCCCCAGCATCATCACCTCAGCAGCATCATCACCTGAGCAGCATCATCACCTCAGCAGCAGTTTCATCTCCTCAGCATCATCATCCCCTCAGCAGCAGCACATCATCACCATCATTACCTCAGCAGCATCATTACCTCAGCAGCAGCAGCATCATCATCTCAGCAGCATTATCCCCTTCGCAGCATCATCCCCTCAGCATCACCATCCACTCAGCAGCAGCATCATCACCTCAGCAGCATCGTTACTTCAGCAGCATCACGTCAGTAGCATCATTACCTCAGCAGCATCAATACCTCAGCAGCATCATCCCCTCAGCAGTATTACCTCAGCAGCATCATCTCCTCAGCAGCATCACCACCTCAGCAGCATCATCAACTCAGCAGCATTACCTCCTCAGCTGCATTATCACCTCAGCAGCATCATCACTTCAGCAGCATCACATCAGCAGCATCATATCCAGAGCATCATCACCTCAGCAGCATCATCGTCTCAGAAGCATCATTATCTCAGAAGCATCACCACCTCAGCAGCATCATTACCTCAGCAGCAATATCCCCAAAGCAGCATCATCCCCTCAGCAGCTTCGTCATCTCCTCAGCAGCATCATACCCTTAGCAGCAACACCACCTCAGCATCATGTCAGCATCACCATCCTCTCAGCAGCATCATTACCGCAGCAGCATCATCACCTGAGCAGTATCATCTCCTCAGCAGCATCATCACATCAGCAGCATCATCTCCTCAGCATCACCTCAGCAGCATCATCCCCTCAGCAGCATCATTACCTCAGCTGCATCATCCCCACAGCAGCATCATCTCCTCAGCAGTTTCATCATCTCAGCAGCATCAGCAACTCAGCAGCATCATCTCCTCAGCAGCTTCATCGCCTCAGCAGCAACATCTCCTCAGCATCATCACCTCAGCAGCATCATCCCCTCAACAGCATCATCACCTCTGCAGCATTATCACCTCAGCAGCAGAATCATCCCCTCAGCAGCATCAGCTCCTCAGCAGCATCATTCCCTCAGCATCATCACCTCAGCAGCATCATCCTCTCAACAACAGCATCACCTCAGCGGCATCATCTCCTCAGCAGCAGAATCATCACCTCAGCAGCATCATCACCTCAGCAGCAGCATCATCATCTCAGCAGCATTATCACCTCAGCAGCATCATTCCCTCAGCATCATCATCCACTCAGCAGCAGGATCATCACCTGAGAAGCATCATCCCCTCAGCAGCATCACCTCAGCAGCATCATTACCTCAGCAGCATCATCCCCTCAGCAGCATCATTACCTCAGCAGCATCATTACCTCAGCAGCATCATCATCTCAGCAGCATCATTACCTCAGCAGCATCATTACCTCAGCAGCATCATCAGCTCAGCAGCATCAGCCCCTCAGCAGCATCATTACCGCAACAGCATCATTACCTCAGCAGCATCATCAGCTCAGAAACATCAGCCCCTCAGCAAAACCTTCCCCTCAGCAGCATCACCTCAGCAGCATCACCCCCTCAGCAGCATCACCTCAGCAGCATCAGCCCCTCAGCAGCATCAACCCCTCAGCAGCATCACCTCAGCAGCATCATCACCTGAGCAGCATCACCTCAGCAGCATCATCCTCTCAGCAGCATAATCACCTCAGCAGCATCATCACATCAGCAGCATTCTCTCCTCAGCATTACCTCACCATCAACATCCTCACAGCAGCATTATTAACTCAGCAGCATCATCCCCAGAGCAGCATCATCCCCTCAGCAGCTTCATCACCTCAGCAGCATCATCAACTACGCAGCATCATCCTCTCAGCAGCTTCATCGCTTCAGCAGCATCATCTCCCCAGCATCATCACCTCAGCAGCATCATCCTCTCAGCAGCATCATCACCTGGGCAGCATCATCACCTCAGCAGCAGTTTCATCTCCTCAGCATCATCATCCCCTCAGCAGCAGCCCATCATCACCATCATTACATCAGCAGCATCATTACCTCAACAGCAGCATCATCATATCAGCAGCATTATCCCCTTCGCAGCATCATCCCCTCAGCATCACCATCCACTCAGCAGCAGCATCATCACATCAGCAGCATCATTACCTCAGCAGCATCACGTCAGTAACATCATTACCTCAGCAGCATTTCCCCTCAGAATCATCATCACCTCAGCAGCAGGATGAACATCTCCGCAGCATTATCCCCTCAGGAGCATCATCCCCTCAGAAGCACCATCTCCACAGCAGCATCATCACCTCAGCAGCATCATCAACTCAGCAGCAGTATCATCCCCTTAGTAGCATCATCACCTGAGCAGCAGCATCATTACATCAGTAGAATCATCCCCTCTGCATCATCATCCACTCAGCAGCATCAGCACCTCACCAGCAGCATTATCCCCGCAGCAGCATCATCCCGTCAGCAACATCATCCCCTCAGCAGTATCATCACCTCAGCAGCAGAATCATCACCTCAGCAGCAGCATCATCATCTCAGCAGCATTATCACCTCAGCAGCATCGTTCCCTCAGCATCCTGATCCTCTCAGCAGCAGGATCACCACTTGAGCAGCATCATCACCGCAGCAGCATCACCTCAGTAGCATCATCCCATCAGCAGCATCATTACCTCAGCAGCATCATTACCTAAGCAGCAGCATCATCATCTCAGGATCACCATCCACTCAGCAGCAGTATCATCACCTCAGCAGCATCATTACCTGAGCAGCATAACGTCAGTAGCATCATTACCTCAACAGCAACAACCCCTCAGAAGCATCATCACCTCAGCAGCAGCATGAACAGCTCAGCAGCATTATCCCCTCAAAAGCATCATCCCCTCAGAAGCACCATCTCCACAGGAGCATCATCACCTCAGCAGCATCATCAACTCAGCAGCACTATCATCACCTTAGTAGCATCATCCCCTCAGCAGCATCATCCCCTCAGCAACATGAACTCAGCAGCATAATCACCTCAGCAGCATCATCACATCAGCAGCATCATCTCCTCAGCATCACCTCAGCAACATCATCCCCACAGCAGCATAATCTCCTCAGCAGTTTCACCACCTCAGCAGCATCATCAACTAAGCAGCATCATCCCCTCAGCAGCAGCACGTCAGCACCATCATTACCTCAGCAGCAGCCTGAGCATCTCAGGAGCATAATCCCCTCAGCAGCATCATCCCCTCAGCAGCATCATCACCTCAGCATCAGCCTCATTCCCTCAGCAGCAGCATACCCTCAGCAGCATCCTCACCTCAGCAGCATCACTTCAGCAGCATCATCACCTCAGCAGCAGCATCATCATCTCAGCAGCATTATCCCCTCAGCATCATCATCTCCTCAGCATCATCATCGACTCAGCAGCAGCATCATCACCCAAGCAGCATCATCACCTCAGCAGCAGCATGATCATCTCAGGATCTTATCCCCTCAGCAGCAACATCCCTTCAGAAGCGCCATCTTCACAGCAGCATCATCACCTCAGCAGCATCATCACCTCCGCAGTATCATCGCCTCAGCAGTATCATACCCTCAGCAGCATCATCACCTCAGCAGCAGCATTACTTCAGCAGCATCATCACCTCAGCATTATCATCACATCAGCAGGGTCATCCTCTCAGCAGCTTCATTACCTCAACAACATCATCCACTCAGCAACATCACCTCAGCAGAATCAATACCTCAGCAGCTTCATTTCCTCAGCAGTATCAACTCAGCAGCATCATCACCTCAGCAGCATCATCCACTCACCAGCAGCACATCAGCACCATCATTACCTCAGCAGCATCATCACATCAGCAGTCGCATCATCATCTCAGCAGCATTATCCCCTCAGCAGCATCATCCCCTCAGCATCATCATCCGCTCAACAGAAGCATCATCACATCAGCAGCATCGTTATCTCAGCAGCACCACCTCAGAAGCATCATTACCTCAGCAGCATCAAACCCTCAGCTGCATCATCACCTCACCAGCAGAATGATCATCTCAGGAGCAGTATCCCCTCAGCAACATCATCCCCACAGCAGCATTATCACATCAGCGGCAGCATCATCCTCTCAGCAGCATCATCCCCTCAGCAGCATCATCACCTCAGCAGCATCACGTCAGCAGCATCATGACCTCAGCAGCATCATTAGCTCAGCAGCATCATCATCTCAGCAGCATCATTACCTCAGCAGCATCATTACCTCAGCAGCATCATCAGCTCAGAAGCATCAGCCCCTCAGCAAAACCATCCCCTCAGCAGCATCACCTCAGCAGCATCATTCCCCCAGCAGCATCTCCTCAGCAGCATCAGCCCCTCAGCAGCATCA
Source organism: Carcharodon carcharias (assembly GCF_017639515.1). Classification (NCBI taxonomy): domain Eukaryota; kingdom Metazoa; phylum Chordata; class Chondrichthyes; order Lamniformes; family Lamnidae; genus Carcharodon; species Carcharodon carcharias. The sequence continues at coordinate 105,600,062 of NC_054468.1, forward strand.
ACCCCTCAGCAGCATCTGCTCAGCAGCACCATCACCTCAGCAGCATCACCTCAGCAGCATCATCCTCTCAGCAGCATTATTTCATCAGCAGCATCTCCTCAGCAGCATCATTCCCTCAGCATCATCACCTCAGCAGCATCATCCTCTCAACAACAGAATCACCTCAGCAGCATCATCTCCTCAGCAGCAGAATCATCACCTCAGCAGCATCATCACCTCAGCAGCAGCATCATCCTCTCAGCAGCATTATCACATCAGCAGCATCTCCTCAGCAGCAACACTACCTCAGCAGCATCATCCCCTCAGCAGCTTCATCACCTCAGCAGCATTATCACCTCAGCAGCATCATCACTTCAGCAGCATCATCTCCTCAGCATTACCTCAGCATCACCATCCTCACAGCAGCATCATTAACTCAGCAGCATCATTCCCACAGCAGCATCATCCCCTCAGCAGCTTCATCACCTCAGCAGCATCATCAACTACGCAGCATCATCCTCTCAGCAGCTTCATCGCTTCAGCAGCATCATCTCCCCAGCATCATCACCTCAGCAGCATCATCACCTGAGCAGCATCATCACCTCAGCAGCAGTTTCATCTCCTCAGCATCATCATCCCCTCAGCAGCAGCACATCATCACCATCATTACCTCAGCAGCATCATTACCTCAGCCGCAGCAGCATCATCATCTCAGCAGCATTATCCCCTTCGCAGCATCATCCCCTCAGCATCACCATCCACTCAGCAGCAGCATCATCACCTCAGCAGCATCGTTACTTCAGCAGCATCACGTCAGTAGCATCATTACCTCAGCAGCATCAATACCTCAGCAGCATCATCCCCTCAGCAGTATTACCTCAGCAGCATCATCTCCTCAGCAGCATCACCACCTCAGCAGCATCATCAACTCAGCAGCATTACCTCCTCAGCTGCATTATCACCTCAGCAGCATCATCACTTTAGCAGCATCATCACATCAGCAGCATCATATCCAGAGCATCATCACCTCAGCAGCATCATCGTCTCAGAAGCATCATTATCTCAGAAGCATCAACACCTCAGCAGCATCATTACCTCAGCAGCAATATCCCAAAAGCAGCATCATCCCCTCAGCAGCTTCGTCATCTCCTCAGCAGCATCATACCCTTAGCAGCAACACCACCTCAGCATCATGTCAGCATCACCATCCTCTCAGCAGCATCATTACCGCAGCAGCATCATCACCTGAGCAGTATCATCTCCTCAGCAGCATCATCACATCAGCAGCATCATCTCCTCAGCATCACCTCAGCAGCATCATCCCCTCAGCAGCATCATTACCTCAGCAGCATCATCCCCACAGCAGCATCATCTCCTCAGCAGTTTCATCATCTCAGCAGCATCAGCAACTCAGCAGCATCATCTCCTCAGCAGCTTCATCGCCTCAGCAGCAACATCTCCTCAGCATCGTCACCTCAGCAGCATCATCCCCTCAACAGCATCATCACCTCTGCAGCATTATCACCTCAGCAGCAGAATCATCTCAGCAGCATCATCAACTCTGCAGCATCATCCTCCCAGCAGCATCACTACCTCAGCAGCATCATCACCTCAGCAGCATCATCCCCTCAGCAGAATCATTTCCGCAGCAGTATCATCGCCTCGGCAGCATCATCCCCTCAGCAGCAGCATCCCCTCTGCAGCGGCAGCACCTCAGCAGCATCCGCTCAGCAGCATCAGCCTCTCTGCAGCATCATTCTCTCAGCAGCATCATTCGATCAGCAGCATCATCCCCTCAGCAGAATTATCACCTTAGCAGCAGCATGAACATCTCAGGAGCATTATCCCCTCAGCAACATCATCCCCTCAGCAGCATCATCACATCAGCAGCAGCATCATCCATTCAGCAGCATGAACCCCCCAGCAGCATCATCCTCTCAACAGCATCATCCCCTCAGCAGCATCACCTCCGCAGAATCACCTCAGCAGCATCATTTCCTCAGCAGCATCATCCCCTCAGCAGCATCATCACCTCAGGAACAGCATGATAATCTCAGGAGCATTATCCCCTCAGCAGCATCATCCCCTCAGACGCACCATCTCCACAGCAGCATCATCACCTCAGCAGCACCATCACCTCCACAGTATCATCGACTCAGCAGTAACATATCCTCAGCAGCATCATCACAACAGCAGCAGAATCATCACCTCAGCAGCGTCAGCTCATCAGCAGCACCATCCCCTCAGCAGCAGCATTACCTCAGCAGCATCATTACCTCAGCAGCATCATCATCTCAGCAGCATCATCAACTCTGCAGCATCATCCTCCCAGCAGCATCACTACCTCAGCAGCATCATCACCTCAGCAGCATCATCCCCTCAGCAGAATCATTTCCGCAGCAGTATCATCGCCTCGGCAGCATCATCCCCTCAGCAGCAGCATCCCCTCTGCAGCGGCAGCACCTCAGCAGCATCCGCTCAGCAGCATCAGCCTCTCTGCAGCATCATTCTCTCAGCAGCATCATTCGATCAGCAGCATCATCCCCTCAGCAGAATTATCACCTTAGCAGCAGCATGAACATCTCAGGAGCATTATCCCCTCAGCAACATCATCCCCTCAGCAGCATCATCACATCAGCAGCAGCATCATCCATTCAGCAGCATGAACCCCCCAGCAGCATCATCCTCTCAACAGCATCATCCCCTCAGCAGCATCACCTCCGCAGAATCACCTCAGCAGCATCATTTCCTCAGCAGCATCATCCCCTCAGCAGCATCATCACCTCAGGAACAGCATGATAATCTCAGGAGCATTATCCCCTCAGCAGCATCATCCCCTCAGACGCACCATCTCCACAGCAGCATCATCACCTCAGCAGCACCATCACCTCCACAGTATCATCGACTCAGCAGTAACATATCCTCAGCAGCATCATCACAACAGCAGCAGAATCATCACCTCAGCAGCGTCAGCTCATCAGCAGCACCATCCCCTCAGCAGCAGCATTACCTCAGCAGCATCATTACCTCAGCAGCATCATCATCTCAGCATCATCATCAACTCTGCAGCATCATCCTCCCAGCAGCATCATTACCTCAGCAGCATCATCACCTCAGCAGCATCATCACCTCAGCTGAATTATGTCCGCAGCAGCATCATCGCCTCGGCATCATTATCCGCTCAGCAACAGCATCCTCTCAGCAGCAGCATCACCTCAGCAGCATCCCCTCAGCAGCATCATCACCTCAGCAGCAGCATGATCCCCCAGCAGCATCATCCCCTCAGCAGCATCATCACCTCAGCAGTATTATCCTCTCAACAGCATCATCCCCTCAGCAGCATCACCTCAGCAGCATCATCACCTCAGCAGGGGCATCACCTCAGCAGCATCGGCACATCAGCAGTATCATCTCGTCAGCATCATCAGCTCAGCAGCAGCATCATCCCCCAGCACCATCATACTCTCCGCAGCATCATCACGTCAGCAGCATCACTTCAGCACATCATCAACTCAGCAGCTTCATCACCTCAGCAGTATCATCCCCTGAGCAGCATCCTTACCTCAGCAGCATCATCACCTCAGTAGCATCATCACGTCAGCAGCATTACCCCAGGAGCATCATCACCTCAGCAGCAGCATCACCTCAGCAGCATCAGCACATTAGCAGCATTATCTCCTCAGCTACATCACCGCAGCAGCTGCATAATCCCCCTGCAGCATCATCCCCTCAGCAGCATCATCACCTCAGCAGCATCACTTCAGCAGCATCATCACCTCAGCAGCTTCATCACCTCAGCAGTATCATCCCCTCAGCAGCATCATCACCTCAGCAGAATCATCACCTCAGTAGCATCATCCCATCGGCAGCACCATCCCCTGAGCAGCATCATCGTCTCAGCAGAACCACTACCTCAACAGCATCATTAGCTCAACAGCATCATTCCCTCAGCAGCATCACCTCAGCATCATCACATGAGCAGCGGCAACTACTCAGCAGCATCAGCACATCAGCAAAATCTACTCCTCAGCATCATCACCCCAGCAGGATCATCCACTCAGCAGCATCATTACCTCAATAGCATCATCCCCTCAGGAGCATCACCTCAGCAGAATCATCCCCTCAGCAACAACCCCTCAGCAGCATCATCCTCTAAGGATCATCATTCCCTCAGCAGCATCACTGCAGCAGCATCTATACCTCAGCAGCTTCATCCCCTCAGCAGCAAAATTACCTAGCAGCATCATTACCTCAGAAGCATCATCATCTCAGCAGCATCATCAACTCTGCAGGATCATCCTCTCAGCAGCATCATTACCTCAGCGGCATCATCAACTCAGCAGCATCATCCCCTCAACAGCATCACCTCAGCAGCATCATTACCTCAGCATCATTACTTCAGCAGCATCACCTCAGCAGGATCATCCTCTCAGCAGCATCATTACCTCAGCAGCATCATCAACTCAGCAGCATCGTCCCCTCAGCAGCATCACCACCGCAGCAGCATCATCACCTCAGCAGCATCATCAGCTCAGCAGCATCATATCCTCAGCATCATCACCTCAGCAGCATCATCGTCTCAGCAGCAACATTAACTCAGCAGCATCATCCCCTCAGCAGCATCATTACATCAGCAGCATCTTCCACACAGCAGCATCATCCCCTCAGCAGCTTCATCACCTCAGCCTCATCCCCACAGCAGAATCATCCACTCAGTAGAATCATCACATCAGCAGCATCATCCCCTCAGCAGCATCATATCCGCAGCAGCATCATCGCCTCGGCAGCATCATCCGCTCAGCAGCAGCATCACCTCAGCAGTAGCATCACCTCAGCAGCATCCCCTCAGTAGCATCAGCCTCTACGCAGCATCATCCTCTCAGCAGCGTCATCCCATCAGCAGCATATTTTCCTCAGCAGCATCATCACCCAAGCAGCATCATTACCTCAGCAGCATCATCCCCTCAGCAGCATTACCTCTGCAGCATCATTACCTCAGCAGCATCATCATCTCAGCAGAATCGTCCCGTCAGCATCAACCCCTCAGGAGCATCATCACCCTGAGCAGCATCATCCCCTCAGCAGCATCATCACCTCAGCAGCATATCCTCAGCAGCATCATTACCTGAGGCACATCAGCCCCTCAGCAGCATCATCGCCTCAGCAGCATCATCCACTAAGCAGCATCAACCCCTCAGCAACGCAATCCCCTCAGCAGAATTATTACCTCAGCTGCATCATCCACTCAGCAGCAACACTTCAGCAACAACATCCCCTCAGCGGCATCACCTCAGCAGCCTCATCCTCTCAGCAGCATTATCCCATCAACAGCATCACCTCAGCAGCATCATCCCCTCAGCAGCATCATCCGCTCAGCAACATGACCTCAGCAGCATAATCACCTCAGCAGCATCATCACATCAGCTGCATCATCTCCTCAGCATCACCTCAGCAACATCATCCTCTCAGCAGCATCATTATCTCAGCAGCATCAACCCCACAGCAGCATCATCCCCTCAGCAGCTTCATCGCCTCAGCAGCATCTTCAACTAAGCAGCATCATCCTCTCAGCAGCGTCATCACCTCAGCAGCACCATCACCTCAGCAGCATCATCACCTCAGCAGCAGCATCATCTCCGCAGCAGCATCATCCCCTAAGCAGCAGGACATCGGCAGCATCATTACCGCAGCAGCATCATCACCTCGGCAGCAGCATCATCATCTCAGCAGCATTATCGCCTCAGCAGAATCATCCCCTCAGCATCATCATCCACTCAGCAGCAGCATCATCACATCTGCTGCATCATTACAAAAACAGCATCACCTCAGCAGCATCATCACCTCAGCAGCATTATCAGCTCAGCAGCATCATATCCTCAGCATCATCACCTCTGCAGCATCATCGTCTCAGCAGCAACATTAACTCAGCAGCATCGCCCGCTCAGTAGCATCATTACATCAGCAGCATCTCCCACACAGCAGCATCATCACCTCACCATCATCGCCTCAGCAGCATCATCTCCTCAGCATCATCTCCTCCGCAGGATAATCCTCTCAGCAGCATCATTACCTCAACAGCATCATCCCCTCAGGAGCATCCCCTCAGCAGCGTCATCAGCTCAGCAGCATCAGCGCCTCAGCAAAACCATCCCCTCAGCAGAATCACCACAGCAGCATCATCCCCTCAGCAGCAACCTCTCAGCAGCATCATCCTCTAAGCATCATCATCCCCTTAGCAGCATTACCTCAGCAGCAACATTACCTCAGCAGCATCATCCCCTCAGCAGCATCATTACCTCAGCAGCATCATTATCTCAGCAGCATCATCAACTCTGCAGGATCACCCTCTAGCAGCATAATTACCTCAGCAGCATCATTACCTCAGCAGCATCATCCCCTCAGCAGCATCACCTCAGCAGCATCATTACCTCAGCACCATCACCTCAGCAGGATCATCCTCTCAGCAGCATCATTACCTCAGCAGCATCATCCCCTCAGCAGCATCATCACCTCAGCAACAACGTCCGCTCAGCAGCATCACCACCTCAGCAGCATCATCACCTCAGCAGCATTATCAGCTCAGCAGCATCATATCCTCAGCATCATCACCGCAGCAGCATCATCGTCTCAGCAGCAATATTAACTCAACAGTATCATCCTCTCAGCAGCATCATTACATCAGCAGTAGCATCACCTCAGCAGCATCCCCTCAGTAGCATCAGCCTCTACGCAGCATCATCCTCTCAGCAGCGTCATCCCATCAGCAGCATATTTTCCTCAGCAGCATCATATCCCAAGCAGCATCATTACCTCAGCAGCATCATACCCTCAGCAGCATTACCTCAGCAGCATCATTACCTCAGCAGCATCATCATCTCAGCAGAATCATCCCGTCGGCATCAACCCCTCAGGAGCATCATCACCCTGAGCAGCATCATCCCCTCAGCAGCAGCATCCCCCCAGCAGCATATCCTCAGCAGCATCATTACCTCAGGCACATCAGCCCCTCCGCAGCATCATCGCCTCAGCAGCATCATCCACTAAGCAGCATCAACCCCTCAGCAACGCAATCCCCTTAGCAGAATTATTACCTCAGCTGCATCATCCACTCAGCAGCATTATCCCATCAACAGCATCACCTCAGCAGCATCATTACCTCAGCAGCATCATCCCCTCAGCAGCATCACCTCAGCAGCCTCATCCTCTCAGCAGCATTATCCCATCAACAGCATCACCTCAGCAGCATCATTACCTCAGCAGCATCATCCCCTCAGCAGCATCATCCCCTCAGCAACATGACCTCAGCAGCATAATCACCTCAGCAGCATCATCACATCAGCTGCATCATCTCCTCAGCATCACCTCAGCAACATCATCCTCTCAGCAGCATCATTATCTCAGCAGCATCAACCCCACAGCAGCATCCTCCCCTCAGCAGCTTCATCGCCTCAGCAGCATCTTCAACTAAGCAGCATCATCCTCTCAGCAGCGTCATCACCTCAGCAGCATCATCACCTCAGCAGCATCATCACCTCAGCAGCAGCATCATCTCCGCAGCAGCATCATCCCCTAAGCAGCAGCACATCGGCAGCATCATTACCGCAGCAGCATCATCACCTCGGCAGCAGCATCATCATCTCAGCAGCATTATCGCCTCAGCAGAATCATCCCCTCAGCATCATCATCCACTCAGCAGCAGCATCATCAGATCTGCTGCATCATTACATCAGCAGCATCACCTCAGCAGCATCATTACCTCAGCAGCATCATCCCCTCAGCAGCATCATCACCTCAGAAGCAGCATGATCATCTCAGGAGCATTATCCCCTCAGCAGTATCATCCCTTCAGACGCACCATCTCCACAGCAGTATAATCACCTCAGCGCCATCATCACCGCCACAGTATCATCGCCTCAGCAGTATCATACCCTCAGCAGCATCATCACCATAGCAGCAGAATCATCACCTCAGCAGTGTCAGCTCATCAGCAGCACCATCCCCTCAGCAGCATCATTACCTCAGCAGCATCATTACCTCAACAGCATCATCATCTCAGCAGCATCATCAACTCGGCAGCATCATCCTCCCAGCAGCATCATTACCTCAGCAGCATCATCACCTCAGCAGCGTCATCCCCTCAGCAGCATCACCTCCGAAGCTTCATCACCTAAGCAGCATTATCAACTAAGAAGCATCATCCTCTCAGCAGCGTCATCGCCTCAGCAGCATCATTTCCTCAGCATCATTCCCTCAGCAGCATCATCACATCAGCACCAGCATCATTCGCTCAGCAGCATGATCCCCTCAGCAGCGTTTTCTCATCAGCAGCAGCATCATCCCCCAGCAGCATCATCCCCTCAACAGCATCATCACATCAGCAGCATCATCCTCTCAACAGCATCATCCCCTCAGCAGCATCACCTCAGCAGCATCATCACCTCAGCAGCAGCATCACCTCAGCAGCATCAGCGCATCAGCAGTATCATCTCCTCAGCATCATCCCTTCAGCTGCATTACCTCAGCAGCATCATTACCTCAGCAGCATCATCATCTCAGCAGAATCATCTCGTCAACATCATCCCCTCAGGAGCATCATCACCCTGAGCAGCACCATTCCCTCAGCAGCATCACCTCAGCAGCAGCATCAAATCCTCAGCACCATCATCCACTCAGCAGCATATCCTCAGCAGCATCATTACCTCAGGCGCATCATCCCCTCCACAGCATCATCGCCTCAGCAGCATCATCCCCTCAGCAGCATCATCCCCTCAGCAACATAATCCCCTCAGCAGCATTATTACCTCAGCTGCATCATCCACTCAGCAGCATCACTACAGCAGCAACATCCCCTCAGTGGCATGAGCTCAGCAGCACCATCACCTCAGAAGCATCATTACATCAGCAGCATCACCTCAGCAGCATCATCCCCTCAGCAGCATCACCTCCGAAGCTTCATCACCTAAGCAGCATTATCAACTAAGCAGCATCATCCTCTCAGCAGCGTCATCGCCTCAGCAGCATCATTTCCTCAGCATCATTCCCTCAGCAGCATCATCACATCAGCACCAGCATCATTCGCTCAGCAGCATGATCCCCTCAGCAGCGTTTTCTCATCAGCAGCGGCATCATCCCCCAGCAGCATCATCCCCTCAACAGCATCATCACATCAGCAGCATCATCCTCTCAACAGCATCATCCCCTCAGCAGCATCACCTCAGCAGCATCATCACCTCAGCAGCAGCATCATCTCAGCAGAATCATCTCGTCAACATCATCCCCTCAGGAGCATCATCACCCTGAGCAGCACCATTCCCTCAGCAGCATCACCTCAGCAGCAGCATCAAATCCTCAGCACCATCATCCCCTCAGCAGCATATCCTCAGCAGCATCATTACCTCAGGCGCATCATCCCCTCCGCAGCATCATCGCCTCAGCAGCATCATCCCCTCAGCAGCATCATCCCCTCAGCAACATAATCCCCTCAGCAGCATTATTACCTCAGCTGCATCATCCACTCAGCAGCATCACTACAGCAGCAACATCCTCTCAGTGGCATGAGCTCAGCAGCACCATCACCTCAGAAGCATAATTACATCAGCAGCATCACCTCAGCAGCAACATCCTCTCAACACAATCATCCCCTCAGCAGCATCACCACAGCAGCATCATCAACCCAGCAGCAGTATCACCTCAGCAGCATCAGCACATCAGCAGCATTATCTCCTCAGCATCATCACCTCAGCAGATCATCCCCTCAGCAGCATCATCAACTCAGCAGCATCACTTCAGCAGCATCATCACATCAGCAGCTTCATCGCCTCAGCAGTATCATCTCCCCAGCAGCATCATCACCTCAGCCGCAGCATCACCTCAGTAGCATCATCCCATCAGCAACATCATCCCCTGAGCAGCATCATCATCTCAGCAGCACCACCACCACAGCAGCATCATTACCTCAACAGCATCATCCCCTCTCAGCAGCATCACCTCAGCATCATCACCTCAGCAGCATCATCTCCTCAGCATCATCACCTCCGCAAAATCATCCTCTCAGCAGCATCATTACCGCAACAGCATCATCCCCTCAGGAGCATCCCCTCAGCAGCATCATCAGCTCAGCAGCATCAGCCCCTCAGCAAAACCATCCCCTCAGCAGCATCACCACAACAGCATCATCCCCTCAGCAGCAACCTCTCAGCAGCATCATCCTCTAAGCATCATCATCCCCTTAGCAGCATTACCTCAGCAGCAACATTACCTGAGCAGTATTATCCCCTCAGCAGCATCATTACCTCAGCAGCATCATTACCTCAGCAGCATCATTATCTCAGCAGCATCATCAACTCTGCAGGATCACCCTCTCAGCAACATCATTACCTCAGCAGCATCATTACCTCAGCAGCATCATCCCCTCAGCAGCATCACCTCAGCAGCATCATTACCTCAGCAGCATCACCTCAGCAGGATCATCCTCTCAGCAGCATTATCAGCTCAGCAGCATCATATCCTCAGCATCATCACCTCAGCAGCATCATCGTCTCAGCAGCAATATTAACTCAACAGCATCATCCGCTCAGCAGCATCATTACATCAGCAGCATTTTCCACACAGCAGCATCAACCCCTCAGCAGCTTCATCACCTCAGCATCATCATCTCATCAGCATCATTCTCTCAGCAGCATCATCAGCCCTCAGCAGCATCATCCCCTCATTAGAATCATCACCTCAGCAGCATCATCCCCTCTGCAGAATCATGTCCGCAGCAGCATCATCGCCTCGGCAGCATTATCCGCTCAGCAGCAGCATCCCCTCATCAGGAGCATCACCTCAGCAGCATCCCCTCAGAAGCATCAGCCTCTCTGCAGCATCATCCTCTCAGCAGCATCATCCCATCAGCAGCATCATCCCCTCAGCAGCATCATCACCTCAGCAGCAGCATGAACATCTCAGGAGCATTATCCCCTCAGGAGCATCATCCCCTCAGAAGCACCATCTCCACAGCAGCAGCATCACCTCAGCAGCATCATCAACTCAGCAACACCATCATCCCCTTAGTAGTATCATCACCTCAGCAGCAGCATCATTACCTCAGCAGAATCATCCCCTCGGCATCATCATCCACTCAGCAGCATCATCACCTCACCAGCAGCATTATCCCCGCAGCAGCATCATCCACTCAGCAACATCATCCCCTCAGCAGCATCATCACATCAGCAACAGCATTATTCGCTCAGCAGCATGATCCCCTCAGCAGCATCATCACATCAGCATCAGCATCATCCCCCAGCAGCATCATCCCATCAGCATCATCATCACATCAGCAGCATCATCCTCTCAACAGCATCATCCCCTCAGCAGCATCACCTCAGCAGCATCATCACCTCAGCAGCAGCATCACCTCAGTAGCATCAGCACATCAGCAGTATCATCTCCTCAGCATCATCCTCTCAGCAGCATTACCTCAGCAGCATCATTACCTCAGCAGCATCATCATCTCAGCAGAATCATCCCGTCAACATCATCCCCTCAGGAGCATCATCACCCTGAGCAGCACCATCCCCTCAGCAGCATCACCCCAGCAGCAGCATCAACTCCTCAGCAGAATCATACCCTCAGCAGCATATCCTCAGCTGCATCATTACCTCAGGCGCATCATCCCCTCCGCAGCATCATCGCTTCAGCAGCATCATCCCCTCAGCAGCATCATCCCCTAAGCAACATCATCCCCTCAGCAGCATTATTACCTCAGCTGCATCATCCACTCAGCAGCATCACTTCAGCAGCAACATCCCCTCAGCGGCATCACCTCAGCAGCATCATCACCTCAGCAGCATCATTACCTCAGTAGCATCATCCCCTCAGCAGCATCATTACCTCAGTAGCATCATCCCCTCAGCAGCATCATCCCCTCAGCAACATGACCTCAGCAGCATCATCCCCACAGCAGCATCATCCCCTCAGCAGCTTCATCACCTCAGCAGCATTATCAACTAAGCAGCATCATCCTCTCAGCAGCGTCATCGCCTGAGCAGCATCATTTCCTCAGCATCATCACCTCAGCAGCGACATCCTCTCAGCAGCATCATCACCTCAGCAGCAGCATCACCTCAGCAGCAGCATCATCTCCTCAGCAGCAACATCCCCTAAGCAGCAGCACATCGGCAGAATCATTACCTCAGCAGCATCATCACCTCAACAGCAGCATCATCATTTCAACAGCATTATCCCCTCAGCTGCATCATACCCTCAGCATCATCATCCACTCAGCAGCAGCATCAGCACATCAGCTCCATCATTACCTCAGCAGCATCTTCCCCCCAAAAGCATCATTACCTCAGCAGCATCATTAACTCAGCAGCATCAACACCTCAGCAGCATCATCAACTCTCCGGCATCATCCTCCCAGCAGCAACTCTACCTGAGCGGCATCATCACCTGAGCAGCATCATCCCCTCAGCAGCATCACCTCAGCAGCATCATCCTCTCAGCAGCATCATCACCTCAGCAGCATCATCACCTCAGCAGCATTATCAGCTCAGCAGCATCATATCCTCAGCATCATCACCTCTGCAGCATCATCGTCTCAGCAGCAACATTAACTCAGCAGCATCACCCGCTCAGTAGCATCATTACATCAGCAGCATCTCCCACACAGCAGCATCATCACCTCACCATCATCGCCTCAGCAGCATCATCTCCTCAGCATCATCACCTCCGCAGGATAATCCTCTCAGCAGCATCATTACCTCAACTGCATCATCCCCTCAGGAGCATCCCCTCAGCAGCATCATCAGCTCAGCAGCATCAGCCCCTCAGCAAAACCATCCCCTCAGCAGAATCACCACAGCAGCATTATCCCCTCAGCAGCAACCTCTCAGCAGCATCATCCTCTAAGCATCATCATCCCCTTAGCAGCGTTACCTCAGCAGCATCATCCCCTCAGCAGCATCATTACCTCAGCAGCATCATTACCTCAGCAGCATCATTATCTCAGCAGCATCATCAACTCTGCAGGATCACCCTCTCAGCAGCATAATTACCTCAGCAGCATCATTACCTCAGCAGCATCATCCCCTCAGCAGCATCACCTCAGCAGCATCATTACCTCAGCAGCATCACCTCAGCAGGATCATCCTCTCAGCAGCATCATTACCTCAGCAGCATCATCCCCTCAGCAGCATCATCACCTCAGCAGCAACGTCCCCTCAGCAGCATCACCACCTCAGCAGCATCATCACCTCAGCAGCATTATCTCCTCAGCATCATCACCTCAGCAGATCATCCCCTCAGCAGCATCATCAACTCAGCAGCATCACTTCAGCAGCATCATCACATCAGCAGCTTCATCGCCTCAGCAGTATCATCTCCCCAGCAGCATCATCACCTCAGCCGCAGCATCACCTCAGTAGCATCATCCCATCAGCAACATCATCCCCTGAGCAGCATCATCATCTCAGCAGCACCACCACCACAGCAGCATCATTACCTCAACAGCATCATCCCCTCTCAGCAGCATCACCTCAGCATCATCACCTCAGCAGCATCATCTCCTCAGCATCATCACCTCCGCAAAATCATCCTCTCAGCAGCATCATTACCGCAACAGCATCATCCCCTCAGGAGCATCCCCTCAGCAGCATCATCAGCTCAGCAGCATCAGCCCCTCAGCAAAACCATCCACTCAGCAGCATCACCACAGCAGCATCATCCCCTCAGCAGCAACCTCTCAGCAGCATCATCCTCTAAGCATCATCATCCCCTTAGCAGCATTACCTCAGCAGCAACATTACCTGAGCAGTATTATCCCCTCAGCAGCATCATTACCTCAGCAGCATCATTACCTCAGCAGCATCATTATCTCAGCAGCATCATCAACTCTGCAGGATCACCCTCTCAGCAAGATCATTACCTCAGCAGCATCATTACCTCAGCAGCATCATCCCCTCAGCAGCATCACCTCAGCAGCATCATTACCTCAGCAGCATCACCTCAGCAGGATCATCCTCTCAGCAGCATTATCAGCTCAGCAGCATCATATCCTCAGCAGCATCACCTCAGCAGCATCATCGTCTCAGCAGCAATATTAACTCAACAGCATCATCCGCTCAGCAGCATCATTACATCAGCAGCATTTTCCACACAGCAGCATCAACCCCTCAGCAGCTTCATCACCTCAGCATCATCATCTCATCAGCATCATTCTCTCAGCAGCATCATCAGCCCTCAGCAGCATCATCCCCTCATTAGAATCATCACCTCAGCAGCATCATCCCCTCTGCAGAATCATGTCCGCAGCAGCATCATCGCCTCGGCAGCATTATCCGCTCAGCAGCAGCATCCCCTCATCAGGAGCATCACCTCAGCAGCATCCCCTCAGAAGCATCAGCCTCTCTGCAGCATCATCCTCTCAGCAGCATCATCCCATCAGCAGCATCATCCCCTCAGCAGCATCATCACCTCAGCAGCAGCATGAACATCTCAGGAGCATTATCCCCTCAGGAGCATCATCCCCTCAGAAGCACCATCTCCACAGCAGCAGCATCACCTCAGCAGCATCATCAACTCAGCAACACCATCATCCCCTTAGTAGTATCATCACCTCAGCAGCAGCATCATTACCTCAGCAGAATCATCCCCTCGGCTTTATCATCCACTCAGCAGCATCATCACCTCACCAGCAGCATTATCCCCGCAGCAGCATCATCCCCTCAGCAACATCATCCCCTCAGCAGCATCATCACATCAGCAACAGCATTATTCGCTCAGCAGCATGATCCCCTCAGCAGCATCATCACATCAGCAACAGCATCATCCCCCAGCAGCATCATCCCATCAGCATCATCATCACATCAGCAGCATCATCCTCTCAACAGCATCATCCCCTCAGCATCATCACCTCAGCAGCAGCATCACCTCAGTAGCATCAGCACATCAGCAGTATCATCTCCTCAGCATCATCCTCTCAGCAGCATTACCTCAGCAGCATCATTACCTCAGCAGCATCACCTCAGCAGGATCATCCTCTCAGCAGCATCATTACCTCAGCAGCATCATCCCCTCAGCAGCATCATCACCTCAGCAGCAACGTCCCCTCAGCAGCATCACCACCTCAGCAGCATCATCACCTCAGCAGCATTATCAGCTCAGCAGCATCATATCCTCAGCATCATCACCTCAGCAGCATCATCGTCTCAGCAGCAATATTAACTCAACAGTATCATCCTCTCAGCAGCATCATTACATCAGCAGCCTCTTCCACACAGCAGCATCAACCCCTCAGCAGCTTCATCACCTCAGCATCATCATCTCATCAGCATCATCCTCTCAGCAGCATCATCAGCCCTCAGCAGCATCATCCCCTCATTAGAATCATCACCTCAGCAGCATCATCCCCTCTGCAGAATCATGTCCGCAGCAGCATCATTGCCTCGGCAGCATTATCCGGTCAGCAGCAGCATCCCCTCAGCAGCAGCATCACCTCAGCAGCATCCCCTCAGAAGCATCAGCCTCTCTGCAGCATCATCCTCTCAGCAGCATCATTCAATCAGCAGCATCATCCCCTCAGCAGCATCATTACCTCAGCAGCAGCATGAACATCTCAGGAGCATTATCCCCTGAGGAGCATCATCCCCTCAGAAGCACCATCTCCACAGCAGCAGCATCACCTCAGCAGCATCATCAACTCAGCAACACCATCATCCCCTTAGTAGTATCATCACCTCAGCAGCAGCATCATTACCTCAGCAGGATCATCCCCTCGGCATCATCATCCACTCAGCAGCATCATCACCTCACCAGCAGCATTATCCCCGCAGCAGCATAATCCCCTCAGCAACATCATCCCCTCAGCAGCATCATCACATCAGCAACAGCATCATTCGCTCAGCAGCATGATCCCCTCAGCAGCATGATCCCATCAGCAGCATCATCACATCAGCAGCATCATCCTCTCAACAGCATCATCCCCTCAGCAGCATCACCTCAGCAGCATCATCACCTCAGCAGCAGCATCACCTCAGTAGCATCAGCACATCAGCAGTATCATCTCCTCAGCAATATCCTCTCAGCAGCATTACCTCAGCAGCATCTTTACCTCAACAGCATCATCATCTCAGCAGAATCATCCCGTCAACATCATCCTCTCAGGAGCATCATCACCCTGAGCAGCACCATCCCCTAAGCAGCATCACCCCAGCAGCAGCATCAACTTCTCAGCAGAATCATACTCTCAGCAGCATATCCTCAGCAGCGTCATTACCTCAGGCACAACATCCCCTCCGCAGCATCATCGCTTCAGCAGCATCATCCCCTCAGCAGCATCATCCCCTCAGCAACATCATCCCCTCAGGAGCATTATTACCTCAGCTGCATCATCCACTCAGCAGCATCACTTCAGCAGCAACATCCCCTCAGCGGCATCACCTCAGCAGCATCATCACCTCAGCAGCATCATTACCTCATTAGCATCATCCCCTCAGCAGCATCATCCCCTCAGCAACATGACCTCAGCAGCATAATCATCTCAGCAGCATAATCACATCAGCTGCATCATCTCCTCAGCATCACCACAGCAGCATCAACCCCACAGCAGCATCATGACCTCAGCAGCGTCATCCCCACAGCAGCATCATCCCCTCAGCAGCTTCAGCACCTCATTAGAATCATCACCTCAGCAGCATCATCCACTCTGCAGAATCATGTCCGCAGCAGCATCATCACCTCAGCAACATCATCACCTCTGCAGAATCATGTCCGCAGCAGCATCATCGCCTCGGCAGCATTATCCGCTCATCAGCATCATCCTCTCAGCAGCATCATCAGCCCTCAGCAGCATCATCCCCTCATTAGAATCATTACCTCAGCAGCATCATCATCTCAACAGCAGCATCATCATCTAAACAGCATTATACCCTCAGCTGCATCATTCCCTCAGCATCATCATCCACTCAGCAGCAGCATCAGCACATCAGCTGCATCATTACCTCAGCTGCATCAGCTCAGCAGCATCATTACCTCAGCAGCATCTTCCCCTCAGCAGCATCATTACCTCAGCAGCATCATTAAATCAGCAGCATCATCATCTCAGCAGCATCATCAACTCTGCGGCATCATCCTCCCAGCAGCATCTCTACCTGAGCAGCATCATCACCTGAGCAGCATCATCCCGTCAGCAGCATCACCTCAGCAGCATCATCACCTCAGCAGCATCAAAACCACAGCAGCATTATCAGCTCAGCAGCATCATATCCTGAGCATCATCACCTCTGCAACATCATCGTCTCAGCAGCAACATTAACTCAGCAGCATCACCCGCTCAGTAGCATCATTACATCAGCAGCATCTTCCACACAGCCGCATCAACCCCCCAGCAGCTTCATCACCTCAGCCTCATCATCCCATCAGCATCATCCACTCAGCAGCATCATCAGCCCTCAGCAGCATCATCCCCTCATTAGAATCATCACCTCAGCAGCATCATCCACTCTGCAGAATCATGTCCGCAGCAGCATCATCACCTCAGCAGCATCATCCCCTCTGCAGAATCATGTCCGCAGCAGCATCATCGCCTCGGCAGCATTATCCACTCAGCAGCAGCATCCTCTTAGCAGGATCATTCTCTCAGCAGCATCATCCCCCGTGCTGCATCATTACCTCAGCCGCAACAGCCCCGCAGCAGCATCACCTCAGCAGCAGCATCATTACCTCAGCATCATCATACCATCCGCAGCATCAACCACTCAGCAGCATTATTACCACAGCTGCATCATCCCCTCAGCAGCATCATCCCCTCAGCAGTATCATCACCATCAGCAACAACATCCTTCAGCAGCATCATCACTCAGCAGCATCGTCCCCTCAGAGGCATCGTCACCTCAGCAGCATCACATCAGCAGCATCATCACCTAGGCAGCTTCATCACCTCAGCAGTATCGTACCCTCAGCAACATCATCACCTCAGCAGCATCATCACCTCAGTAGAAGCATCCCCTCAGCAGCATCATCCCATCTGCAACACCATCCACTGAGAAGCATCACTTCAGCAGCAACATCTCCTCAGCAGCATCACCTCAGCAGCATCATCCTCTCAGCAGCATTATCCCCTGAGCAGCATCACCTCAGCAGCATGTTCCCTTCAGCAGCATTAAATCAGCAGCATCATCCCCTCAGAAGCACCATCCTCTCCGCAGCATCACTTCAGCAGCAACATACACTCAGCAGCATCACTTCAGCAGCATCATCCTCCCAGAAGCATTATCTCCTCAGCGGCATCACGACCGAAGCATCATTACCTCAGCAGCATCATCCCATCCGCAGCATCAACCCCTCAGCAGCATTATTACAACAGCTGCATCATCCCGTCAGCAGCATGATCCCCTCAGCAGTATCATCACCCTCAGCAGCACTATCCCCTCAGTAGCATCATCCCCACAGAAGCAGCATCACCTCAGCAGCATCATCCACTTACCAGCATCATTAACTCAACAGCAACTTCCCCACAGATGCATCATCCCCTCAGCCGCTTCATCACATCAGCAACATCATCACCTCAGCAGCATCATCCCATCAGCAGCTTCCTCACATCAGTAGCATAATCTCCTCAGCATCATCACATCAGCAGCATCATCCTCTCTGCAGCATCATCACCTCAGCAGCAGCATCATTCCCTCAGCAGCATCATTACCTCAGCAGCATCATTCCCTCAGCAACATCATCATCTCAGCAGGATCATCACCTCAGCAGGATCATCCTCTCAGCAGTATCATTACCGCAGCAGCATCATCCCCTCAGCAGCATCATCACCTCAGCAGTATCGTCCCCTCAGCCGCATCATCACATCAGCAGCATCACTTCAAAAGTATCATTGACTAAGCAGCTTCATCACCTCAGCAGTATCATTCCCTCAGCAACAACATCACCTCAGCAGCATAATCACCTCAGTAGCATCATCTTCTCAGTAGCATCATCCCCTCATCAGCATCATGCCCTCAGCAGCATCATCGCCTCAGCAGCAGCATCACGTCAGCAGCAGCATCCAATCAGCAGCCTCATCCTCTAGGCAGCATTATCCTCTCAGCAGCATCATCCCCCGTGCTGCATCATTACCTCAGCCGCAACAGCCCCTCAGCAGCATCACCTCAGCAGCAGCATCATTACCTCAGCATCATCATACCATCCGCAGAATCAACCACTCAGCAGCATTATTACCACAGCTGCATCATCCCCTCAGCAGCATCATTCCCTAAGCAGTATTATCACCATCAGCAACAACATTCTTCAGCAGCATCATCGCTCAGCAGCATCGTCCCCTCAGCGGCATCATCACCTCAGCAGCATCACTTCAGCAGCATCATCACCTAAGCAGCTTCATCACCTCAGCAGTATCATACCCTCAGCAACATCATAACCTCAGCAGCATCATCACCTCAGTAGAAGCATCCCCTCAGCAGCATCATCCCATCTGCAACACCATCCACTGAGAAGCATCACTTCAGCAGCAACATCCCCTCAGCAGCATCACCTCAGCAGCATCATCCTCTCAGCAGCATTATCCCCTCAGCAGCATCACCTCAGCAGCATGTTCCCTTCAGCAGCATTACATCAGCAGCATCATCCCCTCAGCAGCATCACATCAGCAGCATCAACCTCCCAGAAGCATTATCTCCTCAGCGGCATCACGACCGAAGCATCATTATCTCAGCAGCATCATCCCATCCGCAGCATCAACCCCTCAGCAGCATTATTACAACAGCTGCATCATCCCCTCAGCAGCATCATCCCCTCAGCAGTATCATCACCCTCAGCAACATCATACCCTCAGCAGCATCATCACCTCAGCAGCACCATCCCCTCAGTAGCATCATCCCTACAGCAGCATCATCACCTCAGCAGCATCATCCCCTTACCAGCATCATTAACTCAACAGCAACTTCCCCACTGATGCATCATCCCCTCAGCCGCTTCATCACCTCAGCAGCATCATCACCTCAGCAGCATCATCCCCTCAGCAGCTTCCTCACATCAGTAGCATAATCTACTCAGCATCATCACATCAGCAGCATCATCCTCTCTGCAGCATCATCACCTCAGCAGCAGCATCACCTCAGCAGCAGCATAATTCCCTCAGCAGCATCATTACCTCAGCAGCATCATTCCCTCTGCAGCATCGTCTCAGAAGGATCATCACCTCAGCAGGATCATCCTCTCAGCAGTATCATTACCTCAGCAGCTTCATCCCCTCAGCAGCACCATCACCTCAGCAGCATCGTCCCTTCAGCAGCATCATCACATCAGCAGCATCATCACAACAGCAGCATCATCACCCCAGGAGCACTATCACCTCAGCAGCAGCATCATTCCCTCAGAAGCATCCCCTCAGCTGCTTCATCACCTCAGCAGCATCATCCTCTCAGCAGCATGATCCCCCGAGCTGCATCATTACCTCAGCCGCACCATCCACTCAGCAGCATCGCCACAGCAGCAGCATCATCTCCTCAGCAGCATCATCCATTCAGCAGCATCATCGCCCCAGCAGCATCATCCCATGAGCAGCATCATCCCCTCAGCAGCACCATCCCCTCAGCAGCATCACTTCAGCAGCAACATCCTCTCAGAAGCATCACTTCAGCAGCATCATCAACCAAGAAGCATTATCTCCTCAGCAGCATCACCACCGAAGCATCATTAACTCAGCAGCATCATCCCATCCACAGCATCAACTCCTCAGCAGCATTATTACAACAGCTGCATCATCCCCTCAGCAGCATCATCCCCTCAGCAGCATCATCACCCTCAGCAACATCATCCCCTCAGCAGCTTCCTCATATCAGTAGCATAATCCCCTCAGCATCATCACATCAGTAGCTTCATACTCTCTGCAGCATCATCACCTCAGCAGCATCATCACCTCAGAAGCAGCATCATTCCCTCAGCAGCATCATTACCTCAGCAACATCATTCCCTCAGCAGCATCATCATCTCAGCAGGATCATCAGCTCAGCAGGATCATCCTCTCAGCAGTATCATTACCTCAGCAGCATCATCCCCTCAGCAGCACCATCACCTCAGCAGCATCGTGCGCTTCGCAGCATCATCACCTCAGCAGCATCACTTCAGCAGCATCATCAACTAAGCAGCTTCATCACCTCAGCAGTATCATCCCCTCAGCAACATCATCACCTCAGTAGCATCATCACCTGAGTAGCATCATCTTCTCAGCAGCATCATCCCCTCAGCAGCATCATCCCCACAGCAGCATCATCCCTGCAGCAGCATCATTACCTCAGCAGCAGCATCATGCCCTCAGCAGCATCATCGCCTCAGCAGCCTCATCAACTCAGCAGCAGCATCCCCTCAGCAGCATCATCCTCTTAGCAGCATCATCCTCTCAGCAGCATCATCCCCCGAGCTGCATCATTACCTCAGCCGCAACAGCCCCTCAGCAGCATCACCTCAGCAGCAGCATCATTACCTCAGCAGCATCATCCCATCCGCAGCATCAACCGCTGAGCAGCATTATTACCACAGCTGCATCATCCCCTCAGCAGCATCATCCCCTCAGCAGTATCATCACCATCAGCAATATCATTCCACAGCAGCATCATCACCTCAGCAGCATTGTCCCCTCAGCATCGTCATCACCTCAGCAGCATCACTTCAGCAGCATCATCACCGAAGCAGCTTCATCACATCAGCAGTATCATCCTCTCAGCAACATCATCACCTCAGCAGCATCTTCACCTCAGCATCATCATCACAACAGCAGTTTCATCCCATCTGCAACAACATCCTCTGAGAAGCACCATTTCAGCAGCAACATCCCCTCAGCATCATCACCTCAGCAGCAGCATCCTCTCAGCAGCATTATCCCCTCAGCAGCATCACCTCAGCAGCATGTTCCCTTCAGCAGCATTACCTCAGCAGCATCATCCCCTCAGCAGCACAATCCCCTCCGCAGCTTCACTTCAGCAGCAACATCCCCTCAGCAGCATCATATCAGCAGCATCATCCTCGAGAAGCATTACCTCCTCAGCTGCATCACCACCGAAGCATCATTACATCAGCAGCATCATCCCATCCGCAGCATCAACCCCTCAGCAGCATCATTTCAACAGCTGCATCATCCCGTCAGCAGCATCATCCCCTCAGCAGTATCATCACCCTCAGCAACATCATCCCCTCAGCAGCAACATCACCTCAGCAGCACCATCCCCTCAGTAGCTTCATCCATACAGCAGCATCATCACCTCAGCAGCATCATCCCCTTACCAGCATCATTAACTCAACAGCAACTTCGCTCAGATGCATCATCCCCTCAGGCGCTTCATCACCTCAGCAGCATCATCACCTCAGCAGCATCAACCGCTCAGCAGCTGCCTCACCTCAGTAGCATTATCTCCTCAGCATCATCACAGCAGCAGCATCATCCTCTCTGCAGCATCATCACCTCAGCAGCATCATCACCTCAGCAGCAGCATCATTCCCTCAGCAGCATCATTACCTCAGCAGCATCATTCCCTCAGAAGCACCATCATCTCAGCAGCATCATCCTCTCAGCAGTAACATTAACTCAGCAGCATCATCCCCTCAGAAGCATCATCACCTCGGCAGCATCGTCCTCTCAGCAGCATCCACACCTCAGCAGCATCATCCCCTCAGCAGCATTACCCTCTTAGCAGCATCATCACCACAGCATCATCATCACCACAGGAGCACTATCACCTCAGCAGCAGCATAATCCCCTCAGAAGCATCCCCTCAGCTGCATCATTACCTCAGCCGCACCACCCCCTCAGCAGCATCACCTCAGCAGCAGCATCCTCTCAGCAGCTTTATCCCCTCAGCAGCATCACCTCAGCAGCAAGTTCCCTTCAGCAGCATTACCTCAGCAGGATCATCCCCTCAGCAGCACCATCCCCTCCGCAGCATCACTTCAGCAGCAACATACCCTCAGCAGCATCACATCAGCAGCATCATCCTCCCAGAAGCATTATCTCCTCAGCAGCATCATCACCGAAGCATCATTACCTCAGCAGCATCATCATTCCCTCAGCAGCATCGTCCCCTCAGCTGCGTCATCACCTCAGCAGCATTGTTCCCTCAGCAGCATCATCACCTCAGCAGCATCACTTCAGAAGCATCATCACGTAAGCTGCTTCATCAACTCAGCAGTATCACCCCCACAGCAACATTATCACCTCAGCAGCATCATCACCTCAGTAGCATCATCTCCTCAGCAGCATCATCCCATCTGCATCACCATTCCCTGAGAAGCATCACTTCAGCAGCAACATCCCCTCAGCAGCATCACCTCAGCAGCATCATTACCTCAGCAGCATTATCCCCTCAGCAGAACCATCCCCTGAGCAGCATCACTTCAGCAGCAACATCCCCTCAGCAGCATCACATCAGCAGCATCATCAGCCCAGATTTATTATCCCCTCAGCAGCATCATCACCGAAGCATCATTACCTCAGCAGCATCTTCCATCTGCAGCACCATCCACTCAGTAGCATCATCCCCACAGCAGCATCCTCACCTCAGCAGCATCATCCCCTCAGCAGTTTCCTCAGATCAGTAGCATAATCTCCTCAGCATCATCACATCAGCAGCATTATCCACTCTGCAGCATCATCACCTCAGCAGCATCATCCCCTCAGCAGCATCATCACCTCAGCAGCATCGTCCCCTCAGCAGCATCATCCCCTCAGCAGCATCATGCCCTCAGCAGTATCATCACCCTCAGCAACATCATTCCCTCAGCAGCATCATCACCTCTGCAGCACCATCCACTCAGTAGCATCATCCCCACAGCAGCATCCTCACCTCAGCAGCATCATCCCCTCAGCAGTTTCCTCAGATCAGTAGCATAATCTCCTCAGCATCATCACATCAGCAGCATTATCCACTCTGCAGCATCATCACCTCAGCAGCATCATCCCCTCAGCAGCATCATCACCTCAGCAGCATCGTCCCCTCAGCAGCATCATCACCTCAGCAGCATCACCTCAGCAGCATCATCATGTAAGCAGCTTCATCACCTCAGCAGTATCATCCCCTCAGCAACATCATCACATCATGCATCATCATCACCTCAGTAGCATCATCTTCTCAGCAGCAACATCCCCACAGCAGCATCACCTCACCAGCATCATTACCTCAGCAGCATCATCACCTCCGCAGCATCATACCATCAGCAGCATTATCCCTGCAGCAGCATCATTACCTCAGCAGCAGCAACATCACCTCAGAAGCATCATCCCCTCAGCAGCAGCATCACCTTAGCAGCGTCATCCCCACAGCAGCATCATCATCTCAGGAGCACTATCACCTCAGCAGCAGCATAGTCCCCTCCGCAGCATACCCTCAGCAGCATCATCCTCTCAGCAGCATCATCCCCCCAGCTGCATCATTACCTCAGCCGCAACAGTCCCTCAGCAGCATCACCTCACCAGCAGCATCATTACCTCAGCAGCATCAAGCCCATCCGCAGCATCAACCACTCAGCAGCATTATTACCACAGCTGCATCATCCCCTCAGAATCATCATGCCCTCAGCTTTATCATCACCATCAGCAACAACATCCCCTCAGCAGCATCATCAACTCAGCAGCATCGTCCCCTCAGCAGCATCATTACCTAGCGGCATCATCACCTCAGTAGCATCATCCCCTCAGCAGCATCATCCCATCTGCAACACCGTCCCCTGAGAAGCATCATTTCAGCAGCAACATCCCCACAGGAGCATCACCTCAGCAGCATCAACTTCTCAGCAGCTTTATCCCCTCAGCAGCATCACCTCAGCAGTATGTTCACTTCAGCAGCATTACCTCAGCATCATCATCCCCTCAGAAGCACCATCCGCTCCGCAGCATCACTTAAGCAGCAACATCCCCTCAGCAGCATCACATCAGCAGCATCATCCTCCCAGAAGCATTATCTCCTCAGCAGCATCATCACCGCAGCAGCATCATCCCCTTACCAGCATCATTAACTCAACCGCAACTTCCCCACGGATGCATCATCCGCTCAGCCGCTTCATAACCTCAGCAGCATCATCAACTCAGCAGCATCTTCCCCTCAGCAGCATCCTCACATCAGTAGCATAATCTCCTCAGCATCATCACATCAGCAGCATCATCCTCTCTGCAGCATCATCACATCAGTAGCATCATCACCTCAGCAGCAGCATCATTCCCACAGCAGCATCACAACCTCAGCAGCATCATCACCTCAGCAGGATCATCCTCTCAGAAGCTTCATCACCTCAGCACCATCATCCCGTCAGCAGCATTACCACCATAGCAGCATCATCAGCAAAGCAGCATCATCAACCCAGAGGCACTATCACCTCAGCAGCAGCATCATTCCCTCAGAACCATCACCTCAGCTGCATCATTACCTCAGCCGCACCATCCCCTCAGCAGCATCACCTCAGCAGCAGCATCATCTCCTCAGCAGTATCATTCCCTCAGCAGCATCATCGCCCCAGCAGCATCATCCCCTGAGCGGCATCATCGCCTCAGCAGCACCCTCGCCTCAGCAGCATCACTGCAGCAGCAACATCCTCTCAGCAGCATCACATCAGCAGCATCATCCTCCCAGAAGCATTATCTCCTCAGCAGCATCAACATCTCAGCAGGATCATCACCTCATCAGGATCATCCTCTAAGCAGTATCATTACCTCAGGAGCATGATCCTCTCAGCAGCTTCATCACCTCAAAGCATCACTGCAGCAGCATCATCTCCTAAGCAGCTTCATCAAATCAGCAGTATCACCCCCACAGCAAAATCATCACATCAGCAGCATCATCACCTCAGTAGCATCATCTCCTCAGCAGCATCATCCCATCTGCAACACCATCCCCTGAGAAGCATCACTTCAGCAGCAACATCCCCTCAGCAGCATCACCTCAGCAGCATCATTACCTCAGAAGCATTATCCCATCAGCAGCATCACCTCATCAGCATGTTCCCTTCAGCAGCATTACCTCAGCAGCAACATCCCCTCAGCTGCACCATCCCCTCCGCAGCATCACTTCAGCAGCAACATCCCATCAGCAGCATCACATCAGCAGCGCCATCATCGCCGAAGCATTATCTCCTCAGCAGCATCACCACCGAAGAATCATTACCTCAGCAGCATCATCCCATCCGCAGCATCAACTCCTCAGCAGCATTATTACCACAGCTGCATCATCCCCTCAGCAGCATCATCCCCTCAGCAGTATCATCACCCTCAGCAACATCATCCCCTCAACAGCATCATCACCTCAGCAGCACCATCCCCTCAGTAGCATCATCCCACAGCAGCAGCATCACCTCAGCAGCATCATCCCCTTACCAGCATCATTAACTCAACAGCAACTTCCCCACAGATGCATCATCCCCTCAGCCGCTTCATCACATCAGCAGCATCATCACCTCAGCAGCATCATCCCCTCAGCAGCTTCCTCACATCAGTAGCATAATCTCCTCAGCATCATCACATCAGCAGCATCATCCTCTCTGCAGCATCATCACCTCAGCAGCATCATCACCTGAGCAGCAGCATCATTTCCACAGCAGCATCATCAACTCAGCAGCATCTTTCCCTCAGCAGCATCATCATCTCAGCAGTTTCATCACCTCAGCAGGATCATCCTCTCAGCAGTATCATTACCTCAGCAGCATCATCCCATCAGCAGCAGCATCACCTCAGCAGCATCGTCCCCTCAGCAGCATCGTCCCCTCAGCAGCATAATCGCCCCAGCAGCATCATCCCCTGAGCAGCATCATCCCCTCAGCAGCACAATGCCCTCAGCTGCATCACTTCAGCAGCAACATCCTCTCAGCAGCATCACATCAACAGCGTCATCCTCCCAGAAGCATTATCTCCTCAGCAGCATCAACATCTCAGCAGGATCATCACCTCATCAGGATCATCCTCTCAGCAGTGTCATTACCTCAGCAGCACGATCCTCTCAGCAGCATCATCACCTCAAAGCATCACTGCAGCAACATCATCACCTAAGCAGCTTCATCAACTCAGCAGTATCACCCCCACAGCAAAATCATCACCTCAGCAGCATCATCACCTCAGTAGCATCATCTCCTCAACAGCATCATCCCATCTGCAACACAATCCCCTGAGAAGCATCAATTCAGCTGCATCATCCCCTCAGCAGCATCATCCCCTCAGCAGTATCATCACCCTCAGCAACATCATCCCCTCAGCAGCATCATCACCTCAGCAGCACCATCCCCTCAGTAGCATCATCCCCACAGCAGCAGCATCACCTCAGCAGCATAATCCCCTTACCAGCATCATTAACTCAACAGCCACTTCCCCACATATGCATCATAACCTCAGCCGCTTCATCACATCAGCAGCATCATCACCTCATCAGCATCATCCCCTCAGCAGCTTCCTCAAATCAGTAGCATGATCTCCTCAGCATCATAACATCAGCAGCATCATCCTCTCTGCAACATCATCACCTGAGCAGCATCATCACCTCAGCAGTAGCATCATTCCCTCAGCATCACCAGTACCTCAGCAGCATCATTCCCTCAGCAGCATCATCATCTCAGCAGGATCATCACCTCAGCAGGATCATCCTCTCAGCAGTATCATTACATCAGCAGCATCATCCCCTCAGCAGCATCATCAAATCAGCAGCATCGTCCCCTCAGCAGCATCATCACATCAGCAGCATCACTTCAGCAGCATCATTGACTAAGCAGCTTCATCACCTCAGCAGTATCATCCCCTCAGCAACATCATCACCTCAGCAGCATAATCACCTCAGTAGCATCATCTTCTCAGTAGCATCATCCCCTCAGCAGCATCATGCCCTCAGCAGCATCATCGCCTCAGCAGCATCATCCCCCGTGCTGCATCATTACCTCAGCCGCAACAGCCCCTCAGCATCATCACCTCAGCAGCAGCATCATTCCCACAGCAGCATCACAACCTCAGCAGCATCATTCCCTCAGCAGCATCATCCACTCAGCTGCATCATCACCTCAGCAGGATCATCCTCTCAACAGCTTCATCACCTCAGCAGCATCATCACGTCAGCAGCATTAGCACCTTAGCAGCATCATCACCACAGCAGCATCATCAGCCCTGGAGCACTATCACCTCAGCAGCAGCATCATTCCCTCAGAAGCATCCCCTCAGCTGCATCACCTCAGCAGCAGCATCATCTCCTCAGCAGCATCATCCCCTCAGCAGCATAATCGACCCAGCAGCATCATCCCAAGAGCAGCATCATCCCCTCAGCAGCACCATCCCCTCGGCAGCATCACTTCAGCAGCAACATCCTCTCAGCAGCATCACTTCAGCAGCATCATCATCCCAGAAGCATTATCTCCTCAGCAGCATCACCACCGAAGCATCATTAACTCAGCAGCATCATTCCATCTGCAGCATCAACCCCTCAGCAGCATTATTACAACAGCTGCATCATCCCCTCAGCAGCATCATCCCCCCAGCAGTATCATCACCGTTAGCAACATCATCCCCTCAGCAGCATCATCACCTCATCAGCACCATCCCCACAGTAGCCTCATCCCCACAGCAGCATCATTACCTCAGCAGCATCATCCCCTTACCAGCATCATTAACTCAACAGCAACTTCCCCACTAATGCATCATCCACGCAGCGGCTTCATCACCTCAGCAGCATCATCACCACAGCAGCAGCATCCCCGCAGCAGCTTCCTCACCTCAGTAGCATAAACTCCTCAGCATCATCACCTCAGCAGCAGCATAATTCCCTCAGCAGCATCATTACCTCAGCAGCATCATTCCCTCAGCAACATCATCATCTCAGTTGGATCATCACCTCAGCAGGATCATCCTCTCAGCAGTATCATTACCTCAGCAGCATCATCCCCTCAGCAGCATCATCACCTCAGCAGCATCGTCCCCTCAGCAGCATCATCACCTCAGCAGCATCACTTCAGCAGCATCACTTCAGCAGCATCATCAACTAAGCAGCTTCATCACCTCAGCAGTATCATCCCCTCAGCAACATCATCACCTCAGCAGCATCATCACCTCAGTAGGATCATCTTCTCAGCAGCATCATCCCCTCAGTAGCCTCATTACCTGAGCTGCATAATCCACTCAGCAGCATCACCTCAGCAGCATCATTACTTCAGCAGCATCATCACCTCCGCAGCATCATCCCAACAGCAGCATCATCCCTGCAGCGGCAGCATGACCTCAGCAGCAGCATCATCACCATAGCAGCATCATCCCCACAGAAGCATCATCACCTCAGGAGCACTATCACCTCAGCATCATCATCATCCCCTCAGCAGCATCCGCTCAGCAGCTTCATCACCTCAGCAGCATCATGCCCTCAGCAGCATCATCGCCTCAGCAGCATCATCACCTCAGCAGCAGCATCCCCTCAGCAGCATCATCCTCCTGGCAGCATCATCGTATCAGCAGCATCATCCCCCGAGCTGCATCATTACCTCAGCCGCAAAAACCCCTCAGCAGCATTACCTCAGCATCAGCATCATTACCTCAACAGCATCATCCCATCTGCAGCATCAACCACTGAGCAGCATTATTACCACAGCTGCATCATCCCCTTAGCAGCATCATCCCCTCAGCAGTATCATCACCATCAGAAACATCATCCCACAGCAGCATCATCACCTCAGCAGCATCGTCCCCTCAGCATCGTCATAACCTCAGCAGCATCACTTCAGCAGCATCATCACCTAAGCAGCTTCATCACCTCAGCAGTATCATCCCCTCAGCAACATCATCACCTTAGCAGCATCATCACCTCAGTAGCATCATCCCCTCAGCAGCATCATCCAATTTGCAACACCATCCCCTGAGAAGCATCATTTCAGCAGCAACATCCCTTCAGCCTTATCCCCTCAGCAGCATTACCTCAGCAGCATGTTCCCTTCAGCAGCATTACCTCAGCAGCATCATCCCCTCAGCAGCACCATCCCCTCTGCAGCATCACTTCAGTAACAACATCCCCTCAGCAGCATCACATCAGCAGCATCATCCTCTTAGAAGCGTTATCTCCTTAGCAGCATCACCACCGAAGCATCATTACCTCAGCAGCATCATCACCTCAGCAGCATCATCCCCTCAGCAGCTTCCTCACCTCAGTAGCATTATCTCCTTAGCATCATTACAGCAGCAGCATCATCCTCTCTGCAGGATCATCACCTCAGCAGCATCATCATCTCAGCAACAGCATCATTCCCCCAGCAGCATCATTAGCTCAGCAGCATCATTCCCTCAGAAGCATCATCATCTCAGCAGGATCATCACCTCAGCAGGATCATCCTCTCAGCAGTATCATTAACTCAGCAGCATCATCCCCTCAGCAGCATCATCACCTCGGCAGCATCGTCCCCTCAGCAGCATCATCACCTCAGCAGCATCATTCCCTCAGCAGCATTACCCTCTAAGCAGCATCATTACCACAGCATCATCATCACCCCAGGAGCACTATCACCTCAGCAGCAGCATCATCCCCACAGAAGCATCACCTCAGCTGCATCATTACCTCAGCCGCACCATCCCCTCAGCAGCGTCACCTCAGCAGCAGCATAATCTCCTCAGCAGCATCATTCCCTCAGCAGCATCATCGCCCCAGCAGCATCATCCTCTGAGCAGCATCATACCCTCAGCAGCACAATCACTTCCGCAGCAACATCCTCTCAGCAGCATCACATCAACAGCGTCATCCTCCCAGAAGCATTATCACCTCAGCAGCATCAACATCTCAGCAGGATCATCACCTCATCAGGATCATCCTCTCAGCAGTGTCATTACCTCAGCAGCATGATCCTCTCGGCAGCATCATCACCTCAAAGCATCACTGCAGCAGCATCATCACCTAAGCAGCTTCATCAACTCAGCAGTATCACCCCCACAGCAAAATCATCACCTCAGCAGCATCATCACCTCAGTAAAAGCATCCCCTCAGCAGCATCATCCCATCTGCAACACCATCCCCTGAGAAGCATCAATTCAGCAGCAACATCCCCTCAGCAGCATCACCTCAGCAGCATCATTACCTCAGCAGCATTATCCCATCAGCATCATCACCTCATCAGCATGTTCCCTTAAGCAGCATTACCTCAGCAGCAACATCCCCTCAGCTGCACCATCCCCTCCGCAGCATCACTTCAGCAGCAACATCCCATCAGCAGCATCACATCAGCAGCGTCATCATCGCCGAGTCATTATCTCCTCAGCAGCATCACCACCGAAGAATCATTACCTCAGCGGCATCATCCCATCCGCAGCATCATCACCTCAGCAGCATTATTACCACAGCTGCATCATCCCCTCAGCAGCATCATTCCCTCAGCAGTATCATCACCCTCAGCAACATCATCCCCTCAGCAGCATCATCACCTCAGCAGCACCATCCCCTCAGTAGCATCATCCCCACAGCAGCAGCATCACCTCAGCAGCATAATCCCCTTACCAGCATCATTAACTCAACAGCAACTTTCCCACAGATGCATCATCCCCTCAGCAGCTTCATCACATCAGCAGCATCATCACCTCAGCAGCATCATCCTCTCTGCAACATCATCACCTCAGCATCATCATCACCTCAGCAGCAGTATCATTCCCTCAGCAGCATCATTACCTCAGCAGCATCATTCCCTCAGCTGCATCATCATCTCAGCAGGATCATCACCTCAGCAGGATCATCCTCTCAGCAGTATCATTACCTCAGCTGCATCATCCCCTCAGCAGCATCATCACCTCAGCAGCATCGTCCCCTCAACAGCATCATCCCATCAGCAGCATCACTTCAGCAGCATCATTGACTAAGCAGCTTCATCACCTCAGCAGTATCATCCCCTCAGCAACATCATCACCTCAGCAGCATAATCCCTCAGTAGCATCATCTTCTCAGTAGCATCATCCCCTCAGCAGCATCATGCCCTCAGCAGCATCATCGCCTCAGCAGCATCATCCCCCGTGCTGCATCATTACCTTAGCCGCAACAGCCCCTCAGCATCATCACCTCAGCAGCAGCATCATTCCCACAGCAGCATCACAACCTCAGCAGCATCATTCCCTCAGCGCATCATCCTCTCAGCTGCATCATCACCTCAGCAGGATCATCCTCTCAGCAGCTTCATCACCTCAGCAGCATCATCCCGTCAGCAGCATTAGCACCTTAGCAGCATCATCACCATAGCAGCATCATCGGCCCTGGAGCACTATCACCTCAGCAGCAGCATCATTCCCTCAGTAGCATCCCCTCAGCTGCATCATTACCTCAGCCGCACCATCCCCTCAGCAGCATCACCTCAGCAGCAGCATCATCTCCTCAGCAGCATCAACATCTCAGCAGTATCATCAGCTCATCAGGATCATCCTCTAAGCAGTATCATTACCTCCGGAGCAAGATCCTCTCAGCAGCTTCATCACCTCAAAGCATCACGGCCGCAGCATCATCACCTAAGCAGCTTCATCAACTCAGCAGTATCACCCCCACAGCAAAATCATCACATCAGCAGCATCATCACCTCAGTAGCATCATCTCCTCAGCAGCGTCATCCCATCTGCAACACCATCCCCTGAGAAGCATCACTTCAGCAGCAACATCCCCTCAGCAGCATCACCTCAGCAGCATCATTACCTCAGAAGCATTATCCCATCAGCAGCATCACCTCATCAGCATGTTCCCTTCAGCAGCATTACCTCAGCAGCAACATCCCCTCACCTGCACCATCCCCTCCGCAGCATCACTTCAGCAGCAACATCCCATCAGCAGCATCACATCAGCAGCGTCATCATCGCCGAAGCATTATCTCCTCAGCAGCATCACCACCGAAGAATCATTACCTCAGCAGCATCATCCCATCCGCAGCATCAACCCCTCAGCAGCATTATTACCACAGCTGCATCATCCCCTCAGCAGCATCATCCCGTCAGCAGTATCATCACCCTCAGCAACATCATCCCCTCAACAGCATCATCACCTCAGCAGCACCATCCCCTCAGTAGCATCATCCCACAGCAGCAGCATCACCTCAGCAGCATCATCCCCTTACCAGCATCATTAACTCAACAGCAACTTCCCCACAGATGCATCATCCCCTCAGCCGCTTCATCACATCAGCAGCATCATCAACTCAGCAGCATCATCCCCTCAGCAGCTTCCTCACATCAGTAGCATAATCTCCTCAGCATCATCACATGAGCAGCATCATCCTCTCTGGAGCATCATCACCTCAGCAGCATCATCACCTGAGCAGCAGCATCATTCCCTCAGCAGCATCGTCCCCTCAGCATCATCATCACATCAGCAGCATCATTCCCTCAGCAGCATCATCATCTCAGCAGGTTCATCACCTCAGCAGGATCATCCTCTCAGCAGTATCATTACCTCAGCAGCATCATCCCCTCAGCAGCATAATCACCTCAGCAGCATCGTCCCCTCAGCAGCATCATCACATCAGCAGCATCATCACAACAGCAGCATCATCACCCCTGGAGCACTATCACCTCAGCAGCAGCATCATCCCCTCAGAAGCATCCCCTCAGCTGCTTCATCACCTCAGCAGCATCATCCGCCCAGCAGCATGATCCCCCGAACTGCATCATTACCTCAGCCGCACCATCCACTCAGCAGCATCACCTCAGCAGCAGCATCATCTCCTCAGCAGCATCATCCCCTCAGCAGCATCATCGCCCCAGCAGCATCATCCCAAGAGCAGCATCATCCCCTCAGCAGCACCATCCCCTCGGCAGCATCACTTCAGCAGCAACATCCTCTCAGCAGCATCACTTCAGCAGCATCATCATCCCTGAAGCATTATCTCCTCAGCAGCATCACCACCGAAGCATCATTAACTCAGCAGCATCATCCCATCTGCAGCATCAACCCCTCAGCAGCATTATTACAACAGCTGCATCATCACCTCAGCAGCATCATCCGCCCAGCAGCATGATCCCCCGAACTGCATCATTACCTCAGCCGCACCATCCACTCAGCAGCATCACCTCAGCAGTAGCATCATCTCCTCAGCAGCATCATCCCCTCAGCAGCATCATCGCCCCAGCAGCATCATCCCAAGAGCAGCATCATCCCCTCAGTAGCACCATCCCCTCGGCAGCATCACTTCAGCAGCAACATCCTCTCAGCAGCATCACTTCAGCAGCATCATCATCCCAGATGCATTATCTCCTCAGCAGCATCACCACCGAAGCATCATTGACTCAGCAGCATCATCCCATCTGCAGCATCAACCCCTCAGCAGCATTATTACAACAGCTGCATCATCCCCTCAGCAGCATCATCCCCCCAGCAGTATCATCACCCTTAGCAACATCATTCCCTCAGCAGCATCATCACCTCATCAGCACCATCCCCTCAGCAGCATCATCCCCTTACCAGCATCATTAACTCAACTGCAACTTCCCCACTAATGCATCATCCACTCAGCGGCTTCATCACCTCAGCAGCATCATCACCTCAGCAGCAGCATCCCCTCAGCAGTTTCCTCACCTCAGTAGCATAAACTCCTCAGCATCATCACATCAGCAGTATCATCCTCTCTGCAGCAAAATCACCTCAGCAGCATCATCACCTCAGCAGCAGCATCATTCCCTCAGCAGCATCATTACCTCAGCAGCATCATTCCCTCAGCAGCATCAACATCTCAGTTGGATCATCACCTCAGCAGGATCATCCTCTCAGCAGTATCATTACCTCAGCAGCATCATCCCCTCAGCAGCATCATCACCTCAGCAGCATCGTCCCCTCAGCAGAATCATCACCTCAGCAGCATCACTTCAGCAGCATCACTTCAGCAGCATCATCAACTAAGCAGCTTCATCACCTCAGCAGTATCATCCCCTCAGCAACATCATCACCTCAGCAGCATCATCACATCAGTAGCATCATCTTCTCAGCAGCATCATCCCCTCAGCAGCCTCATTACCTGAGCTGCATAATCCACTCAGCAGCATCACCTCAGCAACATCATTAATTCAGCAGCATCATCACCTCCGCAGCATCATCCCCACAGCAGCATCATCCCTGCAGCGGCATCATGACCTCAGCAGCAGCATCATCACCTCAGCAGCATCATCCGCTCAGCAGAATCATCACCTTAGCAGCATCATCCCCACAGAAGCATCATCACCTCAGGAGCACTATCACCTCAGCATCATCATCATCCCCTCAGCAGCATCCGCTCAGCAGCTTCATCACCTCAGCAGCATCATGCCCTCAGCAGCATCATCGCCTCAGCAGCATCATCACCTCAGCAGCAGCATCCCCTCAGCAGCATCATCCTCTTAACAGCATCATCGTATCAGCAGCATCATCCCCCGAGCTGCATCATTACCTCAGCTGCAAAAGCCCCTCAGCAGCATCACCTCAGCAGTAGCATCATTACCTCAACAGCATCATCCCATCTGCAGCATCAACCACTGAGCAGCATTTTTACCACAGCTGCATCATCCCCTCAGCAGCATCATCCCCTCAGCAGTATCATCACCATCAGCAACATCATCCCACAGCAGCATCATCACCTCAGCAGCAGCGTCCCCTCAGCATCGTCATAACCTCAGCAGCATCACTTCAGCAGCATCATCACCTAAGCAGCTTCATCACCTCAGCAGTATCATCCCCTCAGCAACATCATCACCTTAGCAGCATCATCACCTCAGTAGCATCATCCCCTCAGCAGCATCATCCAATCTGCAACCCCATCCCCTGAGAAGCATCATTTCAGCAGCAACATCCCTTCAGCCTCATCCCCTCTGCAGCATCACTTCAGTAACAACATCCCCTCAGCAGCATCACATCAGCAGCATCATCCTCTTAGAAGCGTTATTTCCTCAGCAGCATCACCACCGAAGCATCATTACCTTAGCAGCATTATCCCATCCGCAGCATCAACCCCTCAGCAGCATTATTTCAACAGCTGCAAAATCCCCTCAGCAGCATCATCCCCTCAGCAGAAAAATCACCCTCAGCAACATCATCCCCTCAGCATCATCATCACCTCAGCAGCACCATCCCCTCAGTAGCATCATCCCCACAGCAGCATCATCACCTCAGCAGCATCATCCCCTTACCAGCATCATTAACTCAACAGCAACTTCCCTCAGATGCATCATCCCCTCAGCCGCTTCATCACCTCAGCAGCATCATCACCTCAGCAGCATCATCCCCTCAGCAGCTTCCTCACCTCAGTAGCATTATCTCCTCAGCATCATTACAGCAGCAGCATCATCCTCTCTGCAGGATCATCACCTCAGCAGCATCATCATCTCAGCAGCAGCATCATTCCCTCAGCAGCATCATTACCTCAGCAGCATCATTCCCTCAGAAGCATCATCATCTCAGCAGGATCATCACCTCAGCAGGATCATCCTCTCAGCAGTATCATTAACACAGCAGCATCATCCCCTCAGCAGCATCATTCCCTCAGCCGCATTACCCTCTAAGCAGCATCATTACCACAGCATCATCATCACCCCAGGAGCACTATCACCTCAGCAGCAGCATCATCCCCTCAGCAGCATCATCATCTCAGCAGCATCATTCCCTCAGCAGCATTACCCTCTAAGCAGCATCTTTACCACAGCATCATCATCACCCCAGGAGCACTATCACCTCAGCAGCAGCATCATCCCCTCAGAAGCATCACCTCAGCTGCATCATTACCTCAGCAGCACCATCCCCTCAGCAGCATCACCTCAGCAGCAGCATAATCTCCTCAGCAGCATCATCCCCTCAGCAGCATCATCGCCCCAGCAGCATCATCCTCTGAGCAGCATCATACCCTCAGCAGCACAATGCCCTCAGCAGGATCACTTCCGCAGCAACATCCTCTCAGCAGCATCACATCAACAGCGTCATCCTCCCAGAAGCATTATCTCCACAGCTGCATCAACATCTCAGCAGGACCATCACCTCATCAGGATCATCCTTTCAGCAGTGTCATTACCTCAGCAGCATGATCCTCTCGGCAGCATCATCACCTCAAAGCATCACTGCAGCAGCATCATCACCTAATCAGCTTCATCAACTCAGCAGTATCACCCCCACAGCAAAATCATCACCTCAGCAGCATCATCACCTCAGGAACATCATCTCCTCAACAGCATCATCCCATCTGCAACACCATCCCCTGAGAAGCATCAATTCAGCAGCAACATCCCTTCAGCAGCATCACCTCAGCAGCAACATTACCTCAGCAGCATTATCCCATCAGCATCATCACCTCATCAGCATGTTCCCTTCAGCAGCATTACCTCAGGAGCAACTTCCCCTCAGCTGCACCATCCCCTCCGCAGCATCACTTCAGCAGCAACATCCCCTCAGCAGCATCACATCAGCAGCGTCATCATCGCCGAAGCATTATCTCCTCAGCAGCATCACCACCGAAGAATCATTACCTCAGCGGCATCATCCCATCCGCAGCATCATCACCTCAGCAGTATCATCACCCTCAGCAACATCATCCCCTCAGCAGCATCATCACCTCAGCAGCACCATCCCCTCAGTAGCATCATCCCCCCTGCAGCAGCATCACCTCAGCAGCATAATCCCCTTACCAGCATCATTAACTCAACAGCAACTTCCCCACAGATGCATCATCCCCTCAGCCGCTTCATCACATCAGCAGCATCATCACCTCAGCAGCATCATCCTCTCTGCAACATTATCACCTCAGCATCATCATCACCTCAGCAGCAGCATCATTCCCTCGGCAGCATCATTACCTCAGCAGCATCATTCCCTCAGCAGCATCATCATCTCAGCAGGATCATCACCTCAGCAGCATCATCCCCTCAGCAGCTTCCTCACATCAGTAGCTTAATCTCCTCAGCATCATCACATCAGCAGCATCATCCTCTCTGCAACATCATCTCCTCAGCAGCAGCATCATTCCCTCAGCAGCATCATTACCTTAGCAGCATCATTCCCTCAGCTGCATCATCATCTCAGCAGGATCATCACCTCAGCAGGATCATCCTCTCAGCAGTATCATTACCTCAGGAGCATCATCCCCTCAGCAGCATCATCACCTCAGCAGAATCGTCCCCTCAGCAGTATCATCACATCAGCAGCATCACTTCAGCAGCATCATTGACTAAGCAGCTTCATCACCTCAGCATTATCATCCCCTCAGCAACATCATCACCTCAGCAGCATAATCACCTCAGTAGCATCATCTTCTCAGTAGCATCATCCCCTCAGCAGCATCATGCCCTCAGCAGCATCATCGCCTCAGCAGCATCATCCCCCGTGCTGCATCATTACCTCAGCCGCAACAGCCCCTCAGCATCATCACCTCAGCAGCAGCATCATTCCCACAGCAGCATCACAACCTCAGCTGCATCATTCCCTCAGCAGCATCATCCTCTCAGCTGCATCATCACCTCAGCAGGATCATCCTCTCAGCAGCTTCATCACCTCAGCAGCATCATCCCGTCAGCAGCATTACCACCTTAGCAGCATCATCACCACAGCAGCATCATCAGCCCTGGAGCACTATCACCTCAGCAGCAGCATCATTCCCTCAGTAGCATCCCCTCAGCTTCATCATTACCTCAGCCGCACCATCCCCTCAGCAGCATCACCTCAGCAGCAGCATCATCTCCTCAGCAGCATCAACATCTCAGCAGTATCATCAGCTCATCAGGATCATCCTCTAAGCAGTATCATTACCTCAGGAGCATGATCCTCTCAGCAGCTTCATCACCTCAAAGCATCACTGCCGCAGCATCATCACATAAGCAGCTTCATCAACTCAGCAGTATCACCCCCACAGCAAAGTCATCACATCAGCAGCATCATCACCTCAGTAGCATCATCTCCTCAGCAGCGTCATCCCATCTGCAACACCATCCCCTGAGAAGCATCACTTCAGCAGCAACATCCCCTCAGCAGCATCACCTCAGCAGCATCATTACCTCAGAAGCATTATCCCATCAGCAGCATCACCTCATCAGCATGTTCCCTTCAGCAGCATTACCTCAGCAGCAACACCACCGAAGCATCATTAACTCAGCAGCATCATCCCATCCGCAGCATCAACTCCTCAGCAGCATTATTACAACAGCTGCATCATCCCCTCATCAGCATCATCCCCTCAGCAGCATCATCGCCCTCAGCAAGATCATCCCCTCCGCAGCATCATCACCTCAGCAGGAAAATCCACTCAGCAGCATCTTCCCCACAGCAGCATCAACACCTCAGCAGCATCATCCCCTTACCAGCATCATTATCTCAACAGCAATTTCCCCACAAATGCATCATCCCATCAGCGGCTTCATCACCTTAGCAGCATCATCACATCAGCAGCATCATCCCCTCAGCAGCTTCCTCACCTCAGTAGCATAATCTCCACAGCATCATCGCATCCGCAGCATCATCCTCTTTGCAGAATCATCACCTCAGCAGCATCATCACCTCAGCAGCAGCATCATCCCCTCAGCAGCATCATCATCTCAGCAGGATCATCACCTAAGCAGGATCATTCTCAACAGCAGTATCATTACCTCGGCAGCCTCATCCCCTCCGCAGCATCATCACCTCAGCAGCATCGTCCCCTCAGCAGCTTCCTCACATCAGTAGCATAATCTCCTCAGCATCATCACATCAGCAGCATCATCCTCTCAGCAGCATCATCACCTCAGCAGCATCATCACCTCAGCAGCAGCATTATTTCCTCAGCAGCAACATTACCTCAGCAGCATCATTCCCTCAGCAGCATCACCATCTCAGCAGGATCATCACCTCAGCAGGATCATCCTCTCAGCAGTATCATTAACTCAGCAGCATCATCCCCTCAGCAGCATCATCGCCTCAGCAGCATCGTCCCCTCAGCAGCATCATCAGCTCAGCAGCATCACTCCAGCAGCATCATCAACTAAGCAGCTTCATCACCTCAGCAGTATCATCTCCTGACCAGCATCATCTTCTCAGCAACATCATCCCGTCAGCAGCATCATTACCTGAGCTGCATAATCCACGCAGCATCATCCCCACAGCAGCATCATCCCTGCAGAAGCATCATTACCTCAGCAGCAGCATCATCACCTCAGCAGCATCATCCACACAGCAGCATCATCACCTTAGCAGCATCATCCCCAGAGAAGCTTCATCAACTCAGGAGCACTATCACCTCAGCAGCAGCATCATCCCTTCAGCAGCATCATCCCCCGAGCAGCATCATTACCTGAGCCGCAACAGCCCCTCAGCAGCATCACCTCAGCAGCAGCATTATTACCTCAGCAGCATCATCCCATCTGCAGCATCAACCACTGAGCAGCATTATTTCCACAGCTGCATCATCCCCTCAGCAGCATCATCCCCTCAGCAGTATCATCACGATCAGCAACATCATCCCTCAGCAGCATCATCACCTCAGCATCATCGTCCCCTCAGCATCGTCATCACCTCAGCAGCATCACTTCAGCAGCATAATCACCTAAGCAGCTTCATCACCTCAGCAGTATCATCACATCAGTAGCATCATCCCCTCAGCAGCATCATCCCATCTGCAACACCATCCCCTGAGAAGCATCATTTCAGCAGCAACATCCCCTCAGCAGCATCACCTCAGCAGCATCATCCTCTCAGCAGCATTATCCCCTCAGCAGCATCACCTCAGCAGCATTACCTCAGCAGCATCATCCCCTCAGCAGCACCATCCCCTCCGCAGCATCACTTCATCAGCAACATCCCCTCAGCAGCATCATATCAGCAGCATCATCCTCCCAGAAGCATTATCTCCTCAGCAGCATCACCACCGAAGCATCATTACATCGGCAGCATCA
This sequence comes from Carcharodon carcharias, assembly GCF_017639515.1. NCBI lineage: Eukaryota > Metazoa > Chordata > Chondrichthyes > Lamniformes > Lamnidae > Carcharodon > Carcharodon carcharias. The sequence continues at coordinate 105,640,845 of NC_054468.1, forward strand.
TCCCATCCGCAGCATCAACCCCTCAGCAGCATTATTTCAACCGCTGCATCATCCCGTCAGCAACATCATCCCCTCAGCATCATCATCACCACAGCAGCACCATCCCCTCTGTAGCATCATCCCCACAGCAGCATCATCACCTCAGCAGCATCATCCCCTTACCAGCATCATTAACTCAACAGCAACTTCCCTCAGATGCATCATCCACTCAGCCGCTTCATCACCTCAGCAGCATCATCACCTCAGCAGCATCATCCCCTCAGCAGCTTCCTCACCTCAGTAGCATTATCTCCTCAGCATCATTACAGCAGCAGCAGCATCATCCTCTCTGCAGCATCATCACCTCAGCAGCATCATCATCTCAGCAGCAGCATCATTCCCACAGCAGCATCATTACCTCAGCAGCATCATTCCCTCAGAAGCATCACCATCTCAGCAGGATCATCACCTCAGCAGGATCATCCTCTCAGCAGTATCATTAACTCAGCAGCATCATCCCCTCAGCAGCATCATCACCTCGGCAGCATCGTCCCCTCAGTAGCATCATCACCTCAGCAGCATCATCCCCTCAGCAGGATTACCCTCTAAGCAGCATCATTACCACAGCATCATCATCACCCCAGGAGCACTATCACCTTAGCAGCAGCATCATCCCCTCAGAAGCATCACCTCAGCTGCATCATTACCTCAGCAGCACCATCCCCTCAGCAGCATCACCTCAGCAGCAGCATAATCTCCTCAGCAGCATCATCCCCTCAGCAGCATCATCGCCCCAGCAGCATCATCCTCTGAGCAGCATCATACCCTCAGCAGCACAATGCCCTCAGCAGAATCACTTCCGCAGCAACATCCTCTCAGCAGCATCACATCAACAGCCTCATCCTCCCAGAAGCATTATCTCCTCAGCAGCATCAACATCTCAGCAGGATCATCACCTCATCAGGATCATCCTCTCAGCAGTGTCATTACCTCAGCAGCATGATACACTTAGCAGCATCATCACCTCAAAGCATCACTGCAGCAGCATCATCACCTAAGCAGCTTCATCAACTCAGCAGTATCATCCCCACAGCAAAATCATCACCTCAGCAGCATCATCACCTTAGTAGAAGCATCCCCTCAGCAGCAGCATCCCATCTGCAACACCATCCCCTGAGAAGCATCAATTCAGCAGAAACATCCACTCAGCAGCATCACCTCAGCAGCATCATTACCTTAGCCGCATTATCCCCTCAGCAGCATCACCTCATCAGCACATTCCCTTCAGCAGCATTACCTCAGCAGCAACATCCCCTCAGCTGCATCATCCCCTCCGCAGCATCACTTCAGCAGCAACATCCCATCAGCAGCATCACATCAGCAGCGTCATCATCGCCGAAGCATTATCTCCTCAGCAGCATCACCACCAAAGAATCATTACCTCAGCAGCATCATCCCATCCGCAGCATCAACACCTCAGCAGCATTATTACCACAGCTGCATCAACCGCTCAGCAACATCATTCCCACAGCAGTATCATCACCCTCAGCAACATCATCCCCTCAGCAGCTTCATTACCTCAGCAGCACCATCCACTCAGCAACATCATCCCCACAGCAGCAGCATCACCTCAGCAGCATCATCCACTTACCAGCATCATTAACTCAACAGCAACCTCCCCACAGATGCATCATCCCCTCAGCCGCTTCATCACATCAGCAGCATCATCAACTCAGCAGCATCATCCCCTCAGCAGCTTCCTCACATCAGTAGCATAAACTCCTCAGCATCATCACATCAGCAGCATCATCCTCTCTGCAGCATCATCACCTCAGCAGCGTCATCACCTTAGCAGCAGCATCATTCCCTCAGCAGCATCATTACCTCAGCAGCATCATTCCCTCAGCAGCATCATCAACCCAGCAGGATCATCACCTCAGCAGGATCATCCTCTCAGCAGTATCATTAAATCAGCAGCATCATCCCCTCAGCAGCATCATCAACTCAGCAGCATCGTCCCATCAGCAGCATCATCACCTCAGCAGCATCACTTCAGCAGCATCATTAACTAAGCAGCTTCATCACCTCAGCAGTATCATTCCCTCAGCAACATCATCACCTCAGCAGCATACTCACCTCAGTAGCATCATCTTCTCAGTAGCATCATCCCTCAGCAGCATCATGCCCTCAGCATCATCATCGCCTCAGCAGCATCATCACCTCAGCAGCAGCATCCACTCAGCAGCATCATCCTCTTAGCAGCATCATCCTCTCAGCAGCATCATCCCCCGTGCTGCATCATTACCTCAGCCGCAACAGCCCCTCAGCAGCATCACCTCAGCAGCATCATCATTACCTCAGCAGCATCATCCCATCCACAGCATCAACCACTCAGCAGCATTATTACCACAGCTGCATCATCCCCTCAGCAGCATCATCCACTCAGCAGTATCATCACCATCAGCAACAACATCCTTCAGCAGCATCATCACCTCAGCAGCATCGTCCCCTCAGCAGCATCATCACCTCAGCAGCATCACTTCAGCAGCATCATCACCTCAGCAGCTTCATCACCTCAGCAGTATCATACCCGCAGCAACATCATCACCTCAGCAGCGTCATCACCTCAGTATAACATCCCCTCAGCAGCATCATCCCATCTGCAACACCATCCACTGAGAAGCATCATTTCAGCAGCAACATCCCCTCAGCAGCATCACCTCAGCAGCAACATCCTCTCAGCAGCATTATCCCCTCAGCAACATCACCTCAGCATCATGTTCCCTTCAGCAGCATTACCTCAGCAGCATCATCCCCTCAGCAGCACCATTCCCTCCACAGCATCACTTCAGCAGCAACATCCCCTCAGCAGCATCACATCAGCAGCATCATCCTCCCAGAAGCATTATCTCCTCAGCGGCATCACGACCGAAGCATCATTACCTCAGTAGCATCATCCCATCCGCAGCATCAACCACTCAGCAGCATTATTACAACAGCTGCATCAACCCCTCAGCAGCATCATCCCCTCAGCAGCATCATCACCCCAGCAGCACCATCCCCACAGTAGCATCATCCCCTCAGCAGCATCATCACCTCAGCAGCATCATCCCCTTACCAGCATCATTAACTCAACAGCAACTTCCCCACTGATGCATCATCACCTCAGCCGCTTCATCACCTCAGCAGCATCATCACCTCAGCAGCATCATCACCTCCGCAGCATCATCCCCACAGCAGCATCATCCCTGCAGCAGCATCATTACCTCAGCAGCAGCATCATCACCTCAGCAGCATCATCCACTCAGCAGCATCATCACCTTAGCAGCATCATCCCCACAGAAGCATCATCACCTCAGGAGCACGATCAACTCAGCAGCAGCATCATCCCCTCAGCAGCATCCCCTCAGCAGCTTCATAACCTCAGCAGCATCATGCCCTCAGCAGCATCATCGCCTCAGCAGCATCATCACCACAGCAGCAGCATCCCCTCAGCAGCATCATCCTCTTAGCAGCATCATCGTATCAGCAGCATCATCCCCCGAGCTGCATCATTACCTGAGCCGCAACAGCCCCTCAGCAGCATCACCTCTGCAGCAGCATCATCTCCTCAGCAGTATCATCCCCTCAGCAACATGATCTCCTCAGCAGCATTATCACCTCAGTATCATCATCTTCTCAGCAGCATCATCCCCTCAGCAGCCTCATTACCTGAGCTGCATAATCCACTCAGCAGCATCACCTCAGCAGCATCATTACCTCAGCAGCATCATCACCTCCACAGCATCAACCCCACAGCAGCATCATCCCTGCAGCAGCATCATTACCTCAGCAGCAGCAGCAACACCTCTGTAGCATCATCCACCCAGCAGCATCATCACCTTAGCAGCATCATCCCCACAGAAGCATCATCACCTCAGGAGCATTATCACCTCAGCAGCAGCATCATCCCCTCAGCAGCATCCCCTCAGCAGCTTCATCACCACAGCAGCATCATGCCCTCAGCAGAATCATCGCCTCAGCAGCATCATCACCTCAGCAGCAGCATCCCCTCAGCAGCATCATCCTCTTAGCAGCATCATCGTATCAGCTGCATCATCCCCCGAGCTGCATCATTACCTCAGCGGCAACAGCACCGCAGCAGTATCACCTCAGCAGCAGCATCATTACCTCAGCAGCATCATCCAATCCGCAGCATCATCAACTGAGCAGCATTATTACCACAACTGCATGATCCCCTCAGCAGCATCATCCCCTCAGCAGTATCATCACCATCAGCAATATCAACCCTCAGCAGCATCATCACCTCAGCAGCATCGTCCCCTCAGCATCGTCATCACCTCAGCAGCATCACTTCAGCAGCAGCATCACCTAAGCAGCTTCATCACCTCAGCAGTATCATCACCTCAGCAACATCATCACCTCAGCAGCATCATCACATCAGTAGCTTCATCCCCACAGCAGCATCATGCCATCTGCAACACCATCCCCTGAGAAGCATCATTTCAGCAGCAACATCCCCTCAGCAGCATCACTCTCAGCAGCATCATCCTCTCAGCAGCATTATCCCCTCAGCAGCATCACCTCAGCAGCATGTTCCCTTCAGCAGCATTACCTCAGCAGCATCATCCCCTCAGCAGCACCATCCCCTCCGCAGCATCACTTCAGCACCAAAATCCCCTCAGCAGCATCACATCAGCAGCATCATCCTCTTAGAAGCATTATCTCCTCAGCAGCATCACCACTGAAGCAACATTACCTCGGCAGCATCATCCCATCCGCAGCATCAACGCCTCAGCAGCATTAATTCAACAGCTGCATCATCCCCTCAGCAGCATCATCCCCTCAGCAGTATATTCACCTTCAGCAACATCATCCCCGCAGCAGCATCATCACCTCAGCATCACCATCCCCTCAGTAGCATCATCCCAACAGCAGCATCATCACCTCAGCAGCATCATCCCCTTACCAGCATCATTAACTCAACAGCAACTTCCCCACTGATGCATCATCCCCTCAGCCGCTTCATCACCTCAGCAGCATCATCACCTCAGCAGCATCATCCCCTCAGCAGCTTCCTCACCTCAGTAGCATAATCTCCTCAGCATCATCACCTCAGCAGCATCATCCTCTCTGCAGCATCATCATCTCAGCAGCATCATCACCTCAGCAGCAGCATCATTCCCTCAGCAGCATCATTACCTCAGCAGCATCATTCATTCAGAAGCATCATCATCTCAGCAGGATCATCAACTCAGCAGGATCATCCTCTCAGCAGTATCATTAACTCAGCAGCATCATCCCCTCAGCAGCATCATATCAGCAGCATCATCCTCCCAGAAGCATTATCTCCTCAGCAGCATCACCACCGAAGCATCATTACCTCGGCAGCATCATCCCATCCGCAGCATCAACCCCTCAGCAGCATTATTTCAACCGCTGCATCATCCCGTCAGCAACATCATCCCCTCAGCATCATCATCACCACAGCAGCACCATCCCCTCTTTAGCATCATCCCCACAGCAGCATCATCACCTCAGCAGCATCATCCCCTTACCAGCATCATTAACTCAACCGTAACTTCCCTCAGATGCATCATCCCCTCAGCCGCTTCATCACCTCAGCAGCATCATCACCTCAGCAGCATCATCCCCTCAGCAACTTCCTCACCTCAGTAGCATTATCTCCTCAGCTTCATTACAGCAGCAGCAGCATCATCCTCTCTGCAGTATCATCACCTCAGCAGCATCATCATCTCAGCAGCAGCATCATTCCCTCAGCAGCATCATTACCTCAGCAGCATCATTCCCTCAGAAGCATCATCATCTCAGCAGGATCATCACCTCAGCAGGATCATCCTCTCAGCAGTATCATTAACTCAGCAGCATCATCCCCTCAGCAGCATCATCACCTCGGCAGCATCGTCCCCTCAGTAGCATCATCACCTCAGCAGCATCATCCCCTCAGCAGGATTACCCTCTAAGCAGCATCATTACCACAGCATCATCATCACCCCAGGAGCACTATCACCTTAGCAGCAGCATCATCCCCTCAGAAGCATCACCTCAGCTGCATCATTACCTCAGCAGCACCATCCCCTCAGCAGCATCACCTCAGCAGCAGCATAATCTCCTCAGCAGCATCATCCCCGCAGCAGCATCATCGCCCCAGCAGCATCATCCTCTGAGCAGCATCATACCCTCAGCAGCACAATGCCCTCAGCAGAATCACTTCCGCAGCAACATCCTCTCAGCAGCATCACATCAACAGTGTCATCCTCCCAGAAGCATTATCTCCTCAGCAGCATCAAAATCTCAGCAGGATCATCACCTCATCAGGATCATCCTCTCAGCAGTGTCATTACCTCAGGAGCATGATCCTCTCAGCAGCATCATCACCTCAAAGCATCACTGCAGCAGCATCATCACCTAAGCAGCATCATCAACTCAGCAGTATCATCCCCACAGCAAAATCATCACCTCAGCAGCATCATCACCTCAGTAAAAGCATCCCCTCAGCAGCATCATCCCATCTGCAACACCATCCCCTGAGAAGCATCAATTCAGCAGAAACATCCACTCAGCAGCATCACCTCAGCAGCATCATTACCTCTGCAGCATTATCCCCTCAGCAGCATCACCTCATCAGCATATTCCCTTCAGCAGCATTACCTCAGCAGCAACATCCCCTCAGATGCATCATCCCCTCCGCAGCATCACTTCAGCAGCAACATCCCGTCAGCAGCATCACATCAGCAGCGTCATCATCGCCGAAGCATTATCTCCTCAGCAGCATCACCACCAAAGAATCATTACCTCAGCAGCATCATCCCATCCGCAGCATCAACACCTCAGCAGCATTATTACCACAGCTGCATCATCCCCTCAGCAACATCATCCCCACAGCAGTATCATCACCCTCAGCAACATCATCCCCTCAGCAGCATCAACACCTCAGCAGCACCATCCACTCAGCAACCTCATCCCCACAGCAGCAGCATCACCTCAGCAGCATCATCCACTTACCAGCATCATTAACTCAACAGCAACTTCCCCACAGATGCATCATCCCCTCAGCCGCTTCATCACATCAGCAGCATCATCAACTCAGCAGCATCATCCCCTCAGCAGCTTCCTCACATCAGTAGCATAATCTCCTCAGCATCATCACATCAGCAGCATCATCCTCTCTGCAGCATCATCACCTCAGCAGCGTCATCACCTTAGCAGCAGCATCATTTCCTCAGCAGCATCATTACCTCAGCAGCATCATTCTCTCAGCAGCATCATCAACCCAGCAGGATCATCACCTCAGCAGGATCATCCTCTCAGCAGTATCATTAAATCAGCAGCATCATCCCCTCAGCAGCATCATCACCTCAGCAGCATCGTCCCATCAGCAGCATCATCACCTCAGCAGCATCACTTCAGCAGCATCATTAACTAAGCAGCTTCATCACCTCAGCAGTATCATTCCCTCAGCAACATCATCACCTCAGCAGCATACTCACCTCAGTAGCATCATCTTCTCAGTAGCATCATCCCCTCAGCAGCATCATGCCCTCAGCATCATCATCGCCTCAGCAGCATCATCACCTCAGCAGCAGCATCCACTCAGCAGCATCATCCTCTTAGCAGCATCATCCTCTCAGCAGCATCATCCCCCGTGCTGCATCATTACCTCAGCCGCAACAGCCCCTCAGCAGCATCACCTCAGCAGCATCATCATTACCTCAGCAGCATCATCCCATCCGCAGCATCAACCCCTCAGCAGTATCATCACCATCAGCAACAACATCCTTCAGCAGCATCATCACCTCAGCAGCATCGACCCCTCAGAAGCATCATCACCTCAGCAGCATCACTTCAGCAGCATCATCACCTCAGCAGCTTCATCACCTCAGCAGTATCATACCCGCAGCAACATCATCACCTCAGCAGCGTCATCACCTCAGTATAACATCCCCTCAGCAGCATCATCCCATCTGCAACACCATCCACTGAGAAGCATCATTTCAGCAGCAACATCCCCTCAGCAGCATCACCTCAGCAGCATCATCCTCTCAGCAGCATTATCCCCTCAGCAACATCACCTCAGCATCATGTTCCCTTCAGCAGCATTACCTCAGCAGCATCATCCCCTCAGCAGCACCATTCCCTCCGCAGCATCACTTCAGCAGCAACATCCCCTCAGCAGCATCACATCAGCAACATCATCCTCCCAGAAGCATTATCTCCTCAGCGGCATCACGACCGAAGCATCATTACCTCAGAAGCATCATCCCATCCGCAGCATCAACCACTCAACAGCATTATTACAACAGCTGCATCATCCCCTCAGCAGCATCATCACCTCAGCAGCATCATCACCTCAGCAGCACCATCCCCACAGTAGCATCATCCCCTCAGCAGCATCATCACCTCAGCAGCATCATCCCCTTACCAGCATCATTAACTCAACAGCAACTTCCCCACTGATGCATCACCACCTCAGCCGCTTCATCACCTCAGCAGCATCATCACCTCAGCAGCATCATCACCTCCGCAGCATCATCCCCACAGCAGCATCATCCCTGCAGCAGCATCATTACCTCAGCAGCAGCATCATCACCTCAGCAGCATCATCCACTCAGCAGCATCATCACCTTAGCAGCATCATCCCCACAGAAGCATCATCACCTCAGGAGCACGATCAACTCAGCAGCAGCATCATCCCCTCAGCAGCATCCCCTCAGCAACTTCATAACCTCAGCAGCATCATGCCCTCAGCAGCATCATCGCCTCAGCAGCATCATCACCACAGCAGCAGCATCCCCTCAGCAGCATCATCCTCTTAGCAGCATCATCGTATCAGCAGCATCATCCCCCGAGCTGCATCATTACCTGAGCCGCAACAGCCCCTCAGCAGCATCACCTCAGCAGCAGCATCATCTCCTCAGCATTATCATCCCCTCAGCAACATGATCTCCTCAGCAGCATTATCACCTCAGTATCATCATCTTCTCAGCAGCATCATCCCCTCAGCAGCCTCATTACCTGAGCTGCATAATCCACTCAGCAGCATCACCTCAGCAGCATCATTACCTCAGCAGCATCATCACCTCCACAGCATCAACCCCACAGCAGCATCATCCCTGCAGCAGCATCATCCCCACAGAAGCATCATCACCTCAGGAGCATTATCACCTCAGCAGCAGCATCATCCCCTCAGCAGCATCCCCTCAGCAGCTTCATCACCTCAGCAGCATCATGCCCTCAGCAGAATCATCGCCTCAGCAGCATCATCACCTCAGCAGCAGCATCCCCTCAGCAGCATCATCCTCTTAGCAGCATCATCGTATCAGCTGCATCATCCCCCGAGCTGCATCATTACATCAGCGGCAACAGCACCTCAGCAGCATCACCTCAGCAGCAGCATCATTACCTCAGCAGCATCATCCAATCCGCAGCATCATCCACTGAGCAGCATTATTACCACAACTGCATGATCCCCTCAGCAGCATCATCCCCTCAGCATTATCATCACCATCAGCAACATCAACCCTCAGCAGCATCCTCACCTCAGCAGCATCGTCCCCTCAGCATCGTCATCACCTCAGCAGCAGCACTTCAGCAGCAGCATCACCTAAGCAGCTTCATAACCTCAGCAGTATCATCACCTCAGCAACATCATCACCTCAGCAGCATCATCACATCAGTAGCATCATCCCCTCAGCAGCATCATCCCATCTGCAACACCATCCCCTGAGAAGCATCGTTTCAACAGCAACATCCCCTCAGCAGCATCACTCTCAGCAGCATCATCCTCTCAGCAGCATTATCCCCTCAGCAGCATCACCTCAGCAGCATGTTCCCTTCAGCAGCATTACCTCAGCAGCATCATCCCCTCAGCAGCACCATCCCCTCCGCAGCATCACTTCAGCACCAAAATCCCCTCAGCAGCATCACATCAGCAGCATCATCCTCTTAGAAGCATTATCTCCTCAGCAGCATCACCACTGAAGCAACATTACCTCGGCAGCATCATCCCATCCGCAGCATCAACGCCTCAGCAGCATTAATTCAACAGCTGCATCATCCCCTCAGCAGCATCATCCCCTCAGCAGTATATTCACCTTCAGCAACATCATCCCCGCAGCAGCATCATCACCTCAGCATCACCATCCCCTCAGTAGCATCATCCCAACAGCAGCATCATCACCTCAGCAGCATCATCCCCTTACCAGCATCATTAACTCAACAGCAACTTCCCCACTGATGCATCATCCCCTCAGCCGCTTCATCACCTCAGCAGCATCATCACCTCAGCAGCATCATCCCCTCAGCAGCTTCCTCACCTCAGTAGCATAATCTCCTCAGCATCATCACCTCAGCAGCATCATCCTCTCTGCAGCATCATCATCTCAGCAGCATCATCACCTCAGCAGCAGCATCATTCCCTCAGCAGCATCATTACCTCAGCAGCATCATTCATTCAGAAGCATCATCATCTCAGCAGGATCATCAACTCAGCAGGATCATCCTCTCAGCAGTATCATTAATTCAGCAGCATCATCCCCTCAGCAGCATCATATCAGCAGCATCATCCTCCCAGAAGCATTATCTCCTCAGCAGCATCAACACCGAAGCATCATTACCTCGGCAGCATCATCCCATCCGCAGCATCAACCCCTCAGCAGCATTATTTCAACCGCTGCATCATCCCGTCAGCAACATCATCCCCTCAGCATCATCATCACCACAGCAGCACCATCCCCTCTTTAGCATCATCCCCACAGCAGCATCATCACCTCAGCAGCATCATCCCCTTACCAGCATCATTAACTCAACCGTAACTTCCCTCAGATGCATCATCCCCTCAGCCGCTTCATCACCTCAGCAGCATCATCACCTCAGCAGCATCATCCCCTCAGCAACTTCCTCACCTCAGTAGCATTATCTCCTCAGCTTCATTACAGCAGCAGCAGCATCATCCTCTCTGCAGTATCATCACCTCAGCAGCATCATCATCTCAGCAGCAGCATCATTCCCTCAGCAGCATCATTACCTCAGCAGCATCATTCCCTCAGAAGCATCATCATCTCAGCAGGATCATCACCTCAGCAGGATCATCCTCTCAGCAGTATCATTAACTCAGCAGCATCATCCCCTCAGCAGCATCATCACCTCGGCAGCATCGTCCCCTCAGTAGCATCATCACCTCAGCAGCATCATCCCCTCAGCAGGATTACCCTCTAAGCAGCATCATTACCACAGCATCATCATCACCCCAGGAGCACTATCACCTTAGCAGCAGCATCATCCCCTCAGAAGCATCACCTCAGCTGCATCATTACCTCAGCAGCACCATCCCCTCAGCAGCATCACCTCAGCAGCAGCATAATCTCCTCAGCAGCATCATCCCCGCAGCAGCATCATCGCCCCAGCAGCATCATCCTCTGAGCAGCATCATACCCTCAGCAGCACAATGCCCTCAGCAGAATCACTTCCGCAGCAACATCCTCTCAGCAGCATCACATCAACAGTGTCATCCTCCCAGAAGCATTATCTCCTCAGCAGCATCAAAATCTCAGCAGGATCATCACCTCATGAGGATCATCCTCTCAGCAGTGTCATTACCTCAGGAGCATGATCCTCTCAGCAGCATCATCACCTCAAAGCATCACTGCAGCAGCATCATCACCTAAGCAGCTTCATCAACTCAGCAGTATCATCCCCACAGCAAAATCATCACCTCAGCAGCATCATCACCTCAGTAAAATCATCCCCTCAGCAGCATCATCCCATCTGCAACACCATCCCCTGAGAAGCATCAATTCAGCAGAAACATCCACTCAGCAGCATCACCTCAGCAGCATCATTACCTCTGCAGCATTATCCCCTCAGCAGCATCACCTCATCAGCATATTCCCTTCAGCAGCATTACCTCAGCAGCAACATCCCCTCAGATGCATCATCCCCTCCGCAGCATCACTTCAGCAGCAACATCCCGTCAGCAGCATCACATCAGCAGCGTCATCATCGCCGAAGCATTATCTCCTCAGCAGCATCACCACCAAAGAATCATTACCTCAGCAGCATCATCCCATCCGCAGCATCAACACCTCAGCAGCATTATTACCACAGCTGCATCATCCCCTCAGCAACATCATCCCCACAGCAGTATCATCACCCTCAGCAACATCATCCCCTCAGCAGCATCAACACCTCAGCAGCACCATCCACTCAGCAGCCTCATCCCCACAGCAGCAGCATCACCTCAGCAGCATCATCCACTTACCAGCATCATTAACTCAACAGCAACTTCCCCACAGATGCATCATCCCCTCAGCCGCTTCATCACATCAGCAGCATCATCAACTCAGCAGCATCATCCCCTCAGCAGCTTCCTCACATCAGTAGCATAATCTCCTCAGCATCATCACATCAGCAGCATCATCCTCTCTGCAGCATCATCACCTCAGCAGCGTCATCACCTTAGCAGCAGCATCATTTCCTCAGCAGCATCATTACCTCAGCAGCATCATTCTCTCAGCAGCATCATCAACCCAGCAGGATCATCACCTCAGCAGGATCATCCTCTCAGCAGTATCATTAAATCAGCAGCATCATCCCCTCAGCAGCATCATCACCTCAGCAGCATCGTCCCATCAGCAGCATCATCACCTCAGCAGCATCACTGCAGCAGCATCATTAACTAAGCAGCTTCATCACCTCAGCAGTATCATTCCCTCAGCAACATCATCACCTCAGCAGCATACTCACCTCAGTAGCATCATCTTCTCAGTAGCATCATCCCCTCAGTAGCATCATGCCCTCAGCATCATCATCGCCTCAGCAGCATCATCACCTCAGCAGCAGCATCCACTCAGCAGCATCATCCTCTTAGCAGCATCATCCTCTCAGCAGCATCATCCCCCGTGCTGCATCATTACCTCAGCCGCAACAGCCCCTCAGCAGCATCACCTCAGCAGCATCATCATTACCTCAGCAGCATCATCCCATCCGCAGCATCAACCCCTCAGCAGTATCATCACCATCAGCAACAACATCCTTCAGCAGCATCATCACCTCAGCAGCATCGACCCCTCAGAAGCATCATCACCTCAGCAGCATCACTTCAGCAGCATCATCACCTCAGCAGCTTCATCACCTCAGCAGTATCATACCCGCAGCAACATCATCACCTCAGCAGCGTCATCACCTCAGTATAACATCCCCTCAGCAGCATCATCCCATCTGCAACACCATCCACTGAGAAGCATCATTTCAGCAGCAACATCCCCTCAGCAGCATCACCTCAGCAGCATCATCCTCTCAGCAGCATTATCCCCTCAGCAACATCACCTCAGCATCATGTTCCCTTCAGCAGCATTACCTCAGCAGCATCATCCCCTCAGCAGCACCATTCCCTCCGCAGCATCACTTCAGCAGCAACATCCCCTCAGCAGCATCACATCAGCAACATCATCCTCCCAGAAGCATTATCTCCTCAGCGGCATCACGACCGAAGCATCATTACCTCAGAAGCATCATCCCATCCGCAGCATCAACCACTCAACAGCATTATTACAACAGCTGCATCATCCCCTCAGCAGCATCATCACCTCAGCAGCATCATCACCTCAGCAGCACCATCCCCACAGTAGCATCATCCCCTCAGCAGCATCATCACCTCAGCAGCATCATCCCCTTACCAGCATCATTAACTCAACAGCAACTTCCCCACTGATGCATCACCACCTCAGCCGCTTCATCACCTCAGCAGCATCATCACCTCAGCAGCATCATCACCTCCGCAGCATCATCCCCACAGCAGCATCATCCCTGCAGCAGCATCATTACCTCAGCAGCAGCATCATCACCTCAGCAGCATCATCCACTCAGCAGCATCATCACCTTAGCAGCATCATCCCCACAGAAGCATCATCACCTCAGGAGCACGATCAACTCAGCAGCAGCATCATCCCCTCAGCAGCATCCCCTCAGCAACTTCATAACCTCAGCAGCATCATGCCCTCAGCAGCATCATCGCCTCAGCAGCATCATCACCACAGCAGCAGCATCCCCTCAGCAGCATCATCCTCTTAGCAGCATCATCGTATCAGCAGCATCATCCCCCGAGCTGCATCATTACCTGAGCCGCAACAGCCCCTCAGCAGCATCACCTCAGCAGCAGCATCATTTCCTCAGCATTATCATCCCCTCAGCAACATGATCTCCTCAGCAGCATTATCACCTCAGTATCATCATCTTCTCAGCAGCATCATCCCCTCAGCAGCCTCATTACCTGAGCTGCATAATCCACTCAGCAGCATCACCTCAGCAGCATCATTACCTCAGCAGCATCATCACCTCCACAGCATCAACCCCACAGCAGCATCATCCCTGCAGCAGCATCATCCCCACAGAAGCATCATCACCTCAGGAGCATTATCACCTCAGCAGCAGCATCATCCCCTCAGCAGCATCCCCTCAGCAGCTTCATCACCTCAGCAGCATCATGCCCTCAGCAGAATCATCGCCTCAGCAGCATCATCACCTCAGCAGCAGCATCCCCTCAGCAGCATCATCCTCTTAGCAGCATCATCGTATCAGCTGCATCATCCCCCGAGCTGCATCATTACATCAGCGGCAACAGCACCTCAGCAGCATCACCTCAGCAGCAGCATCATTACCTCAGCAGCATCATCCAATCCGCAGCATCATCCACTGAGCAGCATTATTACCACAACTGCATGATCCCCTCAGCAGCATCATCCCCTCAGCATTATCATCACCATCAGCAACATCAACCCTCAGCAGCATCATCACCTCAGCAGCATCGTCCCCTCAGCATCGTCATCACCTCAGCAGCAGCACTTCAGCAGCAGCATCACCTAAGCAGCTTCATAACCTCAGCAGTATCATCACCTCAGCAACATCATCACCTCAGCAGCATCATCACATCAGTAGCATCATCCCCTCAGCAGCATCATCCCATCTGCAACACCATCCCCTGAGAAGCATCGTTTCAACAGCAACATCCCCTCAGCAGCATCACTCTCAGCAGCATCATCCTCTCAGCAGCATTATCCCCTCAGCAGCATCACCTCAGCAGCATGTTCCCTTCAGCAGCATTACCTCAGCAGCATCATCCCCTCAGCAGCACCATCCCCTCCGCAGCATCACTTCAGCACCAAAATCCCCTCAGCAGCATCACATCAGCAGCATCATCCTCTTAGAAGCATTATCTCCTCAGCAGCATCACCACCGAAGCAACATTACCTCGGCAGCATCATCCCATCCGCAGCATCAACGCCTCAGCAGCATTAATTCAACAGCTGCATCATCCCCTCAGCAGCATCATCCCCTCAGCAGTATCATCACCTTCAGCAACATCATCCCCGCAGCAGCATCATCACCTCAGCATCACCATCCCCTCAGTAGCATCATCCCCACAGCAGCATCATCACCTCAGCAGCATCATCCCCTTACCAGCATCATTAACTCAACAGCAACTTCCCCACTGATGCATCATCCCCTCAGCCGCTTCATCACCTCAGCAGCATCATCACCTCAGCAGCAGCATCCCCTCAGCAGTTTCCTCACCTCAGTAGCATAATTTCCTCAGCATCATCACCTCAGCAGCATCATCCTCTCTGCAGCATCATCATCTCAGCAGCGTCATCACCTCAGCAGCAGCATCATTCCCTCAGCAGCATCATTACCTCAGCAGCATCATTCATTCAGAAGCATCATCATCTCAGCAGGATCATCAACTCAGCAGGATCATCCTCTCAGCAGTATCATTAACTCAGCAGCATCATCTCCTCAGCAGCATCATCCCCTCAGCAGCATCATCGCCCAAGCAGCATCATCACCTGAGCAGCATCATCCCCTCAGCAGCACCATCCCCTCAGCAGCATCACTTCAGCAGCAACTTCATCTCAATAGCATCACTTCAGCAGCATCATCATCCCAGAAGCATTATCTCCTCAGCAGCATCACCACCGAAGCATCATTGACTCAGCAGCATCATCCCATCCGTAGCATCAACCCCTCAGCAGCATTATTACAACAGCTGCATCATCCCCTCAGCAGCATCATCCTCCCAGCAGTATCATCACCCTCAGCACCATCATCCCCTCAGCAGCATCATCAACTCAGCAGCACCATACCCTCAGTAATATCATCCCCACAACAGCATCATCACCTCAGCAGCATCATCCCCTTACCAGCATCATTAACTCAACAGCAACTTCCCCACAAATGCATCATCCCCTCAGCGGCTTCATCACCTCAGCAGCATCATCACCTCACCAGCATCATCCCCTCAGCAGCTTCCTCACCTCCGTAGCTTAATCTCCTCAGCATCATCACATCAGCAGCATCATCCTCTCTGCAGAATCATCACCTCAGCAGCAGCAACATTCCCTCAGCAAAATCATTACCTCAGCAGCGTCATCCCCTCAGCAGCGTAATCATCTCAGCAGGATCATCACCTCAGCAGGATCATCCTCTCAGCAGTATCATTACCTCAGCAGCCTCATCCCCTCCGCAGCATCATCACCTCAGCAGCATCGTCCCCTCAGCAGCTTCCTCTCATCAGTAGCATAATCTCCTCAGCATCATCACATCAATCACATCAGCAGTATCATCCTCTCTGCAGCATCATCACCTCAGCAGCATCATCACCTCAGCAGCAGCCTCATTCCCTCAGCAGCATCATTACCTCAGCAGCATCATTCCCTCAGCAGCATCATCATCTCAGCAGGATCATCACCTCAGCAGGATCATCCTTTCAGCAGTATAATTACCTCAGCAGCATCTTCCCCTCAGCAGCATCATCACCTCAGCAGAATCGTCCACTCAGCAGCATCATCACCTCAGCAGCATCACATCAGCAGCATCACATCAGCAGCATCATCAACTAAGCAGCTTCATCACCTCAGGAGTATCATCCCCTCAGCAACATCATCACCTCAGCAGCATCATCACCTCAGTACATCATCTTCTCAGAAGCATCATCCCCTCAGCAGTCTCATTACCTGAGCTGCATAATCCACTCAGCAGCATCACCTCAGCAGCATCATCACCTCAGCAGCATCATCCCCTCAGCAGCTTACTCACCTCAGTAGCATAATCTCCATAATCTCCTCAGCATCATCACATCAGCAGCATCATCCTCTCTGCAGCATCATCACCTCAGCAGCTTCATCACCTCAGCAGCAGCATCATTCCCTCAGCAGCATCATTACCTCAGCAGCATCATCCCCTCAGTAGCATCATCATCTCAGCAGGATCATCACCTCAGCAGGGTCATCCTCTCAGCAGTATCATTACCTCAGCAGCCTCATTCCCTCCGCAGCATCATCACCTCAGCAGCATCGTCCGCTCAGCAGCTTCCTCACATCAGTAGCATAATCTCCTCAGCATCATCACATCAGCAGCATCATCCTCTCTGCAGCATCATCACCTCAGCAGCATTTTCACCTCAGCAACAGCATCATTCCCTCAGCAGCATCATTATCTCAGCAGCATCATTCCCTCAGCAGCATCATCATCTCAGCAGGATCATCACCTCAGCAGGATCATCCTCTCAGCAGTATCATTACCTCAGCAGCCTCATTCCCTCCGCAGCATCATCACCTCAGCAGCATCGTCCGCTCAGCAGCTTCCTCACATCAGTAGCATAATCTCCTCAGCATCATCACATCAGCAGCATCATCCTCTCTGCAGCATCATCACCTCAGCAGCATTTTCACCTCAGCAACAGCATCATTCCCTCAGCAGCATCATCACCTCAGCAGTATCATCCCCTCAGCAACATCATCACCTCAGCAGCATCATCACCACAGCAGCAGCATCCCCTCAGCAGCATCATCCTCTTAGCAGCATCATCGTATCAGCAGCATCATCCCCCGAGCTGCATCATTACCTGAGCCGCAACAGCCCCTCAGCAGCATCACCTCAGCAGCAGCATCATCTCCTCAGCATTATCATCCCCTCAGCAACATTATCTCCTCAGCAGCATTATCACCTCAGTATCATCATCTTCTCAGCAGCATCACCCCTCAGCAGCCTCATTACCTGAGCTACATAATCCACTCAGCAGCATCACCTCAGCAGCATCATTACCTCAGCAGCATCATCACCTCCACAGCATCAACCCCACAGCAGCATCATCCCTGCAGCAGCATCATCCCCACAGAAGCATCATCACCTCAGGAGCATTATCACCTCAGCAGCAGCATCATCCCCTCAGCAGCATCCCCTCAGCAGCTTCATCACCTCAGCAGCATCATGCCCTCAGCAGAATCATCGCCTCAGCAGCATCATCACCTCAGCAGCAGCATCCCCTCAGCAGCATCATCCTCTTAGCAGCATCATCGTATCAGCTGCATCATCCCCCGAGCTGCATCATTACATCAGCGGCAACAGCACCTCAGCAGCATCACCTCAGCAGCAGCATCATTACCTCAGCAGCATCATCCAATCCGCAGCATCATCCACTGAGCAGCATTATTACCACAACTGCATGATCCCCTCAGCAGCATCATCCCCTCAGCATTATCATCACCATCAGCAACATCAACCCTCAGCAGCATCATCACCTCAGCAGCATCGTCCCCTCAGCATCGTCATCACCTCAGCAGCAGCACTTCAGCAGCAGCATCACCTAAGCAGCTTCATAACCTCAGCAGTATCATCACCTCAGCAACATCATCACCTCAGCAGCATCATCACATCAGTAGCATCATCCCCTCAGCAGCATCATCCCATCTGCAACACCATCCCCTGAGAAGCATCGTTTCAACAGCAACATCCCCTCAGCAGCATCACTCTCAGCAGCATCATCCTCTCAGCAGCATTATCCCCTCAGCAGCATCACCTCAGCAGCATGTTCCCTTCAGCAGCATTACCTCAGCAGCATCATCCCCTCAGCAGCACCATCCCCTCCGCAGCATCACTTCAGCACCAAAATCCCCTCAGCAGCATCACATCAGCAGCATCATCCTCTTAGAAGCATTATCTCCTCAGCAGCATCACCACCGAAGCAACATTACCTCGGCAGCATCATCCCATCCGCAGCATCAACGCCTCAGCAGCATTAATTCAACAGCTGCATCATCCCCTCAGCAGCATCATCCCCTCAGCAGTATCATCACCTTCAGCAACATCATCCCCGCAGCAGCATCATCACCTCAGCATCACCATCCCCTCAGTAGCATCATCCCCACAGCAGCATCATCACCTCAGCAGCATCATCCCCTTACCAGCATCATTAACTCAACAGCAACTTCCCCACTGATGCATCATCCCCTCAGCCGCTTCATCACCTCAGCAGCATCATCACCTCAGCAGCAGCATCCCCTCAGCAGTTTCCTCACCTCAGTAGCATAATTTCCTCAGCATCATCACCTCAGCAGCATCATCCTCTCTGCAGCATCATCATCTCAGCAGCGTCATCACCTCAGCAGCAGCATCATTCCCTCAGCAGCATCATTACCTCAGCAGCATCATTCATTCAGAAGCATCATCATCTCAGCAGGATCATCAACTCAGCAGGATCATCCTCTCAGCAGTATCATTAACTCAGCAGCATCATCTCCTCAGCAGCATCATCCCCTCAGCAGCATCATCGCCCAAGCAGCATCATCACCTGAGCAGCATCATCCCCTCAGCAGCACCATCCCCTCAGCAGCATCACTTCAGCAGCAACTTCATCTCAATAGCATCACTTCAGCAGCATCATCATCCCAGAAGCATTATCTCCTCAGCAGCATCACCACCGAAGCATCATTGACTCAGCAGCATCATCCCATCCGTAGCATCAACCCCTCAGCAGCATTATTACAACAGCTGCATCATCCCCTCAGCAGCATCATCCTCCCAGCAGTATCATCACCCTCAGCACCATCATCCCCTCAGCAGCATCATCAACTCAGCAGCACCATACCCTCAGTAATATCATCCCCACAACAGCATCATCACCTCAGCAGCATCATCCCCTTACCAGCATCATTAACTCAACAGCAACTTCCACACAAATGCATCATCCCCTCAGCGGCTTCATCACCTCAGCAGCATCATCACCTCACCAGCATCATCCCCTCAGCAGCTTCCTCACCTCCGTAGCTTAATCTCCTCAGCATCATCACATCAGCAGCATCATCCTCTCTGCAGAATCATCACCTCAGCAGCAGCAACATTCCCTCAGCAAAATCATTACCTCAGCAGCGTCATCCCCTCAGCAGCGTCATCATCTCAGCAGGATCATCACCTCAGCAGGATCATCCTCTCAGCAGTATCATTACCTCAGCAGCCTCATCCCCTCCGCAGCATCATCACCTCAGCAGCATCGTCCCCTCAGCAGCTTCCTCTCATCAGTAGCATAATCTCCTCAGCATCATCACATCAATCACATCAGCAGTATCATCCTCTCTGCAGCATCATCACCTCAGCAGCATCATCACCTCAGCAGCAGCCTCATTCCCTCAGCAGCATCATTACCTCAGCAGCATCATTCCCTCAGCAGCATCATCATCTCAGCAGGATCATCACCTCAGCAGGATCATCCTTTCAGCAGTATAATTACCTCAGCAGCATCTTCCCCTCAGCAGCATCATCACCTCAGCAGAATCGTCCACTCAGCAGCATCATCACCTCAGCAGCATCACATCAGCAGCATCACATCAGCAGCATCATCAACTAAGCAGCTTCATCACCTCAGGAGTATCATCCCCTCAGCAACATCATCACCTCAGCAGCATCATCACCTCAGTACATCATCTTCTCAGAAGCATCATCCCCTCAGCAGTCTCATTACCTGAGCTGCATAATCCACTCAGCAGCATCACCTCAGCAGCATCATCACCTCAGCAGCATCATCCCCTCAGCAGCTTACTCACCTCAGTAGCATAATCTCCATAATCTCCTCAGCATCATCACATCAGCAGCATCATCCTCTCTGCAGCATCATCACCTCAGCAGCTTCATCACCTCAGCAGCAGCATCATTCCCTCAGCAGCATCATTACCTCAGTAGCATCATCCCCTCAGTAGCATCATCATCTCAGCAGGATCATCACCTCAGCAGGGTCATCCTCTCAGCAGTATCACTACCTCAGCAGCCTCATTCCCTCCGCAGCATCATCACCTCAGCAGCATCGTCCGCTCAGCAGCTTCCTCACATCAGTAGCATAATCTCCTCAGCATCATCACATCAGCAGCATCATCCTCTCTGCAGCATCATCACCTCAGCAGCATTTTCACCTCAGCAACAGCATCATTCCCTCAGCAGCATCATTACCTCAGCAGCATCATTCCCTCAGCAGCATCATCATCTCAGCAGGATCATCACCTCAGCAGGATCATCCTCTCAGCAGTACCATTACCTCAGCAGCCTCATTCCCTCCGCAGCATCATCACCTCAGCAGCATCGTCCGCTCAGCAGCTTCCTCACATCAGTAGCATAATCTCCTCAGCATCATCACATCAGCAGCATCATCCTCTCTGCAGCATCATCACCTCAGCAGCATTTTCACCTCAGCAACAGCATCATTCCCTCAGCAGCATCATCACCTCAGCAGTATCATCCCCTCAGCAACATCATCACCTCAGCAGCATCAAAACCTCAGTAGCATCATCTTCTCAGCAGCATCATCCCCTCAGCAGCCTCATACCTGAGCTGCATAATCAACTCAGCAGCATCACCACAGCAGCATCATTACCTCAGCAGCATCATCACCTACGCAGCATCATCCCCACAGCAGCATCATCCCCACAGCAGTATCATCCTCTCTGCAGCATCATCACCTCAGCAGCATCATCACCTCAGCAGCAGCCTCATTCCCTCAGCAGCATCATTACCTCAGCAGCATCATTCCCTCAGCAGCATCATCATCTCAGCAGGATCATCACCTCAGCAGGATCATCCTTTCAGCAGTATAATTACCTCAGCAGCATCTTCCCCTCAGCAGCATCATCACCTCAGCAGAATCGTCCACTCAGCAGCATCATCACCTCAGCAGCATCACATCAGCAGCATCAAATCAGCAGCATCATCAACTAAGCAGCTTCATCACCTCAGGAGTATCATCCCCTCAGCAACATCATCACCTCAGCAGCATCATCACCTCAGTACATCATCTTCTCAGAAGCATCATCCCCTCAGCAGTCTCATTACCTGAGCTGCATAATCCACTCAGCAGCATCACCTCAGCAGCATCATCACCTCAGCAGCATCATCCCCTCAGCAGCTTACTCACCTCAGTAGCATAATCTCCATAATCTCCTCAGCATCATCACATCAGCAGCATCATCCTCTCTGCAGCATCATCACCTCAGCAGCTTCATCACCTCAGCAGCAGCATCATTCCCTCAGCAGCATCATTACCTCAGCAGCATCATCCCCTCAGTAGCATCATCATCTCAGCAGGATCATCACCTCAGCAGGGTCATCCTCTCAGCAGTATCATTACCTCAGCAGCCTCATTCCCTCCGCAGCATCATCACCTCAGCAGCATCGTCCGCTCAGCAGCTTCCTCACATCAGTAGCATAATCTCCTCAGCATCATCACATCAGCAGCATCATCCTCTCTGCAGCATCATCACCTCAGCAGCATTTTCACCTCAGCAACAGCATCATTCCCTCAGCAGCATCATTACCTCAGCAGCATCATTCCCTCAGCAGCATCATCATCTCAGCAGGATCATCACCTCAGCAGGATCATCCTCTCAGCAGTATCATTACCTCAGCAGCCTCATTCCCTCCGCAGCATCATCACCTCAGCAGCATCGTCCGCTCAGCAGCTTCCTCACATCAGTAGCATAATCTCCTCAGCATCATCACATCAGCAGCATCATCCTCTCTGCAGCATCATCACCTCAGCAGCATTTTCACCTCAGCAACAGCATCATTCCCTCAGCAGCATCATCACCTCAGCAGTATCATCCCCTCAGCAACATCATCACCTCAGCAGCATCAAAACCTCAGTAGCATCATCTTCTCAGCAGCATCATCCCCTCAGCAGCCTCATACCTGAGCTGCATAATCAACTCAGCAGCATCACCACAGCAGCATCATTACCTCAGCAGCATCATCACCTACGCAGCATCATCCCCACAGCAGCATCATCCCCACAGCAGTATCATCCTCTCTGCAGCATCATCACCTCAGCAGCATCATCACCTCAGCAGCAGCCTCATTCCCTCAGCAGCATCATTACCTCAGCAGCATCATTCCCTCAGCAGCATCATCATCTCAGCAGGATCATCACCTCAGCAGGATCATCCTCTCAGCAGTATAATTACCTCAGCAGCATCATCCCCTCAGCAGCATCATCACCTCAGCAGAATCGTCCACTCAGCAGCATCATCACCTCAGCAGCATCACATCAGCAGCATCACATCAGCAGCATCATCAACTAAGCAGCTTCATTACCTCAGGAGTATCATCCCCTCAGCAACATCATCACCTCAGCAGCATCATCACCTCAGTACATCATCTTCTCAGAAGCATCATCCCCTCAGCAGTCTCATTACCTGAGCTGCATAATCCACTCAGCAGCATCACCTCAGCAGCATCATCACCTCAGCAGCATCATCCCCTCAGCAGCTTACTCACCTCAGTAGCATAATCTCCTCAGCATCATCACATCAGCAGCATCATCCTCTCTGCAGCATCATCACCTCAGCAGCATCATCACCTCAGCAGCAGCATCATTCCCTCAGCAGCATCATTACCTCAGCAGCATCATCCCCTCAGTAGCATCATCATCTCAGCAGGATCATCACCTCAGCAGGGTCATCCTCTCAGCAGTATCATTACCTCAGCAGCCTCATTCCCTCCGCAGCATCATCACCGCAGCAGCATCGTCCGCTCAGCAGCTTCCTCACATCAGTAGCATAATCTCCTCAGCATCATCACATCAGCAGCATCATCCTCTCTGCAGCATCATCACCTCAGCAGCATTTTCACCTCAGCAACAGCATCATTCCCTCAGCAGCATCATTACCTCAGCAGCATCATTCCCTCAGCAGCATCATCATCTCAGCAGGATCATCACCTCAGCAGGATCATCCTCTCAGCAGTATCATTACCTCAGCAGCCTCATTCCCTCCGCAGCATCATCACCTCAGCAGCATCGTCCGCTCAGCAGCTTCCTCACATCAGTAGCATAATCTCCTCAGCATCATCACATCAGCAGCATCATCCTCTCTGCAGCATCATCACCTCAGCAGCATTTTCACCTCAGCAACAGCATCATTCCCTCAGCAGCATCATTACCTCAGCAGCATCATTCCCTCAGCAGCATCATCATCTCAGCAGGATCATCACCTCAGCAGGATCATCCTCTCAGCAGTATCATTACCTCAGCAGCCTCATTCCCTCCGCAGCATCATCACCTCAGCAGCATCGTCCGCTCAGCAGCTTCCTCACATCAGTAGCATAATCTCCTCAGCATCATCACATCAGCAGCATCATCCTCTCTGCAGCATCATCACCTCAGCAGCATTTTCACCTCAGCAACAGCATCATTCCCTCAGCAGCATCATCACCTCAGCAGTATCATCCCCTCAGCAACATCATCACCTCAGCAGCATCAAAACCTCAGTAGCATCATCTTCTCAGCAGCATCATCCCCTCAGCAGCCTCATACCTGAGCTGCATAATCAACTCAGCAGCATCACCACAGCAGCATCATTACCTCAGCAGCATCACCACCTACGCAGCATCATCCCCATAGCAGCATCATCCCCACAGCAGTATCATCCTCTCTGCAGCATCATCACCTCAGCAGCATCATCAAATCAGCAGCAGCCTCATTCCCTCAGCAGCATCATTACCTCAGCAGCATCATTCCCTCAGCAGCATCATCATCTCAGCAGGATCATCACCTCAGCAGGATCATCCTCTCAGCAGTATAATTACCTCAGCAGCATCATCCCCTCAGCAGCATCATCACCTCAGCAGAATCGTCCACTCAGCAGCATCATCACCTCAGCAGCATCACATCAGCAGCATCACATCAGCAGCATCATCAACTAAGCAGCTTCATCACCTCAGGAGTATCATCCCCTCAGCAACATCATCACCTCAGCAGCATCATCACCTCAGTACATCATCTTCTCAGAAGCATCATCCCCTCAGCAGTCTCATTACCTGAGCTGCATAATCCACTCAGCAGCATCACCTCAGCAGCATCATCACCTCAGCAGCATCATCCCCTCAGCAGCTTTCTCACCTCAGTAGCATAATCTCCTCAGCATCATCACATCAGCAGCATCATCCTCTCTGCAGCATCATCACCTCAGCAGCATCATCACCTCAGCAGCAGCATCATTCCCTCAGCAGCATCATTACCTCAGCAGCATCATCCCCTCAGTAGCATCATCATCTCAGCAGGATCATCACCTCAGCAGGGTCATCCTCTCAGCAGTATCATTACATCAGCAGCCTCATTCCCTCCGCAGCATCATCACCTCAGCAGCATCGTCCGCTCAGCAGCTTCCTCACATCAGTAGCATAATCTCCTCAGCATCATCACATCAGCAGCATCATCCTCTCTGCAGCATCATCACCTCAGCAGCATTTTCACCTCAGCAACAGCATCATTCCCTCAGCAGCATCATTACCTCAGCAGCATCATTCCCTCAGCAGCATCATCATCTCAGCAGGATCATCACCTCAGCAGGATCATCCTCTCAGCAGTATCATTACCTCAGCAGCCTCATTCCCTCCGCAGCATCATCACCTCAGCAGCATCGTCCGCTCAGCAGCTTCCTCACATCAGTAGCATAATCTCCTCAGCATCATCACATCAGCAGCATCATCCTCTCTGCAGCATCATCACCTCAGCAGCATTTTCACCTCAGCAACAGCATCATTCCCTCAGCAGCATCATCACCTCAGCAGTATCATCCCCTCAGCAACATCATCACCTCAGCAGCATCATCACCTCAGTAGCATCATCTTCTCAGCAGCATCATCCCCTCAGCAGCCTCATACCTGAGCTGCATAATCAACTCAGCAGCATCACCACAGCAGCATCATTACCTCAGCAGCATCATCACCTACGCAGCATCATCCCCACAGCAGCATCATCCCCACAGCAGCATCATTACCTCAGCAGCAGCATCATCACCTCAGCAGCATCATCCACTCAGCAGCATCATCACCTTAGCAGCATCATCCCCACAGAAGCATCATCAACTCAGGAGCACTATCACCTCAGCAGCCTCATTACCTGAGCAGCATAATGAACTCAGCAGCATCACCTCAGCAGCATCATTACCTCAGCAGCATCATCACCTCCGCAGCATCATCCCCACAGCAGCATCATCCCTGCAGCAGCATCATTACCTCAGCAGCAGCATCATCACCTCAGCAGCATCATCCACTCAGCAGCATCATCACCTTAGCAGCATCATCCCCACAGAAGCATCATCACCTCAGGAGCACTATCACCTCAGCAGCAGCATCATCCCCTCAGCAGCTTCATCACCTCAGCAGCATCATGCCCTCAGCAGCATCATCGCCTCAGCAGCATCATCACCTCAGAAGCAGCATCCCCTCAGCAGCATCATCCTCTTAGCAGCATCATCGTATCAGCAGCATCATCCCCCGAGCTGCATCATTACCTCAGCCGCAACAGCCCCTCAGCAGCATCACCTCAGCAGCAGCATCATCTCCTCAGCAGTATCATCCCCTCAGCAACATGATCTCCTCAGCAGCATTATCACTTCAGTATCATCAACTTCTCAGCAGCATCATCCCCTCAGCAGCCTCATTACCTGAGGTGCATAATCCACTCAGCAGCATCACCTCAGCAGCATCATTACCTCAGCAGCATCATCACCTCCACAGCATCATCCCCACAGCAGCATCATCCCTGCAGCAGCATCATGACCTCAGCAGCAGCAGCATCACCTCTGTAGCATCATCCACTCAGCAGCATCATCACCTTAGCAGCTTCATCCCCACAGAAGCATCAGCACCTCAGGAGCAATATCACCTCAGCAGCAGCATCATCCCCTCAGCTGCATCCACTCAGCAGCTTCATCACCTCAGCAGCATCATGCCCTCAGCAGCATCATCGCCTCAGCAGCATCATCACCTCAGCAGCAGCATCCCCTCAGCAGTATCATCCTCTTAGCAGCATTATCCTCTCAGCAGCATCATCCCCCGAGCTGCATCAAAACCTCAGCCGCAACAGCCCCTCAGCAGCATCACCTCAGCAGCAGCATCATTACCTCAGCAGCATCATCCAATCCGCAGCATCATCCACTGAGCAGCATTATTACCACAACTGCATGATCCCCTCAGCAGCATCATCCCCTCAGCAGTATCATCACCATCAGCAACATCATCCATCAGCAGCATCATCACCTCAGCAGCATCGTCCCCTCAGCATCGTCATCACCTCAGCAGCATCACTTCAGCAGCAGCATCACCTAAGCAGCTTCATCACCTCAGCAATATCATCACCTCAGCAACATCATCACATCAGCAGCATCATCCCATCTGCAACACCATCCCCTTAGAGGCATCATTTCAGCAGCAACATCCCCTCAGCAGCATCACCTCAGCAGCATCATCCTCTCAGCAGCATTATCCCCTCAGCAGCATGACCTTAGCAGCATGTTCCCTTCAGCAGCATTACCTCAGCAGCATCATCCCCTCAGCAGCACCATCCCCTCCGCAGCATCACTTCAGCAGCAAAATCCTCTCAGCAGCATCACATCAGCAGCATCATCCTCTTAGAAGCATTATCTCCTCAGCAGCATCACCACCGAAGCAACATTACCTCGGCAGCATCATCCCATCCGCAGCATCAACGCCTCAGCAGCATTAATTCAACAGCTGCATCATCCCCTCAGCAGCATCATCCCCTCAGCAGTATCATCACCCTCAGCAACATCATCCCCGCAGCAGCATCATCACCACAGCAGCACCATCCCCTCAGTAGCATCATCCCCACAGCAGCATCATCACCCCAGCAGCATCATCCCCTTACCAGCATCATTAACTCAACAGCAACTTCCCCACTGATGCATCATCCCCTCAGCCGCTTCATCACCTCAGCAGGATCATCCTATCAGCAGTATCATTACTTCAGCAGCCTCATCCCCTCCGCAGCATCATCACCTCAGCAGCATCATCCCCTCAGCAGCTTCCTCTCATCAGTAGCATAATCTCCTCAGCATCATCACATCAGCAATATCATTCTCTCTGCAGCATCATCACCTCAGCAGCATCATCACCTCAGCAGCAGCATCATTCCCTCAGCAGCATCATTACCTCAGCAGCATCATTCCCTCAGCAGCATCATCATCTCAGCCGGTTCATCACCTCAGCAGGATCATCCTCTCAGCAGTATCATTACCTCAGCAGCATCATCCCCTCAGCAGCATCATCACCTCAGCAGCATCGTCCCCTCAGCAGCATCATCACCTCAGCAGCATCACCTCAGCAGCATCACTTCAGCAGCATCATCAACTAAGCAGCTTCATCACCTCAGGAGTATCATCCCCTCAGCAACATCATCACCTCAGCAGCATCATCACCTCAGTAGCATCATCTTCTCAGCAGCATCATCCCCTCAGCAGCCTCATTACCTGAGTTGCATAATCCACTCAGCAGCATCACCTCAGCAGCATCATTACCTCAGCAGCATCATCACCTCAGCAGCATCATCCCCACAGCAGCATCATCCCTGCAGCAGCATCATTAACTCAGCAGCAGCATCGTCACCTCAGCAGCATCATCCACTCAGCAGCATCATCACCTTAGCAGCATCATCCCCACAGAAACATCATCACCTCTGGAGCACTATCACCTCAGCAGCAGCATCATCCCCTCAGCAGCATCCGCTCAGCAGCTTCATCACCGCAGCAGCATCATGCCCTCAGCAGCATCATCGCCTTAGCAGCATCATCACCTCAGCAGCAGCATGCCCTCAGCAGTATCATCACCATCAGCAACATCATCCCTCAGCAGCATCATCATCTCAGCAGCATCTTCCCCTCAGCATCGTCATAACCTCAGCAGCATCACTTCAGCAGCATCATCACCTAAGCAGCTTCATCACTTCAGCAGTATCATCCCCTCAGCAATATCATCACATTAGCAGCATCATCACATCAGTAGCTTCATCCCCTCAGCAGCATCATCCAATCTGCAACACCATACCCTGATAAGCATCATTTCAGCAGTAACATCCCCTCAGCAGCATCACCTCAGCAGCATCATCCTCTCAGTAGCATTATCCCTTCAGCAGTATCACCTCAGCAGCATGTTCCCTTCAGCAGCATTACCTCAGCAGCATCATCCCCTCAGCAGCACCATCCCCTCTGCAGCATCACTTCAGCAGCAACATCCTCTCAGCAGCATCACTTCAGCAGCATTATCATCCCAGAAGCATTATCTCCTCAGCAGCATCACCACCGAAGCATCATTAACTCAGCAGCATCATCCCATCCGTAGCATCAACCCCTCAGCAGCATTATTACAACAGCTGCATCATCCCCTCAGTAATATCATCCTCACAGCAGTATCATCACCCTCAGCAACATCATCCCCTCAGCAGCATCATTAACCCAACAGCAACCTCCCCACAAATGCATCATCCCCTCAGCGGCTTCATCACCTCAGCAGCATCATCACCTCACCAGCATCATCCCCTCAGCAGCTGCCACACCTCAGTAGCATAATCTCCTCAGCATCATCACCTCAGCAGGAACATCCTCTCAGCAGTATCATTACCTCAGCAGCCTCATCCCCTCCGCAGCATCATCACCTCAGCAGCATCGTCCCCTCAGCAGCTTCCTCTCATCAGTAGCATAATCTCTTCAGCATCATCACATCAGCAATTTCATCCTCTCTGCAGCATCATCACCTCAGCAGCATCATCACCTCAGCAGCAGCATCATTCCCTCAGCAGCATCATTACCTCAGCAGCATCATTCCCTCAGCAGCATCATCATCTCAGCCGGATCATCACCTCAGCCGGATCATCCTCTCAGCAGTATCATTACCTCAGCAGCATCATCCCCTCAGCAGCATCATCACCTCAGCAGCATCGTCCCCTCAGCAGCATCTTCACCTCAGCAGCATCACCTCAGCAGCATCACTTCAGCAGCATCATCAACTAAGCAGCTTCATCACCTCAGGAGTATCATCCCCTCAGCAACATCATCACCTCAGCAGCATCATCAACTCAGTAGCATCATCTTCTCAGCAGCATCATCCCCTCAGCAGCCTCATTACCTGAGCTGCATAATCCACTCAGCAGCATCACCTCAGCAGCATCATTACCTCAGCAGCATCATCACCTCAGCAGCATCATCCCAACAGCAGCATCATCCCTGCAGCGGCATCATCCACTCAGCAGCATCATCACCCTAGCAGCATCATCCCCACAGAAACATCATCACCTCTGGAGCACTATCACCTCAGCAGCAGCATCATCCCCTCAGCAGCAACGCTCAGCAGCTTCATCACCGCCGCAGCATCATGCCCTCAGCAGCATCATCGCCTAGGCAGCATCATCACCTCAGCAGCAGCATGCCCCCAGCAGTATCATCACCATCAGCAACATCATCCCTCAGCAGCATCATCATCTCAGCAGCATCTTCCCCTCAGCATCGTCATAACCTCAGCAGCATCACTTCAGCAGCATCATCACCTAAGCAGCTTCATCACCTCAGCAGTATCATCCCCTCAGCAACATCATCACATTAGCAGCATCATCACATCAGTAGCCTCATCCCCTCAGCAGCATCATCCCATCTGCAACACCATACCCTGAGAAGCATCATTTCAGCAGCAACATTCCCTCAGCAGCATCACCTCAGCAGCATCATCCTCTCAGTAGCATTATCCCTTCAGCAGCATCACCTCAGCAGCATGTTCCCTTCAGCAGCATTACCTCAGCAGCATCATCCCCTCTGCAGCATCACTTCAGCAACAACACTCACTCAGCAGCATCACATCAGCAGCATCATCCTCCCAGAAACATTATCTCCTCAGCAGCATCACCACCGAAGCATCATTAACTCAGCAGCATCATCCCATCCGCAGCATCAACCCCTCAGCAGCATTATTTCAACAGCTGCATCATCCCCTCAGCAGCATAATCACCCCAGCAGTATCATCACCCTAAGCGACATCATCCCCTCAGCATCATCATCACCACAGCAGCACCATCCCCTCAGTAGCATCATCCCCACAGCTGCATCATCACCTCAGCAGCATCATCCCCTTACCAGCATCATTAACTCAACAGCAACTTCCCTCAGATGCATCATCCCCTCAGCCGCTTCATCACCTCAGCAGCATCATCCCCTCAGCAGCATCATCCCCTCAGCAGCTTCCTCACCTCTGTAGCATTATCTCCTCAGCATCATCACATCAGCAGCATCATCCTCTCTTCAGCATCATCACCTCAGCAGCATCATCACCTCAGCAGCAGCATCATTCCCTCAGCAGCATCATTACCTCAGCAGCATCATTCCCTCAGAAGCATCACCATCTCAGCAGGATCATCACCTCAGCAGAATCATCCTCTCAGCGGTATCATTAACTCAACAGCATCATCCCCTCAGCAGCATCATCACCTCAGCAGCATCGTCCCCTCAGCAGCATCATCACCTCAGCAGCATCATCCTCTCAGCAGCATTACCCTCTTAGCAGCATCATCACCACAGCATCATCATCACCCCAGGAGCATTATCACCTCAGCAGCAGCATCATCCCCTCAGAAGCATCCCCTCAGCTGCATCATTACCTCAGCCGCATCATCCCCTCAGCAGCATCACCTCAGCAGCAGCATCATCTCCTCAGCAGCATCATCCCCGCAGCAGCATCATCGCCCCAGCAGCATCATCCTCTGAGCAGCATCATCCCCTCAGCAGCACAATGCCCTCAGCAGTATCACTTCAGCAGCAACATCCTCTCAGCAGCATCATATCAACAGCGTCATCCTCCCAGAAGCATTATCTCCTCAGCAGCATCAACATCTCAGCAGTATCTACACCTCATCAGGATCATCCTCTCAGCAGTATCATTACTTCAGGAGCATTATCCTCTCAGCAGCATCATCACCTCAAAGCATCACTGCAGCAGCATCATCACCTAAGCATCTTCATCAACTCAGCATATCACCCCCACAGCAAAATCATCACCTCAGCAGCATCATCTCATCAGCAGCATCATCCCATCAGCAGCATCACCTCATCAACATGTTCCCTTCAGCAGCATTACCTCAGCAGCAACATCCCCTCAGCTGCATCATCCCCTCCGCAGCATCACTTCAGCAGCAACATCCCATCAGCAGCATCAAATCAGCAGCGTCATCATCTCCGAAGCATTATTTCCTCAGCAGCATCACCACCGAAGAATCATTACCTAAGCAGCATCATCCCATCCGCAGCATCAACCCCTCTGCTGCATTATTACCACAGCTGCATCATCCCCTCAGCAGCATCATTTCCTCAGCAGTATCATTACCCTCAGCAACATCATCGCCTCAGCAGCATCATCACCTCAGCAGCACCATCCCCTCAGTAGCATCATCCCCACAGCAGCAGCATCACCTCAGCAGCATAATCCCCTTACCAGCATCATTAACTCAACAGCAACTTCCCCACAGATGCATGATCCCCTCAGCCGCTTCATCACATCAGCAGCATCATCACCTCAGCAGCATCATCCCCTCAGCAGCTTCCTCACATCAGAAGCATAATCTCCTCAGCATCATAACATCAGCAGCATCATCCTCTCTGCAGCATCATCACCTCAGCAGCATCATCACCTCAGCAGCAGCATCATTCCCTCAGCAGCATCATCACCTCAGCAGCATCGTCCCCTCAGCAGCATCATCACATCAGCAGCATCACTTCAGCAGCATCATTGACTGAGCAGCTTCATCACCTCAGCAGTATCATCCACTCAGCAACATCATCACCTCAGCAGCATAATCACCTCAGTAGCATCATCTTCTCAGCAGCATCATCCCCTCAGCAGAAGCATCCACTCAGCAGCATCATCCTCTAAGCAGCATCATCCTCTCAGCAGCATCATCCCCCGTGCTGCATCATTACCTCAGCCGCAACAGCCCCACAGCAGCATCACCTCAGCAGCAGCACCATTACCTCAGCATCATCATCCCATCCGCAGCATCAACCACTCAGCAGCATTATTACCACAGCTGCATCATCCCCTCAGCAGCATCATCCCCTCAGCAGTATTATCACCATCAGCAACAACATCCTTCAGCAGCATCATCACCTCAGCAGCATCGTCCCCTCAGCGGCATCATCACCTCAGCAGCATCACTACAGCAGCATCATCACCTAAGCAGCTTCATCACCTCAGCAGTATCATACCCTCAGCAACATCATCACCTCAGCAGCATCATCACCTCAGTAGAAGCATCCCCTCTTCAGCATCATCCCATCTGCAACACCATCCACTGAGAAGCATCATTTCAGCAGCAACATCCCCTCAGCAGCATCACCTTAGCAGCATCATCCTCTCAGCAGCATTATCCCCTCAGAAGCATCACCTCAGCAGCATGTTCCCTTCAGCAGCATTACCTCAGCAGAATCATCCCCTCAGCAGCACCATCCCCTCCGCAGCATCACTTCAGCAGCAACATCCCCTCAGCATCATCACATCAGCAGCATCATCCTCCCAGAAGCATTATCTCCTAAGCGGCATCACTACCGAAGCATCATTACCTCAGCAGCATCATCCCATCCGCAGCATCAACCCCTCAGCAGCATTATTACAACAGCTGCATTATCCCCTCAGCAGCATCATCCCCTCAGCAGTATCATCACCCTCAGCAACATCATCCCCGCAGCAGCATCATCACCTCAGCATCACCATCCCCTCAGTAGCATCATCCCAACAGCAGCATCATCACCTCAGCAGCATCATCCCCTTACCAGCATCATTAACTCAACAGCAACTTCCCCACTGATGCATCATCCCCTCAGCCGCTTCATCACCTCAGCAGCATCATCACCACAGCAGCATCATCCCCTCAGCAGCTTCCTCACATCAGTAGCATAATCTCCTCAGCATCATCACATCAGCAGCATCATCCTCTCTGCAGCATCATCACCTCAGCAGCATCATCACCTCAGCAGCAGCATCATCCCCTCAGCGGCATCATGACCTCAGCAGCATCGTTCCCTCTGCAGCATCATCATCTCAGAAGGATCATCACCTCAGCAGGATCATCCTCTCAGCAGTATCATTACCTCAGCAGCTTCATCACCTCAGCAGCATCATCACCTCAGCAGCATCATCCTCTCAGCAGCTTCCTCACATCAGTAGCATAATCTCCTCAGCATCATCACATCAGCAGCATCATCCTCTGCTGCATCATCACCTCAGCAGCATCATCACCTCAGCAGCAGCATCATCCCCTCAGCGGCATCATTACCTCAGCAGCATCATTCCCTCTGCAGCATCATCATCTCAGAAGGATCATCACCTCAGCAGGATCATCCTCTCAGCAGTATCATCACCTCAGCAGCATCGTCCCCTCAGCAGTATCATCACAACAGCAGCATCATCACCCCAGGAGCACTATCACCTCAGCAGCAGCGTCATTCCCTCAGAAGCATCCCCTCAGCTGCTTCATCACCTCAGCAGCATCATTCTCTCAGCAGCATGATCCCCCGAGCTGCATC
Source organism: Carcharodon carcharias (assembly GCF_017639515.1). Lineage (NCBI taxonomy): Eukaryota > Metazoa > Chordata > Chondrichthyes > Lamniformes > Lamnidae > Carcharodon > Carcharodon carcharias. Next base: position 105,675,515 of record NC_054468.1, read on the forward strand.
GTTACCTCAGCCGCACCATCCACTCAGCAGCATCACCTCAGCCGCAGCATCATCTCCTCAGCAGCATCATTGCCCCAAAAGCATCATCCCCTGAGCAGCATCATCCCCTCAGCAGCACCGTCCCCTCAGCAGCATCACTTCAGCAGCAACATCCTCTCAGCAGCATCACTTCAGCAGCATCATCATCCCAGAAGCATTACCTCCTCAGCAGCATCACCACCGAAGCATCATTAACTCAGCAGCATCATCCCATCCGCAGCATCAACCCCTCAGCAGCATTATTACAACAGCTGCAACATCCCCTCAGCAGCATCATGCCCTCAGCAGCATGATCACCCTCAGCAACATCATCGCCTCAGCAGCATCATCACCTCAGCAGCATCATCCCCTTACCAGAATCATTAACTCAACAGCAATTTCCCCACAAATGCATCATCCCCTCAGCGGCTTCATCACCTCAGCAGCATCATCACCTCAGCAGCATCATCCCCTCAGCTGCTCCCTCACCTCAGTAGCACAATCTCCTCAGCATCATCACATCCGCAGCATCATCCTCTCTGCAGAATCATCACCTCAGCAGCATCATCACCTCAGCAGCAGCATCATTCCCTCATCAGCATCATTACCTCAGCAGCAACATCCCCTCAGCAGCATCATCATCTCAACAGGATCATCACCTGAACAGGATCATCCTAACAGCAGTATCATTACCTCAGCAGCATCATCCCCTCCGCAGCATCATCACCTCAGCAGCATCGACCCCTCAGCAGCTTCCTCACATCAGTAGCATAATCTCCTCAGCGTCATCACCTGAGCAGCATGTTCCCTTCAGCAGCATTACCTCAGCAGCATCATCCCCTCAGCAACACCATCCTCTCCGCAGCATCACCTCAGCAGCAACATTCCCTCAGCAGCATCACATCAGCAGCATCATCCTCCCAGAAGCATTATCTCCTCAGCAGCATCACCACCGAAGCATCATTATTTCGGCAGCATCATCCCATCCGCAGCATCAACCCCTCAGCAGCATTATTTCAACAGCTGCATCATCCCCTCAGCAGCATCATTCCCTCAGCAGTATCATCACCCTCAGCAAAATCATCCCGTCAGCAGCATCATCACCTCAGCAGCACCATCCCCTCAGTAGCATCATCCCCTTACAAGCATCATTAACTCAACAGCAACTTTCCTCAGATGCATCATCACCTCAGCCGCTTCATCACCTCAGCAGCATCATCACCTCAGCAGCATCATCCCCTCAGCAGCTTCCTCACCTCAGTAGCATTATCTCCTCAGCATCATCACCTCAGCAGCATCATCCTCTCTGCAGCATCATCACCTCAGCAGCATCATCACCTCAGCAGCAGCATCATTCCCTCAGCAGCATCATTACCTCAGCAGCATCATTGATTCAGAATCATTATCATCTCAGCAGGATCATCACCTCAGCAGGATCATCCTCTCAGCAGTATCATTAACTCAGCAGCATCATCCCCTCAACAGCATCATCACCTCAGCAGCATCATCCCCTCAGCAGCATTGCCCTCTTAGCAGCATCATCACCACAGCATCAACATCACCCTAGGAGCACTATCACCTCAGCAGCAGCATCATCTCCTCAGAAGGATCCCCCCAGCTGCATCATTACCTCAGCCGCACTATCCCCTCAGCAGCATCACCTCAGCAGCAGCATCATCTCCTTAGTAGCATCATCCCCTCAGCAGCATCATCGCCCCAGCAGCATCATCCTCTGAGCAGCGTCATCCCCTCAGCAGCACAATGCCCTCAGCAGCATCACTTCAGCAGCAACATCCTCTCAGCAGCATCACATCAACAGCGTCATCCTCCCAGAAGCAAAATCTCCTCAGCAGCATAACCACCGAAGCATCATTAACTCAGCAGCATCATCCCAGCCGCAGAAGCAACCCCTCAGCAGCATTATTACCACAACTGCATCATCCGCTCAGCAGCATCGTCCCCTCCGCAGTATTATCCGCTTACAAGCATCATTAACTCAACAGAAACTTACCCACAGATGCATCATCCCCTCAGCCGCTTCATCACATCAGCAGCATCATCACCTCAGCAGCATCATCCCCTCAGCAGCTTCCTCACATCAGTAGCATAATCTCCTCAACATCATCACATCAGCAACATCATCCTCTCTGCAGCATCATCACCTCAGCAGCATCATCTCCTCAGCGGCAGCATCATTACCTCAGCAGCATCATCATCTCAGCAGGATCATCACCTCAGCAGGATCATCCTCGCAAAAGTATCATTACATCAGCAGCATCATCCCCTCAGCAGCATCATCACCTCAGCAGCATCGTCCCCTCAGCAGCATCATCACCTCAGCAGCATCACTTCAGCAGCATCATCACCTAAGCAGCTTAATCAATTCAGCAGTATCACCCGCTCAGACAACATCATCACCTCAGCAGCATCATCTCCTCAGTAGCATCATCTCCTCTGCAGCATCATCCCAACTGCAACAGCAACCCCTGAGAAGCATCACTTCAGCAGCAACATCCCCTCAGCAGCATCACCTCAGCAGCATCATTACCTCAGCAGCATTATCCCCTCAGCAGCATCTCCTCAGCAGCATCTTCCCTTCAGCAGCATTACTTCAGCACCATCATCCCCTCAGCAGCACCATCACCTCCGCAGCATCACTTCAGCAGCAACATCCTCTCAGCAGCATCACATCAGCAGCATCTTCATCCCAGAAGCATTATCTCCTCAGCAGCATCACCACCGAAGCATCATTACCTCAGCAGCATCATCCCATCCGCAGCATCAACCACTCAGCAGTATCATCACCCTCAGACACATCATCCCTCAGCAGCATCATCCCCTCAGCAGATTACACACATCAGTAGCATACTTTCCTCAGCATCATCACATCAGCAGCATCATCCTCTCTGCAGCATCATCACCTCAGCAGGATCATCCTCTCAGCAGTATCATTACCTCAGAAGCATCATCCCCTCAGCAGCATCATCACCTCAGCAGCATCGTCCCCTCAGCAGCATCATCACCTCAGCAGCATCACTTCATCAGCATCATCACCTAAGCAGCTTCATCAACTGAGCAGTATCACCCACTCAGCAACATCATCACCTCAGCAGCATCATCTCCTCAGTAGCATAATCTCCTCAGCAGCATCATCCCATCTGCAACATCATCCCTTGAGAAGCATAATTCAGCAGCAACATCCCCTCAGCAGCATCACCTCAGCAGCATCATTTCCTCAGCAGCATTATCCCCTCAGGAGCATCACCTCAGCAGCATGTTCCCTTCAGCAGCATTACCTCAGCAGCATCATCCCCTCAGCAGCAACATCCCCTCAGCAGCATCACAACAGCAGCATCATCCTCCCAGAAGCATTATCTCCTCAGCAGCATCACCACTGAAGCATCATTACCTCAGCAGCATCATCCCATCCGCAGCGTCAACCCCTCAGCAGCATTATGACAACAGCTGCATCATCCCCTCAGCAGCATCATCCCATCAGCAGTATCATCACCCTCAGACACATCATCCCCTCAGCAGCATCAACTCAGCAGCACCATCCCCTCAGTAGCATCACCCCCACAGCAGCATCATCACCTCAGCAGCATCATCCCCTTACCAGTATCATTAACTCAACAGCAACCTCCCCACAGATGCATCATCCCCTCAGCAGCTTCCTCACATCAGTAGCATACTCTCCTCAGCATCATCACATCAGCAGCATCATCCTCTCTGCAGCATCATCACCTCAGCAGCAACATCACCTCTGCAGCAGCATCATTCCGTCAGCAACTTCCTCACATCAGTAGCATACTCTCCTCAGCAGCATCATCATCTCAGCAGCATCATCACCTCAGCAGGATCATCCTCTCAGCAGTATCATTACCGCAACAGCATCATCCCCTCAGCAGCATCATCACCTCAGCAGGTTCACTTTAGCAGCATCATCACCTAAGCAGCTTCATCACCTCAGCAGTAACATCCCCTCAGCAACATCATCACCTCAGCAGTATCATCACCTTAGCAGTATCATCCCCACAGCAGCATGATCACCTCAGGAGCACTATCACCTCAGTAGCAGCATCATGCCCTCAGAAGCATGACCTCAGCAGCATCATGCCCTCAGCAGCATCATCGCCTCAGCAGCATCTTCTCCTCAGCAGCATCACTTTAGCAGCATCATCACCTAAGCAGCTTCATCACCTCAGCAGTATCATCCCCTCAGCAACATCATCACCTCAGCAGCATCATCACCTCAGTAGCATCATCCCCACAGCAGCATCATCCCATCTGCAACACCAACCCCTGAGAAGCATCACTTCAGCAGCAACATCCTCTCAGCAGCATCACCTCAGCAGCACCATTCTCTCAGCAGCATTATCCTCTCAGCAGCATCACCTCAACAGCATCATTACCTCAGCAGCTTGTCCCCTCAGCAGCATCATTACCTCAGCAGCATCACCTCAGCAGTATCATCCCCTCAGCAGCATCATCACTTCAGCAGCAACATCCCCACAGCAGAATCATTACCTGAACAGCTTAATCCCCTCAGCAACATCACCTCAGAGGCTTCATTAGCTCAGCTGTATCATTACCAAAGCAGCATTAACCCCTCAGCAGGATCGTCCCCAAAGCAGCATCATCACCCTCAGCAGCATCATCCCCTCAAAAGCATCAGCTCAGCACCATCATTACATCAGCTGCATCTTTCCCTCAGCAGCATCATCACCTCAGCTGCATCATTCCCGCAGCAGCATCACCTCCGCAGCTTCATCCCCTCAGCAGCATCATCCCTGCAACAGCATCATTACCTCAGCAGCAGCATCATCACTGCAGCAGCATTATCCCCTCAGCAGCATTACCAGCTTAGCAGCATCATCCCCACAGCTGCATCATGGGCCCAGGAGCACTATCACATCAGCAGCAGCATCATCCCCTCAGAAGCATCCCCTCAGCTGCTTCATCACCTCAGCAGCATCATGACCTCAGCAGCATCATCCCCTCAGCAGCATCGTGCTCGCAGCAGCATCATCTTCTCAGCAGCATCATCCCCTCAGCAGCATCATGACCTGAGCAGCATAATCCCCTCAGCAGCATCACCTCAGCAGCATCATTACCTCAGCAGCATCATCACCTCAGCAGCATCATCCCCTCTGCAGCATCATCACCTTAGCAGTATCATCCCCCCAGCAGCATGATCACCTCAGGAGCACTATCACCTCAGCAGCAGCATCATCCCCTCAGAAGCATCCCCTCAGCAGCAGCATCATTACCGCAGCAGCTTCATCCCAACCACAGCAACAACCACTCAGCAGCATTATTACCACAGCTACATCATATCCTCAGCAGCATCATCCCCTCAGCAGTATCATTACCCTCAGCTACATCATCACCTCAGTAGCATCATTCCCTCAGCATCATCATTACCTCAGCAGCATCATTCCCTCAGCAGCATCATCATTTCAGCAGGATCATCACCTCAGCAGGATCATCCTCTCAGCAGTGTCATTACCGCAACAGCAACATCCCTTCAGCAGCATCATCACCTCAGCAGCATCGTCCCCTCAGCAGCATCATCACCTCAGCAGCATCACTTCAGCAGCTTCATCCCCTCAGCAACATCATCACCTCAGCAGCATCATAACCTCAGTAGCATCATCCCCTCAGCAGCATCATCCCATCTGCAGTAGCATCCCCAGAGAAGCATCACTTCAGCAGCATTATCCCCTCAGCAGCATCACCTCAGTAGCATCATTACCTCAGCAGCTTCAACCACTCAGCAGCATCATCCGCTCAGCAGCATCATTACCTGAGCAGCATAATCCCCTCCGCAGCATCATCTCCTCAGCAGCATCCTCCCTGCAGCAGCATCGTTAACTCAGCTGCAGCATCATCACCTCAGCAGAATCATCCCCTCAGCAGCATCATCAGTACAGGAGCACTATCACCTCAGCAGCAGCATCATGCCCTCAGAAGCATGACCTCAGCAGCATCATGCCCTCAGCAGCATCATCGCCTCAGCAGCATCTTCACCTCAGCAGCATCACTTTAGCAGCATCATCACCTAAGCAGCTTCATCACCTCAGCAGTATCATCCCCTCAGCAACATCATCACCTCAGCAGCATCATCACCTCAGTAGCATCATCCCCACAGCAGCATCATCCCATCTGCAACACCAACCCCTGAGAAGCATCACTTCAGCAGCAACATCCTCTCAGCAGCATCACCTTAGCAGCATCATTCTCTCAGCAGCATTATCCTCTCAGCAGCATCACCTCAACAGCATCATTACCTCAGCAGCTTCAACCCCTCAGCAGCATCATTACCTCAGCAGCAGCATCACCTCAGCAGTATCATCCCCTCAGCAGCATCATCACTTCAGCAGCAACATCCCCACAGCAGAATCATTACCTGAACACCTTAATCCCCTCAGCAACATCACCTCAGAGGCTTCATTAGCTCAGCTGTATCATTGCCAAAGCAGCATCAACCCCTCAGCAGGATCGTCCCCAAAGCAGCATCATCACCCTCAGCAGCATCATCCCCTCAACAGCATCAGCTCAGCACCATCATTACATCAGCTGCGTCTTTCCCTCAGCAGCATCATCACCTCAGCTGCATCATTCCCGCAGCAGCATCACCTCCGCAGCTTCATCCCCTCAGCAGCATCATCCCTGCAGCAGCATCATTACCTCAGCAGCAGCATCATCACTGCAGCAGCATTATCCTCTCAGCAGCATTACCAGCTTAGCAGCATCATCCCCACAGCTGCATCATGGGGCCAGGAGCACTATCACATCAGCAGCAGCATCATCCCCTCAGAAGCATCCCCTCAGCTGCTTCATCACCTCAGCAGCATCATGACCTCAGCAGCATCATCCCCTCAGCAGCATCGTGCTCGCAGCAGCATCATCTTCTCAGCAGCATCATTCCCTCAGCAGCACCATGACCTGAGCTGCATAATCCCCTCAGCAGCATCACCTCAGCAGCATCATTACCTCAGCAGCATCATCACCTCAGCATCATCATCCCCTCTGCAGCATCATCACCTTAGCAGTATCATCCCCACAGCAGCATGATCACCTCAGGAGCACTATCACCTCAGCAGCAGCATCATCCCCTCAGAAGCATCCCCTCAGCAGCAGCATCATTACCGCAGCAGCATCATCCCAAACACAGCAACAACCACTCAGCAGCATTATTACCACAGCTGCATCATATCCTCAGCAGCATCATCCCCTCAGCAGTATCATTACCCTCAGCTACATCATCACCTCAGTAGCATCATTCCCTCAGCAGCATCATTACCTCAGCAGCATCATTCCCTCAGCAGCATCATCATCTCAGCAGGATCATCACCTCAGCAGGATCATCCTCTCAGCAGTGTCATTACCGCAACAGCAACATCCCCTCAGCAGCATCATCACCTCAGCAGCATCGTCCCCTCAGCAGCATCATCGCCTCAACAGCATCACTTCAGCAGCATCATCCCCTCAGCAACATCATCACCTCAGCAGCATCATCACCTCAGTAGCATCATCCCCTCAGCAGCATCATCCCATCTGCAGCAGCATCCCCAGAGAAGCATCATTTCAGCAGCAACATCCCCTCAGCTGCATCACCTCAGCAGCATCATCGTCTCAGCAGCATTATCCCCTCAGCAGCATCACCTCAGTAGCATCATTACCTCAGCAGCTTCAACCACTCAGCAGCATCATCCGCTCAGCAGCATCATTACCTGAGCAGCATAATCCCCTCTGCAGCATCACCTCAGCAGCATCATTACCTCAGCAGCATCATCACCTCCGCAGCATCATCCCCTCAGCAGCATCATCCCTGCAGCAGCATCATTACCTCAGCAGCAGCATCATCCCCTCAGCAGCATTACCACCTTAGCTGCATCATCCCCACAGCTGCATCATCACCCAGGAGCACTATAACCTCAGCAGCAGCGTCATCCCCTCAGCAGCATCCCCTCAGCAGCATCATCGCCTCAGCAGCCTCATCCTCGCAGCAGCATCATCTTCTCAGCAGCAACATCCCCACAGCAGAATCATTACCTGAGCAGCATAATACCTCAGCAGCATCACCTCAGCAGCATCATTACCTCAGCAGCATCATCACCTCCGCAGCATCATCCCCTCAGCAGCATCCTCCCTGCAGCAGCATCGTTACCTCAGCTGCAGCATCATCACCTCAGCAGAAACATCCCCTCAGCAGCATCATCAGTACAGGAGCACTATCACCTCAGCAGCAGCATCATGCCCTCAGAAGCATGACCTCAGCAGCATCATGCCCTCAGCAGCACCATCGCCTCAGCAGCATCTTCACCTCAGCAGCAGCATCCCCTCAGCAGAATCATCCTCTTAGCAGCATCATCCTCTCAGCAGCATCATCCCCCGAGCTGCATCATTACCTCAGCCGCACCATCCCCTCAGCAGCATGACCTCAGCAGCAGCATCATTAACTCAGCAGCATCATCCCATCCGCAGCATCAACCACTCAGCAGCATTATTACCACAGCTGCATCATCCCCTCAGCAGCAAAATCCCCTCAGCAGTATCATCACCCTCAGCAACATCATCCCCTCAGCAGCATCATCACCTCTGCAGCACCATCCCGTCAGTAGCATCACCTCAGCTGCAGCATCATTACCTCAGCCGCTCCATCCCCTCTGCAGCATCAGCCTCTGAGCAGCATCATCCCCTCAGCAGCACCATCCGCTCAGCAGCATCACAACAGCAGCAACATCCTCTCAGTAGCATCACATCAGCAGCATCATCCTCCCAGAAGCATTATCTCCTCAGCAGCATCACCACCGAAGCATCATTACCTCAGCAGTATCATCCCATCCGCAGCATCAACCCCTCAGCAGCATTATTACCACAGCTGCATCATCCCCTCAGCAGCATCATCTCCTCAGCAGTATCATCACGCTCAGCAACATCATCCCCTCAGCAGCATCATCACCTCAGCAGCACCATCCCCTCAGTAGCATCATCCCCTCAGCCGCTTTCACCTCAGCAGCATCATCCCCTCAGCAGCTTCCTCACCTCAGTAGCATAATCTAATCAGCATCATCACATCGGCAGCATCATCGTCTCTGCAGCATCATCACCTCAGCAGAAGCATCATCCCCTCAGCAGCATCATCACCTCAGCAACATCGTCCCCACAGCAGCATCACTTTAGCAGCATCATCAACTAAGCAGCTTCATCAACTCAACAGTATCACCCCCTCAGCAACATCATCACCTCAGCAGCATCATCTCCTCAGTAGCATCATCTCCGCAGCAGCATCATCACATCTGCAGCACCATGCCCTGAGAAGCATCACTTCAGCAGCAACATCCCCTCAGCAGCATAGCCTCAGCAGCATCATTACCTCTGCAGCATTATCCCCTCAGCATCATCACCTCAGTAGCATCGTCCCCTTCAGCAGCATCATCCCATCGGCAACACCATCCCCTGAGAAGCATCACTTCAGCAGGAACATCCCCTCAGCAGCATCACCTCAGCAGCATCATTCTCTCAGCAGCATTATCCCCTCAGCAGCATCACCTCAGCAGCATCATTACCTCAGCAGCAACAACCCCTCAGCAGCATCAACCCCTCATCAGCATTATTACCGCAGCTGCATCATCCCCTCACCAGCATCATATCAGCAGTATCCTTACCTCAGCAGCATCATCACCTCAGCAGCAGCATCACCTAAGCAGTATCATCCCCTTTGCAGCGTCATCCCCTCAGCAACATCACCTCAGAGGCTTCATTAGCTCAGCTGTATCATTACCAAAGCAGCATCAACCCCTCAGCAGCATCATCCCCTAAGCATCATCACCTCAGCAACATCACCTCAGATGCTTCATTAGCTCAGCTGTATAATTACCTGAGCAGCATCAACCCCTCAGCAGGATGTTCCCCTCAGCAGCATCATCACCCTCAGCAGCAGCATCCCCTCAGCAGCATCAGCTCAGCACCATCATTACATCAGCAGCATCTTCCCCTCAGCAGCATCATCACCTCAGCTGCATCATTCCCGCTGCAGCATCACCTCCGCAACATCATCCCCTCAGCAGCATCATCCCTGCAGCAGCATCATTACCTCAGCAGTAGCATCATCAACGCAGCAGCATCATCCCCTCAGCAGCATTACCACCTTAGCAGCATCATCCCCACAGCTGCATCATCAGCCCAGAAGCACTATCACCTCAGCAGCAGCATGATCCCCTCAGAAGCATCCCCTCAGCTACTTCATCACCTCAGCAGCATCATGACCTCAGCAGCATCATCGCCTCAGCAGCATCATCCCCTCAGCAGCATCGTCCTCACAGCAGCATCATCTTCTCAGCAGCATCATCGCCTCAGCAGCATCGTCCTCGCAGCAGCATCATCTTCTCAGAAGCATCATCCCCTCAGCAGCATCATTACCTGAGCAGCATTATCCCCTCAGCAACATCACCTCAGCAGCATCATTACCTCAGCAGCATCATCACCTCCGAAGCATCATCACCTCAGCAGCATCATCCCTGCAGCAGCATCATTACCTCAGCAGTAGCATCATCTCCGCAGCAGCATCGTCCTCGCAGCAGCATCATCTTCTCAGCAGCATCATCCCCTCAGCAGCATCATTACCTGAGCAGCATAATCCCCTCAGCAACATCACCTCAGCAGCATCATTACCTCAGCAGCATCGTCACCTCCGAAGCATCATCACCTCAGCAGCAAAATCCCTGCAGCAGCAGCATTACCTCAGCACCAGCATCATCACCTCAGCAGCATCATCCCCTCAGCAGCATCATCACCTGAGCAGTATCATCCCCACAGCAGCATGATCACCTCAGGAGCACTATCAGCTCAGCAGCAGCTTCATCCCCTCAGAAGCATCCCCTCAGCAGCTTCATCCCCTCAGAAGCATCCCCTCAGCAGCTTCATCACCTCAGCAGCATCATGCCCTCAGCAGCATCATCGCCTCAGCAGCATCATCACCTCAGCAGCATCATCCTCTCAACAGCATCATCCCCCGAGCTGCATCATTTCCTCAGCCGCACCATCCCCTCAGCAGCATCTCCTCAGCAGCAGCATTATTACCTCAGCAGCATCATCCCAACCACAGCAACATCAACTCAGCAGCATTATTACCGCAGCTGCATCATCCCCTCAGCAGCATCATCCCCTCAGCAGTATCATCACCCTCAGCAAAATCATCCCCTCAGCAGCATCATTACCTCAGCAGCATCGTCCCCCCAGTAGCATCATCCGCACAGCAGCATCATTACCTCAGCAGCATCATTCCCTCAGCAGCATCATCATCTCAGCAGGATAAACACCTCAGCAGGATCATACTCTCAGCAGTCTCATTACCGCAACAGCAACATCCCCTCAGCAGCATCATCACCTCAGCAGCATCGTCCCCTCAGCAGCATCATCACCTCAGCAGCATCACTTCAGCAGCTTCATCCTCTCAGCAACATCATCACCTCAGCAGCATCATCCCCTCAGTAGCATCATCTCCTCAGCAGCATCATCCCCTCAGCAGTATCATCACCCTCAGCAACATCATCCCCTCAGCAGCATCATCACCTCAGCAGCATCGTCCCCTCAGTAGCATCATCCGCACAGCAGCATCAACACCTCAGCAGCATCATCCCCTTACCAGCATCATCCCCTCAGCAGCATCTTCCCCACAGATGCATCATCCCCTCAGCCACTTCATCACCTCAGCAGCATCATCACCTCAGCAGCATCATCACCTCAGCAGCATCATCCCTGCAGCAGCATCATTACCTCAGCAGTAGCATCATCTCCGCAGCAGCATCATCCCCTCAGCAGCATTACCACCTTAGCAGCATCATTCCCACAGCTGCATCATCAGCCCAGAAGCACTATCACCTCAGCAGCAGCATGATCCCCTCAGAAGCATCCCCTCAGCTACTTCATCAACTTAGCAGCATCATGACCTCAGCAGCATCATCGCCTCAGCAGCATCATCCCCTCAGCAGCATCGTCCTCACAGCAGCATCATCTTCTCAGCAGCATCATCACCTCAGCAGCATCGTCCTCGCAGCAGCATCATCTTCTCAGCAGCATCATCCCCTCAGCAGCATCATTACCTGAGCAGCATAATCCCCTCAGCAACATCACCTCAGCAGCATCATTACCTCAGCAGCATCGTCACCTCCGAAGCATCATCACCTCAGCAGCAAAATCCCTGCAGCAGCAGCATTACCTCAGCACCAGCATCATCACCTCAGCAGCATCATCCCCTCAGCAGCATCATCACCTGAGCAGTATCATCCCCACAGCAGCATGATCACCTCAGGAGCACTATCAGCTCAGCAGCAGCTTCATCCCCTCAGAAGCATCCCCTCAGCAGCTTCATCCCCTCAGAAGCATCCCCTCAGCAGCTTCATCACCTCAGCAGCATCATGCCCTCAGCAGCATCATCGCCTCAGCAGCATCATCACCTCAGCAGCATCATCCTCTCAGCAGCATCATCCCCCGAGCTGCATCATTTCCTCAGCCGCACCATCCCCTCAGCAGCATCTCCTCAGCAGCAGCATTATTACCTCAGCAGCATCATCCCAACCACAGCAACATCAACTCAGCAGCATTATTACCACAGCTGCATCATCCCCTCAGCAGCATCATCCCCTCAGCAGTATCATCACCCTCAGCAAAATCATCCCCTCAGCAGCATCATTTCCTCAGCAGCATCGTCCCCCCAGTAGCATCATCCGCACAGCAGCATCATTACCTCAGCAGCATCATTCCCTCAGCAGCATCATCATCTCAGCAGGATAAACACCTCAGCAGGATCATACTCTCAGCAGTCTCATTACCGCAACAGCAACATCCCCTCAGCAGCATCATCACCTCAGCAGCATCGTCCCCTCAGCAGCATCATCACCTCAGCAGCATCACTTCAGCAGCTTCATCCTCTCAGCAACATCATCACCTCAGCAGCATCATCCCCTCAGTAGCATCATCTCCTCAGCAGCATCATCCCCTCAGCAGTATCATCACCCTCAGCAACATCATCCCCTCAGCAGCATCATCACCTCAGCAGCATCGTCCCCTCAGTAGCATCATCCGCACAGCAGCATCAACACCTCAGCAGCATCATCCCCTTACCAGCATCATCCCCTCAGCAGCATCTTCCCCACAGATGCATCATCCCCTCAGCCACTTCATCACCTCAGCAGCATCATCACCTCAGCAGCATCATCACCTCAGCAGTATCATCCTCTCAGCAGTATCATTACCTCAGCAGCATCATCCCCTCAGCAGCATCATCCCCTCAGCAGCATCATCACCTCAGCAGCATCGTCCCCTCAGCAGCATCATCACCTCAGCAGCATCACCTCAGCTGCATCATCCCCTCAGCAACATCATCATCTCAGCAGCATCATCACCTCAGTAGCATCATCCCCTCAGCAGCATCATCCCATCTGCAGCACCATCCCCTCAGCAGCTTCACATCAGCAGCATCCTTACCTCGGCAGCATCATCACCTCAGCAGCAGCATCACCTCAGCAGTATCGTCCCCTCAGCAGCGTCATCCCCTCAGCAACATCACCTCAGAGGCTTCATTAGCTCAGCTGTATCATTACCTAAGCAGCAACAACCCCTCAGCAGTATCTTCCCCTCAGCAGCATCATCACCCTCAGCAGCATTATCCCCTCAGCAGCATCAACTCAGCAGCATCATTACATCAGCAGCGTCATCCCATCAGCAGCATCAACACCTCAGCTGCATCATCCCCTCAGCAGCACCATCCTCGCAGCAGCATCATCTTCTCAGCAGCATCATCCATGCAGCAGCATCATTACCTCAGCAGCAGCATCATCCCCTCAGCAGCATTACCACCTTAGCAGCATCATCCCCACAGCTGCATCATTACCCAGGAGCACTATAACCTCAGCAGCATCATCCCCTCAGAAGCTTACCCTCAGCTGCTTCATCACCTTAGCAGCATCATGCCCTCAGCAGCATCATCGCCTCAACAGCATCATCACATCAGCAGCATCATCACCTCAGCAGCATCATCCTCGCAGCAGCATCATTACCTGAGCAGCATAATCCCCTCAGCAGCATCATCTCAGCAACATCATTACCTCAGCAGCATCATCACCTCCGCAGCATCATGCCCTCAGCAATATCCTCCCTGCAGCAGCATCATCACCTCAGCAGCATCATCCTCTCAGCAGCATCATCCCCCGAGCTGCATCATTTCCTCAGCCGCACCATCCCCTCAGCAGCATCTCCTCAGCAGCAGCATTATTACCTCAGCAGCATCATCCCAACCACAGCAACATCAACTCAGCAGCATTATTACCACAGCTGCATCATCCCCTCAGCAGCATCATCCCCTCAGCAGTATCATCACCCTCAGCAAAATCATCCCCTCAGCAGCATCATTACCTCAGCAGCATCGTCCCCCCAGTAGCATCATCCGCACAGCAGCATCATTACCTCAGCAGCATCATTCCCTCAGCAGCATCATCATCTCAGCAGGATAAACACCTCAGCAGGATCATACTCTCAGCAGTCTCATTACCGCAACAGCAACATCCCCTCAGCAGCATCATCACCTCAGCAGCATCGTCCCCTCAGCAGCATCATCACCTCAGCAGCATCACTTCAGCAGCTTCATCCTCTCAGCAACATCATCACCTCAGCAGCATCATCCCCTCAGTAGCATCATCTCCTCAGCAGCATCATCCCCTCAGCAGTATCATCACCCTCAGCAACATCATCCCCTCAGCAGCATCATCACATCAGCAGCATCGTCCCCTCAGTAGCATCATCCGCACAGCAGCATCAACACCTCAGCAGCATCATCCCCTTACCAGCATCATCCCCTCAGCAGCATCTTCCCCACAGATGCATCATCCCCTCAGCCACTTCATCACCTCAGCAGCATCATCACCTCAGCAGCATCATCACCTCAGCAGTATCATCCTCTCAGCAGTATCATTACCTCAGCAGCATCATCCCCTCAGCAGCATCATCCCCTCAGCAGCATCATCACCTCAGCAGCATCGTCCCCTCAGCAGCATCATCACCTCAGCAGCATCACCTCAGCTGCATCATCCCCTCAGCAACATCATCATCTCAGCAGCATCATCACCTCAGTAGCATCATCCCCTCAGCAGCATCATCCCATCTGCAGCACCATCCCCTCAGCAGCTTCACATCAGCAGCATCCTTACCTCGGCAGCATCATCACCTCAGCAGCAGCATCACCTCAGCAGTATCGTCCCCTCAGCAGCGTCATCCCCTCAGCAACATCACCTCAGAGGCTTCATTAGCTCAGCTGTATCATTACCTAAGCAGCAACAACCCCTCAGCAGTATCTTCCCCTCAGCAGCATCATCACCCTCAGCAGCATTATCCCCTCAGCAGCATCAACTCAGCAGCATCATTACATCAGCAGCGTCATCCCATCAGCAGCATCAACACCTCAGCTGCATCATCCCCTCAGCAGCACCATCCTCGCAGCAGCATCATCTTCTCAGCAGCATCATCCATGCAGCAGCATCATTACCTCAGCAGCAGCATCATCCCCTCAGCAGCATTACCACCTTAGCAGCATCATCCCCACAGCTGCATCATTACCCAGGAGCACTATAACCTCAGCAGCATCATCCCCTCAGAAGCTTACCCTCAGCTGCTTCATCACCTTAGCAGCATCATGCCCTCAGCAGCATCATCGCCTCAACAGCATCATCACCTCAGCAGCATCATCACCTCAGCAGCATCATCCTCGCAGCAGCATCATTACCTGAGCAGCATAATCCCCTCAGCAGCATCATCTCAGCAACATCATTACCTCAGCAGCATCATCACCTCCGCAGCATCATCCCCTCAGCAATATCCTCCCTGCAGCAGCATCATTACCTCAGCAGCAGCACCATCACCTCAGCAGAATCATCCCCTCAGCAGCATCATCACTACAGGAGCACTATCACCTCAGCAGCAGCATCATTCCCTCAGAAGCATCCCCTCAGCAGCTTCATCAACTGAGCAGCATCATGCCCTCAGCAGCATCATCGCCTCAGCAGCATCTTCACCTCAGCAGAAGCATCCCCTCAGCGGCATCATCCTCTTAGCAGCATCATCCTCTCAGCAGTATCATCCAACGAGCTGCATCATTACCTCAGCCGCTCCATCCCCTCAGCAGCATCAACCACTCAGCAGCATTATTACCACAGCTGCATCATCCCCTCAGCAGCAAAAACCAATCAGCAGTATCATCACCCTCAGCAACACTATCCCCTAAGCAGCATCATCACCTCAGCAGCACCATCCCCTCAGTAGCATTACCTCAGCTGCAGCATCATTACCTCAGCCGCACCATCCCCTCAGCACCATCCCCTCAGCAGCATCACTACAGCAGCAACATCCTCTCAGTAGCATCACATCAGCAGCATCATCCGACCAGAAGCATTATCTCCTCAGCAGCATCACCACCGAAGCATCATTACCTCAGCAGCATCATCCCATCCGCAGCATCAACCCCTCAGCAGCATTATTACCACAGCTGCATCATCCCCTCAGCAGCATCATCCGCTCAGCAGTATCATCACCCTCAGCAACATCATCCCGTCAGCAGCATCATCACCTCAGCAGCACCATCCCCTCAGCAGCATCATCCCCTTACCAGCATCATTAACTCAACAGCAACTTCCCCACAGATGCATCATCCCCTTAGCAGCTTCCTCACCTCAGTAGCATAATCTCCACAGCATCATCACATCAGCAGCATCATCCTCTCTGCAGCATCATCACCTCAGCAGCATCATCCCCTTACCAGCATCATTAACTCAACAGCAACTTCCCCACAGATGCATCATCCCCTCAGCCGCTTCATCACCTCAGCAGCTTCATCACCTCAGCAGCATCATCCCCTCAGCAGCTTCCTCACCTCAGTAGCATAATCTCCGCAGCATCATCACATCAGCAGCATCATCCTCTCTGCAGCATCATCACCTCTGCAGCATCATCACCTCAGCAGCATCATCACCTCAGCAGCAGCATCATTTCCTCAGCAGCATCATTACCTCAGCAGCATCATTACCTCAGGAGCATCATCATCTCAGCGGGATCATCACCTCAGCAGGTTCATCCTCTCAGCAGTATAATTACTTCAGCAGCATCATCCCCTCAGCAGCATCATCACCTCAGCAGCATCACTTCAGCCGCATCATCACATAAGCAGCTTCATCAACTCAGCAATATCACCCCCTCAGCAACATCATCAGCTCAGCAGCATCATCTCCTCAGTAGCATCATCTCCGCAGCAGCATTATCCCATCTGCAACACCATGCCCTGAGAAGCATCACTTCAGGAGCAACATCCCCTCAGCAGCATCACCTCAGCAGCATCATTACCTCAGCAGCATTATCCCCTCAGCATCATCTCCTCAGTAGCATCATCTCCTTCAGCAGCATCATCCCGTCGGCAACACCATCCCCTGAGAAGGATCACTTCAGCAGCAACATCCCCTCAGCAGCATCACATCAGCAGCATCATTCTCTCAGCAGCATTATCCCCTAGGCAGCATCACCTCAGCAGTATCATTACCGCAGCTGCATCGTCCCCTCAGCAATCACTTCAGCATCATCCTTACCTCAGCAGCATCATCACCTCAACAGCAGCATCACCTCAGCAGTATCATCCCATCTGCAGCGTCATCCCGTCCGCAACATCATCTCAGAGGCTTCATTAGCTCAGCTGCATCATTACCTAAGCAGCTTTAACCCCTCAGCAGCATCATCCCCTCAGCAGCATCATCACCTCAGCAGCATCATCGCCTCAGCAGCATCATCCCCTCAGCAGCATCGTCCTCACAGCAGCATCATCTTCGCAGCAGCATCATCCCCTCAGCAGCATCATTACCTGAGCAGCATAATCCCCTCAGCAGCATCACCTCAGCAGCATCATTACCTCAGCAGCATCATCACCTCCGCAGTATCATCCCCTCAGCAGCATCATCCCTGCAGCAGCATCATTACGTCAGCAGCAGCATCATCGCCTCAGCAGCATCATCCCCTCAGCAGCATCATCACCTCAGCAGTATCATCCGCACAGCAGCATCATCACCTCAGGAGTACTATCACCTCAGCAGCAGCATCATCTCCTCTGAAGCATCCCCTCAGCAGCATTACCACCTTAGCAGCATCATCCCCACAGCTGCATCATCAGCCCAGAAGCACTATCACCTCAGCAGCAGCATGATCCCCTCAGAAGCTTCCCCTCAGCTACTTCATCACCTCAGCAGCATCATGACCTCAGCAGCATCATCGCCTCAGCAGCTTCATCCCCTCAGCAGTATCATCCTCTCAGCAGCATCATCCCCCGAGCTGCATCACTTCCTCAGCCGCACTATCCCCTCAGCAGCATCAGCTCAGCAGCAGCATTATTACCTCAGCAGCATCATCCCAACCACAGCAACATCAACTCAGCAGCATTATAACCACAGCTGCATCATTCCCTCAGCAGCATCATCCCCTCAGCAGTATCATCACCCTCAGCAACATCATCACCTAAGCAGCATCATCACCTCAGCAGCATCGTCCCCCCAGTAGCATCATCCGCACAGCAGCATCATTACCTCAGCAGCATCATTCCCTCAGCAGCATCATCATCTCAGCAGGATAACCACCTCAGCAGGATCATCCTCTCAGCAGTCTCATTACCGCAACAGCAACATCCCCTCAGCAGCAACATCACCTCAGCAGCATCTTCCCCTCAGCAGCATCATTAGCTCAGCATCATCCCCTCAGTAGCATCATCCCCTCAGCAGCATCAACCCCTCAGCAGTATCATCACCCTCAGCAACATCATCCCCTCAGCAGCATCATCACCTCAGCAGCATCGACCCCTCAGTAGCATCATCCGCACAGCAGCATCAACACCTCAGCAGCATCATCCCCTTACCAGCATCATTAACTCAGCAGCATCTTCCCCACAGATGCATCATCCCCTCAGCCACTTCATCACCTCAGCAGCATCATCACCTCAGCAGCATCGTCCCCTCAGCAACATCATCACCTCAGCAGCATCATCACCTCAGTAGCATCATCCCCTCAGCAGCATCATCCCATCTGCAGCACCATCCCCTCAGCAGCTTCACATCAGCAGCATCCTTACCTCAGCAGCATCATCACATCAGCAGCAGCATCACCTCAGCAGTATCGTCCCCTCAGCAGCGTCATCCCCTCAGCAACATCACCTCAGAGGCTTCATTAGCTCAGCTGTATCATTACCTAAGCAGCATCAACCCCTCAGCAGTATCTTCCCCTCAGCAGCATCATCACCCTCAGCAGCATTATCCCCTCAGCAGCATCAGCTCAGCAGCATCATTACATCAGCAGCGTCATCCCCTCAGCAGCATCAACACCTCAGCTGCATCATCCCCTCAGCAGCATCGTCCTCGCAGCAGCATCATCTTCTCAGCAGCATCATCCCTGCGGCAGCATCATTACCTCAGCAGCAGCATCATCCCCTCAGCAGCATTACCACCTTAGCAGCATCATCCCCACAGCTGCATCCTCACCCAGGAGCACTATAAACTCAGCATCATCATCCCCTCAGAAGCTTACCCTCAGCTGCTTCATCACCTGAGAAGCATCATGCCCTCAGCAGCATCATCGCCTCAGCAGCATCAACACCTCAGCAGCATCATCACCTCAGCAGCATCATCCTCGCAGCAGCATCATCTTCTCAGCAGCATCTTCCTCTCAGCAGCATCATTACCTGATCAGCATAATCCCCTCAGCAGCATCATCTCAGCAACATCATTACCTCAGCAGCATCATCACCTCCGCAGCATCATCCCCTCAGCAGCATCCTCCCTGCAGCCCCAACATTACCTCAGCAGCAGCAACATCACCTCAGCAGAATCATCCCCTCAGCAGCATCATCACTACAGGAGCACTATCACCTCAGCAGCAGCATCATTCCCTCAGAAGCATCCCCTCAGCAGCTTCATCAACTCAGCAGCATCATGCCCTCAGCAGCATCATCGCCTCAGCAGCATCATCACCTCAGCAGCAGCATCCCCTCAGCAGCATCATCCTCTTAGCAGCATCATCCTCTCAGTAGCATCATCCACCGAGCTGCATCATTACCTCAGCCGCTCCATCCCCACAGCAGCATCAAACACTCAGCAGCATTATTACCACAGCTGCATCATCCCCTCAGCAGCAAAATCCAATCAGCAGTATCATCACCCTCAGCAACATCATCCCCTCAGCAGCACCATCCCCTCAGAAACATTACAACAGCTGCAGCATCATTACCTCAGCCGCACCATCCCCTCAGCACCATCCCCTCAGCAGCATCACTACAGCAGCAACATCCTCTCAGTAGCATCACATCAGCAGCATCATCCTCCCAGAAGCATTATCTCCTCAGCAGCATCACCACCGAAGCATCATTACCTCAGCAGCATCATCCCATCCGCAGCATCAACCCCTCAGCAGCATTATTACCACAGCTGCATCATTCCCTCAGCAGCATCATCCGCTCAGCAGTATCATCACCCTCAGCAACATCATCCCCTCAGCAGCATCATCACCTCAGCAGCACCATCCCCTCAGTAGCATCATCCCCACAGCAGCATCATCACCTCAGCAGCATCATCCCCTTACCAGCATCATTAACTCAACAGCAACTTCCCCACAGATGCATCATCCCCTCAGCCGCTTCATCATCTCAGCAGCTTCATCACCTCAGCAGCATCATCCCCTCAGCAGCTTCCTCACCTCAGTAGCAAAATCTCCTCAGCATCATCACCTCAGCAGCATCATCACCTCAGCAGCAGCATCATTCCCTCAGCAGCATCATTACCTCAGCAGCATCATTACCTCAGCAGCATCATTATCTCAGCGGGATCATCACCTCAGCAGGTTCATCCTCTCAGCAGTATAATTACCTCAGCAGCATCATCCCCTCAGCAGCATCATCACCTCAGCAGCATCACTTCAGCCGCATCATCTCCCAAGCAGCTTCATCAACTCAGCAATATTCCCCCCTCAGCAACATTATCTCCTCAGCGTCATCACCTCAGTAGCATCATCTCCTTCAGCAGCATCATCCCATCGGCAACACCATCCCCTGAGAAGGATCACTTCAGCAGCAACATCCCCTCAGCAGCATCACATCAGTAGCATCATTTTCTCAGCAGCATTATCCCCTAGGCAGCATCACCTCAGCAGTATCATTACCTCAGCTGCATCGTTCCCTCAGCAGCATCACTTCAGCAGCATCCTTACCTCAGCAGCATCATCACCTCAACAGCAGCATCACCTCAGCAGTATCATCCCATCTGCAGCGTCATCCCCTCTGCAACATCATCTCAGAGGCTTCATTAGCTCAGCTGTATCATTACCTAAGCAGCTTCAACCCCTCAGCATGCATCATCCCCTCAGCAGCATCAACTCAGCAGCATCATTACATCAGTAGCGTCTTCCCCTCAGCAGCATCATCACCTCAGCTGCATCATTCCCGCAGCAGCATCACCTCCGCAGCATCATCCCATAAGCAACAACGTCCCTGCAGTAGTATCATTACCTCAGCAGCAGTATCATCACCGCAGCAGCATCATCCCCTCAGCAGCATTACCACCTTAGCAACATCCTCCCCATAGCTGCATCATCACCCCAAGAGCACTATCAACTCAGCAGCAGCATCATCCCCTCAGAAGCATCCCCTCAGCTGCTTCACCACCTCAGCAGCATCATGACCTCAGCAGCATCATCGCCTCAGCAGCAGCATCATTCAA
Source organism: Carcharodon carcharias (assembly GCF_017639515.1). Classification (NCBI taxonomy): domain Eukaryota; kingdom Metazoa; phylum Chordata; class Chondrichthyes; order Lamniformes; family Lamnidae; genus Carcharodon; species Carcharodon carcharias. The sequence goes on from NC_054468.1 coordinate 105,697,324, forward strand.
TCAGCAGCATCATTCCCTCAGTAGCTTCAGTCCCTCAGCAGCATCATCATCTCAGTAGGATCATCGCATCAGCACGATCATCCTCTCAGCAGTATCATTACCTCAGCAGCATCATCGCCTCAGCAGCATCATCCCCTCAGCAGCATCGTCCTCACAGCAGCATCATCTTCGCAGCAGCATCATCCCCTCAGCAGCATCATTACCTGAGCAGCATAATCCCCTCAGCAGCATCACCTCAGCAGCATCATTACCTCAGCAGCATCATCACCTCCGCAGCATCATCCCCTCAGCAGCATCATCCCTGCAGCAGCATCATTAAGTCAGCAGCAGCATCATCGCCTCAGCAGCATCATCCCCTCAGCAGCATCATCACCTCAGCAGTATCATCCCCACAGCAGCATCATCACCTCAGGGGCACTATCACCTCAACAGCAGCATCATCTCCTCTGAAGCATCCCTTCAGCAGCTTCATCACCACAGCAGCATCATGCCCTCAGCAGCATCATCGCCTCAGCAGCATCATCACCTCAGCAGCAGTATCCCCTCAGCAGCATCATCCCTGCAGCAGCATCATTTCCTCAGCAGCAGCTACATCACCACAGCAGCATCATCACCCCAGGAGCACTATCACCTCAGCAGCAGCATCATCCCCTCTGCAGCATCATCCTCTTAGCAGCATCATCCTCTCAGCAGCATCATCCCCCCAGCTGCATCATTACCTCAGCCGCACCATCCCCTCAGAAGCATCACCTCAGCAACAGCATCATTACCTCAGCAGCGTCATCCCAACCGCATCAACAAACACTCAGCAGCATTATTACCAAAGCTGCATCATCCCCTCAGCAGCATCATCCCCTCAGCAGCATCATTACCTCAGCAGCACCATCCCCGCAGTAGCATCATCCGCACAGCAGCGTCAACACCTCAGCAGCTTCATCCTCTGACCAGCATCATTAACTCAACTGCAACTTCCCCACAGATGCATCATTCCCTCAGCCGTTTCATCACCTCAGCAGCATCATCACCTCAGCAGCATCATCCCCTCAGCAGCTTCCTCACCTCAGTAGCATAATCTCCTCAGCATCATCACATCAGCAGCATCATCCTCTCGGCAGCATCATCACCTCAGCAGCATCATCACCTCAGCAGCAGCATCATTCAATCAGCAGCATCATTCCCTCAGTAGCATCAGTCCCTCAGCAGCATCATCTTCTCAGTAGGATCATCGCATCAGCACGATCATCCTCTCAGCAGTATCATTACCTCAGCAGCATCATCACCTCAGCAGCATGGCCCCTCAGCAGCATCATCACCTCAGCAGCATCACTTCAGCAGCATAATCACCTAAGCAGCTGCATCACCTCAGCAGTATCAACCCCTCAGCAACATCATCACCTCAGCAGCATCATCACCTCAGTAGCATCTTCCCCTCAGCAGAATCATCCCCCCGCAACACCATCTCCTGAGAAGCATCATTTCAGCAGCAACATCCCCTCAGCAGCATCACCTCAGCAGCATCATCTTCTCACCAGCATTATCCCCTCAGCAACATCACTTCAGCAGCAACATCCCCTCAGCAGCATCACATCAGCAGCATCATCATCCCAGAAGCATTATCTCCTCAGCAGCATCACCACCGAAGCATCATTACCTCAGCAGAATCATCCCATCCGCAGCATCAACCCCTCAGCAGCCTTATTAACACAACTGCATCATTCACTCAGCAGCACCATCCCATCAGTAGCATCATCCCCACAGCAGCATCATCACCTCAGCAGCATCATCCCCTTACCAGCATCATTAACCTAACAGCAACTTCCCCACAGATGCATCATCCCCTCAGCAGCTTCCTCACCTCAGTAGCTTAAATTCCTCAGCATCATCACATCAGCAGCATCATCTCCTCTGCTGCATCATCACCTCAGCAGCATCATCACCTGACAGCAGCATCATTCCCTCAGCAGAATCATTACCTCAGCAGCATCATTCCCTCAGCAGCATCATCCTCTCAGCATGATCATCACCTCAGCATGATCATCCTCTCAGCAGTATCATTACCTCAGCAGCATCACCTCAGCAGCATCATCACTTAAGCAGCTTCATCACCTCAGCAGCATCATCACCTCAGTAGCATCTTCCCCTCAGCAGCATCATCCCATCTGCAGCACCATCCCCTGAGAAGCATCACTTCAGCAGCAGCATCCCTGCAGCAGAATCATTACCTCAGCAGCAGCATCATCACCTCAGCAGCATCATACACTCAGCAGCATTACCACCGTAGCAGCATCATCACACAGCTGCATCATCACCCAGGAGAGCTATCACCTCAGCAGCTGCATCATTCCCACAGAAGCATCCACTCAGCTGCTTCATCACCGCAGCAGCATCATTACCTCAGCAGCATCATCACCTCCGCAGCATCATCCCCTCAGCAGCATCATCCCTGCAGCAGCATCATTACGTCAGCAGCAGCATCATCGCCTCAGCAACATCATCCCCTCAGCAGCATCATCACCTCAGCAGTATCATCCCCACAGCAGCATCATCACCTCAGGAGCACTATCACCTCAGCAGCAGCATCATCTCCTCAGAAGCATCCCCTCAGCAGCTTCATCACCTCAGCAGCATCATGCCCTCAGCAGCATCATCGCCTCAGGAGCATCATCACCACAGCAGCAGCATCCCCTCAGCAGCATCATCCCCCGAGCTGCATCATTACCTCAGCCGCACCATCCCCTCAGAAGCATCACCTCAGCAGCAGCATCATTACCTCAGCAGCATCATCCCAAACGCATCAACAAACACTCAGCAGCATTATTACCAAAGCTGCATCATCCCATCAGCATCATCATCCCCTCAGCAGTATCATCACCCTCAGCAACATCATCCCCGCAGCAGCATCATTACCTCAGCAGCATCATCCCCTCAGTAGCATCATCCCCACAGCAGCGTCAACACCTCAGCAGCATCATCCTCTTACCAGCATCATTAACTCAACAGCAACTTCCCCACAGATGCATCATCCCCTGAGCCGCTTCATCACCTCAGCAGCATCATCACCTCAGCAGCATCATCCCCTCAGCAGCTTCCTCACCTTACTAGCATAATCTCCTCAGCATCATCACATCAGCAGCATCATCCTCTCTGCAGCATCATTACCTCAGCAGCATCATCACCTCAGCAGCAGCATCATTCAATCAGCAGCATCATTCCCTTAGTAGCATCAGTCCGTCAGCAGCATCATCATCTCAGCAGGATCATCCTCTCAGCAGTATCATTACCTCAGCAGCATCATCCCCTCAGCAGCATCATCACCTCAGCAGCATCGTCCCCGCAGCAGCATCATCACCTCAGCAGCATCACTTCAGCAGCATCATCCCCTCAGCAACATCATCACCTCAGCAGCATCATCATCTCAGTTGCATCATCCCCTCAGCAGCATCATCCCACCTGCAGAACCATCCCCTGAGAAGCATCACTTCAGCAGCAACATCCCCTCAGCAGCATCACCTCAGCAGCATCATCCTCTCAGCAGCATTATCCCCTCAGCAGCATCAAATCAGCAGCATCATTACCTCAGCAGCTTCAACCACTCAGCAGCATCATCCCCTCAGCAGCATTATTACCGCCGTTGCATCATCCCCTCAGTAGCATCACATCAGCAGCATCCTTACCTCAGCAGCATCATCACCTCAGCAGCAGCATCACCTCAGCAGTATCGTCCCCTCAGCAGCGTCAGCCCCTCATTAACATCACCTCAGAGGCTTCATTAGCTCAGCTGTATCATTACATAATCAGCATCAACCACTCAGCAGTGTCCTCCCCTCAGCAGCATCATCACCCTCAGAAGCATCATCACCTCAGCAGCATCAGCTCAGCAGCATCATTACATCAGCAGCGTCATCCCCTCAGCAGCATCATCACCTCAGCTGCATCATCATCTCAGCAGCATCATCCTCGCAGCAGCATCATCTTCTCAGCAGCATCATCCCCTCAGCAGCATCATTACCTGAGCAGCATAATCCCCTCTGCAGCATCACCTCAGCAGTATCATTAAATCAGCAGCATCATCACCTCCGCAGCATCATCCCCTCAGCAGCATCTTCCCTGCAGCAGCATCATTACCTCAGCAGCAGCATCATCCCCTCAGCTGCATTACCACCTTAGCAGCATCATCCCCACAGCAGCATCATCACCTCAGCAGCCTCGTCTCCTTACCAGCATCATTAACTCAACAGCAACCTCCCCACAGATGCATCATACCCTCAGCCGCTTCATCACATCAGCAGCATCATGACCTCAGCAGCATCATGCCCCCAGCAGCTTCCTCACCTCAGAAGCATAATCTCCTCAGCATCGTCACATCAGCAGCATCATCCTCTCTGCAGCATCATCAGCTCAGCAGCATCATCACCTCAGCAGCAGCATGATTCCCTCAGCAGCATCATTCCCTCAGCAGCATCTTTCCCTCGGCAGCATCATAATCACAGCTGGATCATCACCTCAGTAGCATCATTAACTCAGCAGCATCAACCCCTCAGCAGCATCATCCCCTCAGCAGCATCACATCAGAAGCATCCTTACCTCAGCAGCATCATCACCTCAGCAGCAGCGTCACCTCAACGGTATCATCCCCTCAGCAGCCTCATCCCCTCAACATCATCACCTCAGCAGCTACATTAGCTCAGCTGTATCATTACCTAAGCAGCATCAACCCCTCAGCAGTATCTACTCCTCTGCAGCATCATCACCTCAGCAGCATCATCAACTCAGCAGCAGCATCATTCCCTCAGCAGCATCGTTACCTCAGAAGCATCATTACCTAATCAGCATCATCATCTCAGCAGGATCATCACCTCAGCAGGATCATACTCTCAGCAGTATCATTACCTCAGCAGCATCATCCCCTCAGCAGCAGCATCACCTCAGCATTATCATCCACTCAGCAGCGTCATCCCCTCAGCAACATCACCTCAGCAGCTTCATTAGCTCAGCTGGATCATTACCTAAGCAGCATCAACCCCTCAGCAGGACCTTCCCCTCTGCAGCATCATCACCTCAGCAGTATCATCACCTCAGCAGCATCATTCCCTCAGCAGCATCATCATCTCAGCAGGATCATCGCATCAGCTCGATCATCCTCTCAGCAGTATCATTACCTCAGCAGCATCATCCCCTCAGCAGCATCATCACCTCAGCAGCATCGCCCCTCAGCAGCATCATCACCTCAGCAGCATCACTTCAGCAGCATCATCACCTAAGCAGCTGCATCACCTCAGCAGTATCATCCCCTCCGCAACATCATCACCTCAGCAGCATCATCACCTCAGTAGCATCATCCCCTCAGCAGAATCATCCCCCGCAACACAATCCCCTGCAAAGCATCATTTCAGCAGCAAGATCCCCTCAGCAGCATCACCTCAGCAGCATCATCCTCTCACCAGCATTATACCCTCAGCAACATCACTTCAGGAGCAACATCCCCTCAGCAGCATCACATCAGCAGCATCATCCTCTCACCAGCATTATACCCTCAGCAACATCACTTCAGCAGCAACATCCCCTCAGCAGCATCACATCAGCAGCATCATCATCCCAGAAGCATTATCTCCTCAGCAGCATCACCACCGAAGCATCATTACCTCAGCAGAATCATCCCATCCGCAGCATCAACCCCTCAGCAGCCTTATTAACACAACTGCATCATTCCTTCAGCAGCATCATCCCCTCAGCAGTATCATCACCCTCAGCAACATCATCCCCTCAGCAACATCATCACCTCAGCAGCACCATCCCATCAGTAGCATCATCCCCACAGCAGCATCATCACCTCAGCAGCATCATCCCCTTACCAGCATCATTAACTTAACAGCAACTTCCCCACAGATGCATCATCCCCTGAGCCGCTTCATCACCTCAGCAGCACCATCACCTCAGCAGCATCATTTCCTCAGCAGCTTCCTCACCTCAGTAGCATAAATTCCTCAGCATCATCACATCAGCAGCATCATCTTCTCTGCTGCATGATTACCTCAGCAGCATCATCCAATCAGCAGCATCATCACCTCAGCAGCTCCATCCCCTCAGCAGCATCATCACCTCAGCAGCATTCTCTCAGCATCATCATTACCTAAGCAGCTTCATCAGCTCAGCAGTATCATCCCCTCAGCAACATCATCACCTCAGCAGCATCATCACCTCAGTAGCATCTTCCCCTCAGCAGCATCATCCCATCTGCAGCACCATCCCCTGAGAAGCATCACTTCAGCAACAACATCCCCTCAGCAGCATCACCTCAGCAGCATCATCCTCTCAGCAGCATTATCCCCTCAGCAGCTTCAACTCAGCAGCATCATTACCTCACCAGCATCATTCCCTTAGCAGCATCATCACCTCAGCAACATTATTTCAGCAGCATCATTACCTCAGCAGCATCATAACCTCAGCAGCATCATTCCCTCAGCAGCAGCATCCCTGCAGCAGAATCATTACCTCAGCAGCAGCATCGTCAACTCATTAGCATCATACACTCAGCAGCATTACCACCGTAGCAGCATCATCAAACAGCTGCATCATCACCCAAGAGAGCTATCACCTCAGCAGCTGCATCAGCCCCTCAGAAGCATCCACTCAGCTGCTTCATCACCGCAGCAGCATCATGCCCCCAGCAGCATCATCGCCTCAGCAGCATCATCCCCTCAGCAGCATCATCCTCGCAGCAGCATCATCTTCTCAGCAGCATCATACCCTCAGCAGCATCATAACCTGAGCAGCATAATCCCCTCAGCAGCATCACCTCAGCAGCATCATTACCTCAGCAGCATCATCACCTCCGCAGCATCATCCCCACAGCAGCATCATCCCTGAAGCAGCACTATCACCTCAGCAGCAGCATCATCACCTCAGCAGCATCATCCCCTCAGCAGCATCATCATCTTAGCAGCATCATACCCACAGAAGCATCATCACATCAGGAGCACTATCAACTCAGCAGCAGCATCATCCCCTCAGCAGCTTCATCAACTCAGCAGCAACATGCCCTCAGCAGCATCATCGCCTCAGCAGAATCATCACCTCAGCAGCAGCATCCCCTCAGCAGCATCATCCTCTTAGCAGCATCATCCTCTCAGCAGCATCATCCCCCGAGCTGCATCATTACCTCAGACGCACTATCCCCTCATCAGCATCACCTCAGCAGCAGCATCATTACCTCAGCAGCATCATCCCATCCGCAGCATCAACCACTCAGCAGCATTATTATCCCAGCTGCATCATCCACTCAGCAGCAAAATCTCCTCAGCAGTATCATCACCCAGAGCATCATCCCCTCAGCAGCTTCAAAACATCGGCAGCACCATTCCCTCAGTAGCATCATCCCCACAGCAGCATCAACACCTCAGCAGCATCATCTCCTTACCAGCATCATTAACTCAACAGCAACTTCCCCACTGATGCATCATCCCCTCAGCCGCTTCATCACCTCAGCAGCATCAAAACCTCAGCAGCAGCATCCCCTCACAAGCTTCCTCACCTCAGTAGCATAATCTCCTCAGCATCATCACATCAGCAGTATCATCCTCTCTGCAGCATCATCACCTCAGCAGCATCATCATCTCAGCAGCAGCATCATCACCTCAGCAGCATCAGCCACTCAGCAGCATCGTTCCCTCAGCAGCATCATCATCTCACCAAGATCATCACCTCAGCAGGATAATCCTCTCAGCAGTATCATTACCTCAGCAGCATCATCCCCTCAGCAGCATCATCACCAAACAGCTTCATCACCTCAGCAGCAGCATCCGCTCAGCAGCATTATTACCTCCGCTGCATCATCCCCTCAGCAGCATCACATTAGCACAATCCTTACCTCAGCAGTATCATCCCCTCAGCAGCGTCATCCCCTCAGCAACATTCCCTCTGCAGCTTCATTAGTTCAGCTGTATCATTAACTAAGCAGCATCAACCCCTCAGCAGGATCTTCCCCTCAGCAGCATCATCACGCTCAGCAGCATCATCCCCTAAGCAGCATCAGCTCAGCAGCATCATTACATCAGCAGCTTCACCCGCTCAGCCGCATCATCACCTCAGCTGCATCATTCCCACAGCAGCATTACCTCAGCAGCATCATCACCTCCGCAGCATCATCCCCTCAGCAGCACTATCACCTCAGCAGCAGTATCATCACCTCAGCAGCATCATCCCCTCAGCAGCATCAACATCTTAGCAGCATCATACCCACAGCAGCATCATCACCTCAGAATCACTATCACCTCACCTGCAGCATCATCCCCTCAGAAGCATCCCCTCAGCAGCTTCATCAACTCAGCAGCATCATGCCCTCAGCAGCATCATCGCCTCAGCAGCATCATCACCTCAGCAGCAGCATCCCCTCAGCAGCATCATCCTCTTAGCAGCATCATCCTCTCAGCAGCATCATCCCCTGAGCTGCATCATTACCTCAACTGCACCATTCCCTCAGCAGCATAACCTCAGCAGCAGCATCATTACCTCAGCAGCATCATCCCATCAGCAGCATCAATCCCTCAGCAGCATTATTACAACAGCTGCATCATCCCCTCAGCAGCAAAATCTCCTCAGCAGTATCATCTCCCTGAGCAACATCATCCCCTCAGCAGCATCATCACCTCAGCAGCACCATTCCCTCAGTAGCATCATCCCCACAGCAGCATCAACACCTTAGCAGCATCATCTCCTTACCAGCATCATTAACACAACAGCAACTTCCCCACTGATGCATCATCCCCTCAGCCGCTTCATCACCTCAGCAGCATCATCACCTCAGCAGCATCATCCCCTCACAATCTTCCTCACCTCAGTAGCATAATCTCCTCAGCATCATCACATCAGCAGCATCAGCCTCTCTGCAGCATCATCACCTCAGCAGCATCATCACCTCAGCAGCAGCATCATTCCCTCAGCAGCATCATTAACTCAGCAGCATCATTCCTTCAGCAACATCATCACCTCAGCAGCACCACTTCAGCAGCATCATCACTTAAGCAGCTTCATCACCTCAGCAGCAGCATCCCCTCTGCAGCATTATTACCTACGCTGCATCATCCCATCAGCAGCATCACATCAGCACAATCCTTACCTCAGCAGTATCATCCCCTCAGCAGCGTCATCCCCTCAGCAACATCACCTCTGCAGCTTCATTAGCTCAGCTGTATAATTACCAAAGCAGCATCAACCCCTCAGCAGGATCTTCCCCTCAGCAGCATCATCATCCTCAGCAGCATCATCCCCGCAGCAGCATGAGCTCAGCAGCCTCATTACATCAGCAGCGTCATCCGCTCAGTAGCATCATCACCTCAGCAGCATCATCCCTGAAGCAGCATCATTTCCTCAGCAGCAGCTACATCTCCAAAGCAGCATCATCACCCCAGGAGCACTATCACCTCAGCAGCAGCATCATCCCCTCAGCAGCATCATCCTCTTAGCAGCATCATCCTCTCAGCAGCATGATCCCCCGAGCTGCATCATTACCTCAGCCGCACCATCCCCTCAGCAGCAACATTCCCGGAGCTGCATCATCCCCTGAGCAGCATCATCCCCTCAGCAGCAAAATCTCCTCAGCAGTATCATCACCCTCAGCAACATCATCCCCTTAGCAGCATCATTACCTCAGCAGCACCATTCCCTCAGTAGCATCATCCCCACAGCCGCATCATCACCTCAGCAGCATCATCTCCTTACCAGCATCATTAACTCAACAGCAATTTCCCCACTGATGCATCATCCCCTCAGCCGCTTCATCACCTCAGCAGCTTCATCACCTCAGCAGCATCATCCCCTCACAAGCTTCCTCACCTCAGTAGCATAATCTCCTCAGCATCATCACATCAGAAGCATCATCCTCTCTGCAGCATCATCACCTCAACAGCAGCATCATTCACTCAATAGCATCAACGACTCAGCAGCAACATTCCCTCAGCAGCATCATCATCTCACCAAGATCATCACCTCAGAGGATCATCCTCTCAGCAGTATCATAACCTCAGCAGCATCACCCCCTCAGCAGCATCATCACCTCAGCAGCATCATCACCTCAGCAGCATCACTTCAGCAGAATCATCACCTAAGCAGCTTCATCACCTCAGCAGCAGCATCTGCTCAGCAGCATTATTACCTCCGCTGCATCATCCCCTCAGCAGCATCACATCAGCACAATCCTTACCTCAGCAGTATCATCCCCTCAGCAGCGTCATCCCCTCAGCAAAATCACCTCTGCAGCTTCATTAGCTCAGCTGTATCATTACCTAAGCAGCATCAACCCCTCAGCAGGATCTTCCCCTGAGCAGCATCAACACCTTCAGCAGCATCATCCCCACAGCAGCATCAGCTCAGCAGCATCATTACATCAGCAGCGTCACCCGCACAGCCGCATCATCACCTCAGCTGCATCATTTCCACAGCAGCATCACCTCAGCAGCATCATCACCTCCGCAGCATCATCCCCTCAGCAGCACTATCACCTCAGCAGCAGCATCATCACCTCAGCCGCATCATCCCCTCAGCAGCATCATCATCTTAGCCGCATCATACCCACAGCAGCATCATCACCTCAGAAGCACTGTCACCTCAGCAGCAGCATCATCCCCTCAGAAGCATCCCCTCAGCAGCTTCATCAACTCAGCAGCATCATGCCCTCAGCAGCATCATCGCCTCAGCAGCGTCATCCCCTCAGCAGCAGCATCCCCTCAGCAGCATCATCCTCTTAGCAGCATTATCCTCCAGCAGCATCATCCCCCGAGCTGCATCATTACCTCAGCCGCACCATCCCCTCAGCAACATCACCTCAGCAGCAGCATCATTACCTCAGCAGCATCATCCCATCCGCAGCATCAACCCCTCAGCAGCATTATTACCACACTAGCATCATCCCCTCAGCAGCAAAATCTCCTCAGCAGTATCATCACCCTCAGCCACATAATCCCCTCAGCAGTATCATCACCTCAGCAGCATCATTCCCTCAGTAGCATCATCCCCAAAGCAGCATCAAAAACTCAGCAGCATCATCTCCTTACCAGCATCATTAACTCAACATCAACTTTCCCACAGATGCATCATCCCCTCAGCCGCTTCCTCACCTCAGCAGCATAATCTCCTCAGCATCATCACATCAGCAGCATCATCCTCTCTGCAGCATCATCACCTCAGCAGCATCATCACCTCAGCAGCAGCATCATTCCCTCAGCAGCATCATGAACTCGGCAGCATCATTCCCTCAGCAGCATCATCATCTCACCAAGATCATCACCTCAGCAGGATAATCCTCTCAGCAGTATCATTACCTCAGCAGCATCATCCCCCCAGCAGCATCATCACCTCAGCAGCATCATTCCCTCAGCAGCATCATCACCTCAGCAGCACCACTTCAGCAGCATCATCAACTAAGTAGCTTCATCACCTCAGCAGCAGCATCCCCTCAGCAGCATTATTACCTCCGCTGCATCATCCCCCCAGCAGCATCACATCAGCACCATCATTACCTCAGCAGTATCATCCCCTCAACAGCGTCATCCCCTCAGCAACATCAACTCTGCAGCTTCATTAGCTCAGCTGTATCATTACCTAAGCAGCATCAACCCCTCAGCAGGATCTTCCCCTCAGCAGCATCATCATCCTCAGCAGCATCATCCCCTCAGCAGCATCAGCTCAGCAGCATCATTATATCAGCAGCGTCATCCGTTCAGCAGTATCATCCCCTCTGCAGCGTCAACCCCTCAGCAACATCACCTCTGCAGCTTCATTAGCTCAGCTGTATCATTACCTAAGCAGCATCAACCCCTCAGCAGGATCTTCCCCTCAGCAGCTTCATCATCCTCAGCAGCATCAACCCCTCAGCAGCATCAGCTCATAAGCCTCATTACATCAGCAGCGTCATCAGCTCAGCAGCATCAACACCTCAGCTGCACCATTCCCACAGCAGCATCACCACTGCAACATCATCCCCTCAGCAGCATCATCCCTGCAGCAGCATCATTTCCTCAGCAGCAGCAACATCACCACAGCAACATCATCACCCAAGGAGCACTATCACCTCAGCAGCAGCATCATCCCCTCTGCAACATCACCCTCTTAGCAGCATCATCCTCTCAGCAGCATGATCCCCCGAGCTGCATCATTACCTCTGCCGCACCATCACCTCAGCAGCATCATTCCCTGAGCAGCATCATCCCCTGAGCAGCATCATCCCCTCAGCAGCACCATCCCCTCTGCAGCATCACTTCAGCAGCAACATTCCCTCAGCAGCATCACTATCAGCAGTATCATCCTCCCAGAAACAATATCTCCTCAGCAGCATCACCACCGAACAATCATTACCTCAGCAGCATCATCATGTCAGCAGCATCACTTCAGAAGCATCATCACCTAAGCAGCTTCATCAGCCCAGCAGTATCATCCCCTCAGCAACATCATCACCTCAGCAGCATCATCATCTCAGTAGCATCATCCCCTCAGCAGCATCATCCCATCTGCAACACCATCCCCTGAGAAGCATCATTTCAGCAGCAGCATCTCCTCAGCAGCATCACATCAGCAGCATCATCCTCTCAGCAGCATTATCCCCTCAGCAACATCACCTCAGCAGCATCAATAAATCAGCAGCATCAACCCCTCAACAGCATCATCCCATCAGCAGCATTATTACCTCCGCTGCATCATCCCCTCAGCAGCATCACATCGGCAGCATCCTTACCTCGGCAGCATCATTACCTCAGAAGCATCATTCCCTCAACAGCATCATCATCTCAGCAGGATCATCACCTCAGCAGGATCATACTCTCAGCAGTATCATTACCTCAGCAGCATCATCCCCTCAGCAGCAGCATCACCTCAGCATTATCATCCCCTCAGCAGCGTCATCCCCTCAGCAACATCACCTCAGCAGCTTCATTAGCTCAGCTGTATCATTACATAAGCCGGATCAACCCCTCAGCAGGATCTTCCCCTCTGCAGCATCATCACCTCAGCAGCATCATCACCGCAGCAGCAGCATCATTCCCTCAAGAGCATCTTTACCTCAGCAGCATCATTCCCTCAGCAGCATCATCATCTCAGCAGGATCATCGCATCAGCACGATCATCCTCTCAGCAGTATCATTACCCTAGCAGCATCATCCCCTCAGCAGCATCATCACCTCAGCAGCATCACTTCAGCAGCATCATCCCCTCAGCAGCTTCATCAACTTAGCAGCATCATGCCCTCAGCAGTATCATCGCCTCAGCAGCATCATCACCTGAGCAGCAGAATCCCCTCAGCAGCATCATCCTCTTAGCAGCATCATCGTATCAGCAGCATCATCCCCCGAGCTGCATCATTACCTCAGCCTCAAAAGCCCCTCAGCAGCATCACCTCAGCAGCAGCATCATTACCTCAACAGCATCATCCCATCTGCAGCATCAACCACTGAGCAGCATTATTACCACAGCTGCATCATCCCCTCAGCAGCATCATCCCCTCAGCAGTATCATCACCATCAGCAACATCATCCCACAACAGCATTATCACCTCAGCAGCATCGTCCCCTTAGCATCGTCTTAAACTCAGCAGCATCACTTCAGCAGCATCATCACCTAAGCAGCTTCATCACCTCAGCATTATCCTCCCCTCAGCCACATCATCACCTCAGTAGCATCATCACCTCAGTAGCATCATCCCCTCAACAGAATCATCCCACCTGCAACAGCATCCCCTGAGAAGCATCATTTCAGCAGCAACATCCCCTCAGCAGCATCACTTCAGCAGCATCATCCTCTCAGCAGCATTATCCCCTCAGCAACATCACTTCAGCAGCAACATCCCCTCAGCAGCATCACATCAGCAGCATCATCCTCCCAGAAGCATTATGTCCTCAGCAGCATCACCACCGAAGCATCATTACCTCAGCAGAATCATCCCATCCGCAGCATCAACCCCTCAGCAGCCTTATTACCACAGCTGCATCATTCCCTCAGCAGCATCATCCCCTCAGCAGTATCATCACCTCAGCAACATCATGCTCTCAGCAGCATCATCACCTCAGCAGCACCATCCCCTCAGTAGCATCATCCCCACAGCAGCATCATCACCTCAGCAGCATCATCCCCTTACCGGCATCAGTAACTTAACAGCACCTTCCCCACAGATGCATCATCCCCTGAGCCGCTTCATCACCTCAGCAGCATCATCACCTCAGCAGCATCATCCCCTCAGCAGCTTCCTCACCTCAGTAGCATAAATTCCTCAGCATCATCACAAAAGCAGCATCGTCCTCTCTGCTGCATCATCACCTCGGCAGCATTATCACCTCAGCAGCAGCATCATCTCAGCAGGATCATCACCTCAGCAGGATCATCCTCTCAGCATTATCATTACCTCAGCAGCATCATCACCTCAGCAACATCATCACCTCAGCAGCATCGTCCCCTCAGAAGCATCATCACCTCAGCAGCATCACCTCAGCAGCATCACCACCTAAGCAGCTTCATCAGCTCAGCAGTATCATCCCCTCAGCAACATCATCACCTCAGCAGCATCATCACCTCAGTAGCATCTTCCCTTTAGCAGCATCATCCCTTCTGCAGCACCATCCCCTGAGAAGCATCACTTCAGCAACAACATCCCCTCAGCAGCATCACCTCAGCAGCATCGTCCTCTCAGCAGCATCATCCCCTCAGCAGTATAATTTCAGCAGCATCATTACCTCAGTAGCATCATAACGTCAGCAGCATCATTCCCTCAGCAGCAACATCTCTGCAGCAGAATCATTACCTCAGCAGCAGCATCATCACCCCAGCAGCATCAAACACTCAGCAGCATTACCACCGTAGCAGCATCATCACACGGCTGAATCATCACCCAGGAGTACTATCACCTCAGCAGCAGCATCATCCCCTCAGAAGCATCCACTCAGCTGCTTCATCACCGCAGCAGCATCATGCCCCCAGCAGCATCATCGCCTCAGCAGCATCATCCCGTCAGCAGCATCATCTTCTCAGCAGCATCATCCCCTCAGCAGCATCATTACCTGAGCAGCATAGTCCCCTCAGCAGCATCACCTCAGCAGCATCATTACCTCAGCAGCATCTTCACCTCTGCAGCATCATCCCCACAGCAGCATCATCACCTCAGGAGCACTATCAACTCAGCAGCAGCATCATCCCCTCAGAAGCATCCCCTCAGCAGCTTCATCAACTGAGCAGCATCATGCCCTCAGCAGCATCATCGCCACAGCAGCATCATCACCTCAGCAGCAGCATCCCCTCAGCAGCATCATCCCCTCAGCAGCAGCATCACCTGAGCAGCAGCATCATTCCCTCAGCAGCATCATTAACTCAGCAGTATCATTCCCTCAGCAGCATGATCATCTCACCAAGATCATCACCTCAGCAGGATAATCCTCTCAGCAGTATCATTACATCAGCAGCATCATCCCCTCAGCAGCATCATCACCAAACAGCAACATCACCTTAGAAGCATCACTTCAGCAGCATCATCACCTAAGCAGCTTCATCACCTCAGCAGCAGCATCCGCTCAGCAGCATTATTACCTCCGCTGCATCATCCCCTCAGCAACATCACATCAGCACAATCCTTACCTCAGCAGTATCATCCCCTCAGCAGCGTCATCCCCACTGCAACATCACCTCTGCAGCTTCATTAGTTCAGCTGTATCATTACCTAAGCAGCATCAAACCCTCAGCAGGATCTTCCCCTCAGCAGCATCATCACCCTCAGCAGCATCATCCCCTCAGCAGCATCAGCTAGGCAGCATCATTACATCAGCAGCTTCACCCGCTCAGCCGCATCATCACCTCAGCTGCATCATTCCCACAGCAGCATCACCTCAGCAGCATCATCACCTTAGCAGCATCATCCCCTCAGCAGCATCATCATCTTAGCAGCATCATACCCACAGCAGCATCATCACCTCAGAAGCACTATCACCTCAGCAGCAGCATCATCCCCTCAGAAGCATCCCCTCAGCAGCTTCATCAGCTCAGCAGCATCATGCCCTCAGCAGCATCATCGCCTCAGCAGCATCATCACCTCAGCAGCAGCATCCCCTCAGCAGCATCATCCTCTTAGCAGCATCATCCTCTCAGCAGCATCATCCCCCGATTTGCAGCATTACCTCAGCCGCACCATTCCCTCAGCAGCATCACCTCAGCAGCAGCATCATTACCTCAGCAGCATCATCCCATCCGAAGCATCAACCCCTCAGCAGCATTATTACCACAGCAGCATCATCCCCTCAGCAGCAAAATCTCCTCAGCAGTATCATCACCCTCAGCAACATCATCCCCTCAGCAGCATCATCACCTCAGCAGCACCATTCCATCATTAGCATCATCCCCACAGCAGCATCAACACCTCAGCAGCATCATCTCCTTACCAGCATCATTAACTCAACAGCAACTTCCCCACTGATGCATCATCCCCTCAGCCGCTTCATCACCTCAGCAGCATCAGCACCTCAGCAGCATCATCCCCTCACATTCCTACTCACCTCAGTAGCATAATCTCCTCAGCATCATCACATCAGCAGCATCATCCTCTCTGCAGCATCATCACCTCAGCAGCATCATCACCTCAGCAGCAGCATCATTCCCTCAGCAGCATCATTAACTCAGCAGCATCATTCCCTCAGCAGCATCATCATCTCACCAAGATCATCATCTCAGCAGGATAATCCTCTCAGCAGTATCATTACCTCAGCAGCATCATCCCCTCAGCAGCATGATCACCTAGGCAGCATCGTTCCCTCAAAGGCATCATCACCTCAGCAGCACCACTTCAGCAGCATCATCAACTAACAGCTTCATCACCTCAGCAGCAGCATCCCCTCAGCAGCATTATTACCTCCGCTGCATCATCCCCTCAGCAGCATCACATCAGCACAATCCTTACCTCAGCAGTATCATCCCCTCAGCAGCGTCATCCCCTCAGCAACATCACCTCTGCAGCTTCATTAGCTCAGCTGTATCATTACCTAAGCAGCATCAACCCCTCAGCAGGATCTTCCCCTCAGCAGCATCATCACCTCAGCTGCATCATTCCCGCAGCAGCATCACCACTGCAACATCATCCACTCAGCAGCAACATCCCTGCAGCAGCATCATTTCCTCAGTAGCAGCTACATCACCACAGCAGCATCATCACCCCAGGAGCACTATCACCTCAGCAGCAGCATCATCCCCTCAGCAGCATCATCCTCTTAGCAGCATCATCCTCTCAGCAGCATGATCCCCCGAGCTGCATCATTACCTCAGCCGCACCATCCCCTTAGCAGCATCATTCCCGGAGCAGCATCATCGCCTGAGCAGCATCATCCCCTCAGCAGCACCATTCCCTCAGTAGCATCATCCCCACAGCAGCGTCATCACCTCAGCAGCATCATCTCCTTACCATCATCAGTAACTCAACAGCAACTTCCCCACTGATGCATCATCCCCTCAGCTGCTTCATCAACTCAGCAGCATCATCACCTCAGCAGCATCATCCCCTCACAAGCTTCCTCACCTCAGTAGCATAATCTCCTCAGCATCATCACATCAGAAGCATCATCCTCCCTGCAGCACCATCACCTCAGCAGCAGCATCATTCACTCAACAGCAACATTAACTCAGCAGCATCATTCCCTCAGCAGCATCATCATCTCACCAAGATCATCACCTCAGAGGATAATCCTCTCAGCAGTATCATTACCTCAGCAGCATCATCCCCTCAGCAGCATCATCACCTCAGCAGCATCATCACCTCAGCAGCATCACTTCAGCAGCATCATCACCTAAGCAGCTTCATCACCTCAGCAGCAGCATCCGCTCAGCAGCATTATTTCCTCCGCTGCATCTTCCCCTCAGCAGCATCACATCAGCACAATCCTTACCTCAGCAGTATCATCACAGCAGCAGCATCATCCTCTCTGCAGCATCATCACCTCAGCAGAATCATCACCTCAGCAGCAGCATCATTCCCTCAGCAGCATAATTAACTCAGCAGCATCATTCCCTCAGCAGCATCATCATCTCACAAGATATTCACATCAGCAGGATAATCCTCTCAGCAGTATCATTACCTCAGCAGCATCATCCCCTCAGCAGCATCATCACCTCAGCAGCATCGTTCCCTCAGCAGCATCATCACCTCAGCAGCATCACTTCAGCAGCATCGTCAAATAAGCAGCTTCATCACCTCAGCAGCAGCATCCGCTCAGCAGTATTATTACCTCCGCTGCATCATCCCCTCAGCAGCATCACTTCAGCACATTCCTTACCTCAGCAGTATCATCCCCTAGCAGCGTCATCCCCTCAGCAACATCACCTCTGCAGCTTCATTAGCTCAGCTGTATCATTACCTAAGCAGCATCAACCCCTCAGCAAGATGTTACCCTCAGCAGCATCATCACCCTCAGCAGCATCATCCCCTCAGCAGCATCATCTCAGCAGCATCATTACATCAGCAGCGTCACAAGCACAGTCGCATCATCACCTCAGCAGCATCATTCCCACAGTAGCATCACCGCAGCAGCATCATCACCTCCGCAGTATCATCACTTCAGCAGCACTATCACCTCAGCTGCAGCATCATCACCTCAGCAGCATCATCATCTTAGCCGCATCATACCCACAGCAGCATCATCACCTCAGAAGCACTATCACCTCAGCAGCAGCATCATCCCCTCAGAAGCATCCCCTCAGCAGCTTCATCAACTCACCAGCATCATGCCCTCAGCAGCATCATCGCCTCAGCAGCATCATCCCCTCAGCAGCAGCATCCCCTCAGCAGCATCATCCTCTTAGCAGCATCATCCTCTCAGCAGCATCATCCCCCAAGCGGCATCATTACCTCAGCCACACCATCCCCTCAGCAACATCACCTCAGCAGCAGCATCATTACCTCCGCAGCATCATCCCCTTAGCAGCACTATCACCTCAGCTGCAGCATCATCACCTCAGCAGCATCATCCCCTCAGGAGCATCATCATCTTAGCCGCATCATACCCACAGCAGCATCATCACCTCAGAAGCACTATCACCTCAGCAGCAGCATCATCCCCTCAGAAGAATCCCCTCAGCAGCTTCATCAACTAAGCAGCATCATGCCCTCAGCAGCAGCATCCCCTCAGCTGCATCATCCTCTTAGCAGCATCATCCTCCAGCAGCATCATCCCCCGAGCTGCATCATTACCTCAGCCACACCATCCCCTCAGCAACATCACCTCAGCAGCAGCATCATTACCTCAGCAGCATCATCCCATCCGCAGCATCAACCCCTCAGCAGCATTATTACCACAGTAGCATCATCCCCTCAGCAGCAAAATCTCCTCAGCCGTATCATCACCCACAGCCACATAATCCCCTCAGCAGTATCATCACCTCAGCAGCACCATTCCCTCAGTAGCATCATCCCCACAGCAGCATCAACAACTCAGCAGCATCATCTCCTTACCAGCATCATTAACTCAACAGCAACTTCCCCACAGATGCATCATCCCCTCAGCCGCTTCATCACCTCAGCAGCATCATCACCTCAGCAGCATCATGCCCTCACAATCTTCCTCACCTCAGTAGCATAATCTCCTCAGCATCATCACATCAGCAGCATCATCCTCTCTGCAGCATCATCACCTCAGCAGCATCATCACCTCAGCAGCAGCATCATTCCCTCAGCAGCATCATGAACTCAGCAGCATCATTCCCTCAGCAGCATCATCATCTCACCAAGATCATCACCTCAGCAGGATAATCCTCTCAGCAGTATCATTACCTCAGCAGCATCATCCCCTCAGCAGCATCATCACCTCAGCAGCATCGTTCCCTCAGCAGCATCATCACCTCAGCAGTACCACTTCAGCAGCATCATCAACTAAGCAGCTTCATCACCTCAGCAGCAGCATCCCCTCAGCAGCATTATTACCTCCGCTGCATCATCCCCCCAGCAGCATCACATCAGCACCATCCTTACCTCAGCAGTATCATCCCCTCAGCAGCAGCATCACCTCAGCATTATCATCCCCTCAGCAGCGTCATCCCCTCAGCAACATCAACTCTGCAGCTTCATTAGCTCAGCTGTATCATTACCTAAGCAGCATCAACCCCTCAGCAGGATCTTCCCCTCAGCAGCATCATCCTCAGCAGCATCATCCCCTCAGCCGCATCAGCTCAGCAGCATCATTACATCAGCAGCGTCATCCGTTCAGCAGTGTCATCCCCTCTGCAGCATCATCCCCTCAGCAACATCACCTCTGCAGTTTCATTAGCTCAGCTGTATCATTACCTAAGCAGCATCAACCCCTCAGCAGGATCTTCCACTCAGCAGCGTCATCATCCTCAGCAGCATCATCCCCTCAGCAGCATCAGCTCAGCAGCCTCATTACATCAGTAACGTCATCCGCTCAGCAGCATCAACACCTCAGCTGCATCATCCCTGCAGCAGCATCATTTCCTCAGCAGCAGCTACATCACCACAGCAGCATCATCACCCCAGGAGCACTCTCACCTCAGCAGCAGCATCATCCCCTCTGCAGCATCATCCTCTTAGCAGCATCATCCTCTCAGCAGCATGATCCCCCGAGCTGCATCATTACCTCAGCCGCACCATCCCGTCAGCAGCATCATTCCCTGAGCAGCATCATCCCCTGAGCAGCATCATCCCCTCAGCAGCACCATCCCCTCAGCAGCATCACTTCAGCAGCAACATCCCCTCAGCAGCATGACAATCAGCAGTATCATCCTCCCAGAAGCAATATCTCCTCAGCAGCATCACCGCCGAACCATCATTACCTCAGCAGCATCATCACGTCAGCAGCATCACTTCAGCAGCATCATCACCTAAGCAGCTTCATCAGCCCAGCAGTATCTTCGCCTCAGCAACATCATCACCTCAGCAGCATCATCATCTCAGTAGCATCATCCCCTCAGCAGCACCATCCCCTCAGCAGCATCACTTCAGCAGCAACATCCCCTCAGCAGCATCACAATCAGCAGTATCATCCTCCCAGAAGCAATATCTCCTCAGCAGCATCACCACCGAACCATCATTACCTCAGCAGCATCATCACGTCAGCAGCATCACTTCAGAAGCATCATCACCTAAGCAGCTTCATCAGCCCAGCAGTATCAACACCTCAGCAACATCATCACCTCAGCAGCATCATCATCTCAGTAGCATCATCCCCTCAGCAGCATCATCCCCTCAGCAACATTACCTCAGCAGCATCAATACCTCAGAAGCATTATTACCTCCGCTGCATCATCCCCTCAGCAGCATCACATCGGCAGCATCCTTACCTCGGCAGCATCATCACCTCAGCAGCAGCATCATCTCAGCAGGATCTTCACCTCAGCAGGATCATCCTCTCAGCAGCATCATCACTTCAGCAGCATCACCTCAGCAGCATCATAACCTCCGCAACATCAACTCAACGGCTTCATTTGCTCAGCTGTATCATTACATAAGGTGCATCAACCCCTCAGCAGTATCTTCTCCTCTGCAGCATCATCACCTCACCAGCATCATCACCGCAGCAGCAGCATCATTCCCTCAACAGCATCTTTACCTCAGCAGCATCATTCCCTCAGCAGCATCATCATCTCAGCAGGATCATCGCATCAGCACAATCATCCTCTCAGCAGTATCATTACCTCAGCAGCATCATCCCCTCAGCAGCATCATCACCTCAGCAGCATCACTTCAGCAGCATCATCACCTAAGCAGCTTCATCACCTCAGCAGTATCCTCCCCTCAGCAACTTCATCACCTCAGCAGCATCATCACCTCAGTAGCATCATTCCCTCAACAGAATCATCCCACCTGCAACAGCATCCCCTGAGAAGCATCATTTCAGCAGCAACATCCCCTCAGCAGCATCACTTCAGCAGCATCATCCTCTCAGCAGCAGTATCCCCTCAGCAACATCACTTCAGCAGCAACATCCCCTCAGCAGCATCACATCAGCAGCATCATCCTACCAGAAGCATTATCTCCTCAGCAGCATCACCACCGAAGCATCATTACCTCAGCAGAATCATCCCATCCGCAGCATCAACCCATCAGCAGCCTTATTCCCACAGCTGCATCATTCCCTCAGCAGCATCATCCCCTCAGCAGTATCATCACCTCAGCAACATCATCCTCTCAGCAGCATCATCACCTCAGCAGCACCATCCCCTCAGTAGCATCATCCCCAAAGCAGCATCATCACCTCAGCAGCATCATCCCCTTACCGGCACCATTAACTTAACAGCAACTTCCCCACAGATGCATCATCCCCTGAGCCGCTTCATCACCTCAACAGCATCATCACCTCAGCAGCATCATCCCCTCAGCAGCTTCCTCACCTCAGTAGCATAAATTCCTCAGCATCATCACATCAGCAGCATCATCCTCTCTGCTGCATTATCACCTCAGCAGCATCATCACCTCAGCAGCAGCATCATCTCAGCAGGATCTTCACCTCAGCAGGATCATCCTCTCAGCAGTATTATTACCTCAGCAGCATCATCCAATCAGCAGCATCATCACCTCAGCAGCATCACCTCAGCAGCATCATCACCTAAGCAGCTTCATCAGCTCAGCAGTATCATCCCCTCAGCAACTTCATCACCTCAGCAGCATCATCACCTCAGTAACATCTTCCCCTCAGCAGCATCATCCCTTCTGCAGCACCATCCACTGAGAAGCATCACTTCAGCAACAACATCCCCTCAGCAACATCACCTCAGCAGCATCGTCCTCTCAGCAGCATCATCCCCTCAGCAGTATAATTTCAGCAGCATCATTACCTCAGCAGCATCATAACCTCAGCAGCATCATTCCCTCAGCAGCATCATCCCTGCAGCAGAATCATTACCTCAGCAGCAGCATCATCACCCCAGCAGCATCGTACACTCAGCAGCGTTACCACCGTAGCAGCATCATCACTCAGCTGCATCATCACCCAGGAGTACTATCACCTCAGCAGCAGCATCATCCCCTCAGAAGCATCCACTCAGCTGCTTCATCACCGCAGCAGCATCATGCCCCCAGCAGCATCATCGCCTCAGCAGCATCATCCCCCCAGCAGCATCATCCTCGCAGCAGCATCATCTTCTGAGCAGCATCATCCCCTCAGCAGCATCATTACCTGAGCAGCATAGTCCCCTCAGCAGCATCACCTCAGCAGCATCATTACCTCAGCAGCATCTTCACCTCCGCAGCATCATCCCCACAGCAGCATCATCCCTGAAGCAGCACTATCACCTCAGCAGCAGCATCATCACCTCAGCAGCATCATCCCCTCAGCAGCATCATCATCTTAGCAGCATCATACCCACAGAAGCATCATCACATCAGGAGCACTATCAACTCAGCAGCAGCATCATCCCCTCAGAAGCATCCCCTCAGCAGCTTCATCAACTCAGCAGCATCATGCCCTCAGCAGCATCATCGCCACAGCAGCATCATCACCTCAGCAGCAGCATCCCCTCAGCAGCATCATCCTCTTAGCAGCATCATCCTCTCAGCAGCATCATCCCCTGAGCTGCATCATTACCTCAGCAGCACCATCCCCTCTGCAGCATCACCTCAGCAGCAGCATCATTACCTAAGCAGCATCATCCCATCCGCAGCATCAACCACTCAGCAGCATTATTACCACAGCTGCATCATCCCCTCAACAGCAATATCTCCTCAGCAGTATCATCACCCTCAGCAACATCATCCCCTCAGCAGCATCATCCCTTCAGCAGCACTATTCCCTCAGTAGCATCATCCCCACAGCAGCATCAACACCTCAGCAGCATCATCTCCTTACCAGCATCATTAACTCAGCAGCAACTTCCCCACAGATGCATCATCCCCTCAGCCGCTTCATCACATCAGCAGCATCATCACCTCAGCAGCAGACTCCCCTCACAAGCTTCCTCACCTCAGTAGCATAATCTCAGCATCATCACAGCAGCAGCATCATCCTCTCTGCAGCATCATCACCTCAGCAGAATCATCACCTCAGCAGCAGCATCATTCCCTCAGCAGCATAATTAACTCAGCAGCATCATTCCCTCAGCAGCATCATCATCTCACCAAGATATTCACATCAGCAGGATAATCCTCTCAGCAGTATCATTACCTCAGCAGCATCATCCCCTCAGCAGCATCATCACCTCAGCAGCATCGTTCCCTCAGCAGCATCATCACCTCAGCAGCATCACTTCAGCAGCATCGTCAAATAAGCAGCTTCATCACCTCAGCAGCAGCATCCGCTCAGCAGTATTATTACCTCCGCTGCATCATCCCCTCAGCAGCATCACTTCAGCACATTCCTTACCTCAGCAGTATCATCCCCTAGCAGCGTCATCCCCTCAGCAACATCACCTCTGCAGCTTCATTAGCTCAGCTGTATCATTTCCTAAGCAGCATCAACCCCTCAGCAGCATCAGCTCAGCAGCATCATTACAACAGCAGAGTCGTTTGCTCAGCAGCATCATCACCTCAGCTGCATCATTCCCGCAGCAGCATCACCTCAGCAGCATCATCCCCTCAGCAGCATCATCCCTGCAGCAGCACTATCACCTCAGCAGCAGCATCATCAACTCAGCAGCATCATCACCTCTGCAGCATCATCCCCTCAGCAGCTTCATCATCTTAGCAGCATCATACCCACAGCAGCATCATCACCTCAGAAGCACTATCACCTCAGCAGCAACATCATCCCCTCAGAAGAATCACCTCAGCAGTTTCATCAAGTCAGCAGCATCATGCCCTCAGCAGCATCATCGCCACAGCAGCATCATCACCTCAGCAGCAGCATCCCCTCAGCAGCATCATCCTCTTAGCAGCATCATCCTCTCAGCAGCATCATCCCCTGAGCTGCATCATTACCTCAGCAGCACCATCCCCTCAGCAGCATCACCTCAGCAGCAGCATCATTACCTAAGCAGCATCATCCCATCCGCAGCATCAACCACTCAGCAGCATTATTACCACAGCTGCATCATCCCCTCAACAGCAATATCTCCTCAGCATTATCATCACCATCAGAAACATCATCCCCTCAGCAGCATCATGGCCTCAGCAGCACTATTCCCTCATTAGCATCATCCCCACAGCAGCATCAACACCTCAGCAGCATCATCTCCTTACCAGCATCTTTAACTCAGCAGCAACTTCCCACAGATGCATCATCCCCTCAGCCGCTTCATCACATCAGCAGCATCATCACCTCAGCAGCAGCATCCCCTCACAAGCTTCCTCACCTCAGTAGCATAATCTCCTCAGCATCATCACATCAGCAGCATCATCCTCTCTGCAGCATCATCACCTCAGCAGAATCATCACCTCAGCAGCAGCATCATTCCCTCAGCAGCATAATTAACTCAGCAGCATCATTCCCTCAGCAGCATCATCATCTCACCAAGATAATCACATCAGCAGGATAATCCTCTCAGCAGTATCATTACCTCAGCAGCATCATCCCCTCAGCAGCATCATCACCTCAGCAGCATCGTTCCCTCAGCAGCATCATCACCTCAGCAGCATCACTTCAGCAGCATCGTCAAATAAGCAGCTTCATCACCTCAGCCGCATCCGCTTAGCAGTATTATTACCTCCGCTGCATCATCCCCTCAGCAGCATCACATCAGCACATTCCTTACCTCAGCAGTATCATCCCCTAGCAGCGTCATCCCCTCAGCAACATCACCTCTGCAGCTTCATTAGCTCAGCTGTATCATTACCTAAGCAGCATCAACCCCTCAGCAGGATGTTACCCTCAGCAGCATCATCACCCTCAGCAGCATCATCCCCTCAGCAGCATCAGCTCAGCAGCATCATTACAACAGCAGAGTCGTTTGCTCAGCAGCATCATCACCTCAGCTGCATCATTCCCGCAGCAGCATCACCTCAGCAGCATCATCCCCTCAGCAGCATCATCCCTGCAGCAGCACTATCACCTCAGCAGCAGCATCATCAACTCAGCAGCATCATCACCTCTGCAGCATCATCCCCTCAGCAGCTTCATCATCTTAGCAGCATCATACCCACAGCAGCATCATCACCTCAGAAGCACTATCACCTCAGCAGCAGCATCATCCCCTCAGAAGAATCCCCTCAGCAGTTTCATCAACTCAGCAGCATCATGCCCTCAGCAGCATCATCCTCTTAACAGCATCATCCTCTCAGCAGCATCATCCCCCGAGCTGCATCATTACCTCAGCCGCACCATCCCCTCAGCAGCATCACCTCAGCAGCAGCATCATTACCTCAGCAGCATCATCCCATCCGCAGCATGAACCTCTCAGCAGCATTATTACCACAGCTGCATCATCCCCTCAGCTGTAAAATCTCCTCAGCAGTATCATCACACTCAGCAACATCATCCCCTCAGCAGCATCAACACCTCAGCAGCATCATCTCCTTACCAGCATCATTAACTCAACAGCAACTTCCCCACTGATGCATCATCCCCTCAGCCGTTTCATCACCTCAGCAGCATCATCACCTCAGAAGCATCATCCCCTCACAAGCTTCCTCACCTCAGTAGCATAATCTCCTCAGCTTCATCACATCAGCAGCATCATCCTCTCTGCAGCATCATCACCTCAGCAGCATCATCACCTCAGCAGCAGCATCATTCCCTCAGCAGCATCATTAACTCAGCAGCATCATTCCCTCAGCAGCATAATCATCTCACCAAGATCATCACCTCAGCAGGATAATCCTCTCAGCAGTATCATTACCTCCGCAGCATCTTCCCCTCAGCAGCATCATCACCTCAGCAGCATCGTTCCCTCAGCAGCATCATCACCTCAGCAGCACCACTTCAGCAGCATCATCCCCTCAGCAGCATTATTACCTCCGCTGCATCATCCCATCAGCAGCATCACATCAGCATAATCCTTACCTCAGCAGTATCATCCCCTCAGCAGCGTCATCCCCTCAGCAACATCACCTCTGCAGCTTCATTATTTCAGCAGTATCATTACCTAAGCAGCATCAACCCCTCAGCAGCATCTTCCCCTCAGCAGCATCATCATCCTCAGCAGCATCATCCCCTCAGCAGCATCAGCTCAGCAGCATCATTACATCAGCAGCGTCATCCACTCAGCAGCATCATCACCTCAGTTGCATCATTCCCGCAGCAGCATCACCTCAGCAGCATTATCCCCTCAGCAGCATCATCCATGCAGCATCATCATTACCTCAGCAGCAGCATCATCCCCACAGCAGCATCATCACCCCAGGAGCACTATCCCCTCAGCAGCAGCATCATCCCCTCAGAAGCATGATTCCCCGAGCTGCATCATTACCTCAGCCGCACCATCCCCTCAGCAGCATCATCCCCTGAGCAGCATCAACCCCTGAGCAGCATCATCCCCTCAGCAGCACCATCCCCTCAGCAGCATCACTTCAGCAGCAACACCCCCTCAGCAGCATCACAATCAGCAGCATAATCCTCTCAGAAGCAATATCTAATCAGCAGCATCACCAGCGAACCATCATTACCTCAGCAGCATCATCCCATCCGCAGCATCAACCCCTCAGCAGCATTATTACCACAGCTGCATCATCACCTCAGCAGCATCATCCCCTCAGCAGTATCGTCACCCTCAGAAGCATCATCCCCTCAGCAGCATCATCGCCTCAGCAGCATCATCCCCTCAGCAGCATCATCCTCGCAACAGCATCATCTTCTCAATGGCATCGTCCCCTCAGCAGCATCATTACCTGAGCAGCATAATCCCCTCAGCAGCATCACCTCAGCAGCATCATTACCTCAGCAGCATCATCAGCTCCGCAGCATCATCCCCTCAGCAGCATCATCCCTGCAGCAGCATCATTACCTCAGCAGCAGCATCATCACCTCAGCAGCAGCATCCCCTCAGCAGCATTTTTACCTCCACTGCATCATCCCCTCAGGAGCATCACATCAGCACCATCCTTACCTCAGCAGTATCATCCCCTCAGCAGCGTCATCCCCTCAGCAACATCAACTCTGCAGCTTCATTAGCTCAGCTGTATCATTACCTAAGCAGCATCAACCCCTCAGCAGGATCTTCCCCTCAGCAGCATCATTATCCTCAGGAGCATCATCCCCTCAGCAGCATCAGCTCAGCAGCATCATTACATCAGCAGCTTCATCCGTTCAGAAGTGTCATCCCCTCTGCAGCGTCATCCCCTCAGCAACATCACCTCTGCAGTTTCATTAGCTCAGCTGTATCATTGCCTAAGCAGCATCAACCCCTCAGCAGGATCTTCCCCTCAGCAGCATCATCATCCTCAGCAGCATCATCCCCTCAGCAGCATCAGCTCAGCAGCCTCATTACATCAGCAGCGTCATCCGCTCAGCAGCATCAAAACCTCAGCTGCATCATCCCTGCAGCAGCATCATTTCCTCAGCAGCAGCTACATCACCACAGCAGCATCATCACCCCAGGAGCACTCTCACCTCAGCAGCAGCATCATCCCCTCTGCAGCATCATCCTCTTAGCAGCATCATCCTCTCAGCAGCATGATCCCCCGAGCTGCATCATTACCTCAGCCGCAACATCCCGTCAGCAGCATCATTCCCTGAGCAGTATCATCCCCTCAGCAGCATCACTTCAGCAGCAACATCCCCTCAGCAGCATCACAATCAGCAGTATCATCCTCCCAGAAGCAATATCTCCTCAGCAGCATCACCACCGAACCATCATTACCTCAGCAGCATCATCACGTCAGCAGCATCACTTCAGAAGCATCATCACCTAAGCAGCTTCATCAGCCCAGCAGTATCATCACCTCAGCAACATCATCACCTCAGCAGCATCAACATCTCAGTAGCATCATCCCCTCAGCAGCATAATCCCCTCAGCAGCATCACCTCAGCAGCATCATTACCTCAGCAGCATCATCAGCTCCGCAGCATCATCCCCTCAGCAGCATCATCCCTGCAGCAGCATCATTACCTCAGCAGCAGCATCATCACCTCAGCAGCAGCATCCCCTCAGCAGCATTTTTACCTCCACTGCATCATCCCCTCAGGAGCATCACATCAGCACCATCCTTACCTCAGCAGTATCATCCCCTCAGCAGCGTCATCCCCTCAGCAGCATCATTACATCAGCAGCTTCATCCGTTCAGCTGTGTCATCCCCTCTGCAGCGTCATCCCCTCAGCAACATCACCTCTGCAGTTTCATTAGCTCAGCTGTATCATTGCCTAAGCAGCATCAACCCCTCAGCAGGATCTTCCCCTCAGCAGCATCATCATCCTCAGCAGCATCATCCCCTCAGCAGCATCAGCTCAGCAGCCTCATTACATCAGCAGCGTCATCCGCTCAGCAGCATCAACACCTCAGCTGCATCATCCCTGCAGCAGCATCATTTCCTCAGCAGCAGCTACATCACCACAGCAGCATCATCACCCCAGGAGCACTCTCACCTCAGCAGCAGCATCATCCCCTCTGCAGCATCATCCTCTTAGCAGCATCATCCTCTCAGCAGCATGATCCCCCGAGCTGCATCATTACCTCAGCCGCACCATCCCGTCAGCAGCATCATTCCCTGAGCAGTATCATCCCCTCAGCAGCATCACTTCAGCAGCAACATCCCCTCAGCAGCATCACAATCAGCAGTATCATCCTCCCAGAAGCAATATCTCCTCAGCAGCATCACCACCGAACCATCATTACCTCAGCAGCATCATCACGTCAGCAGCATCACTTCAGAAGCATCATCACCTAAGCAGCTTCATCAGCCCAGCAGTATCATCACCTCAGCAACATCATCACCTCAGCAGCATCAACATCACAGTAGCATCATCCCCTCAGCAGCATCATCCCCTCAGCAACATCACCTCAGCAGCATCAATACCTCAGCAGCATTATTACCTCCGCTGCATCATCCCCTCAGCAGCATCACATCGGCAGCATCCTTACCTCGGCAGCATTATCACCTCAGCAGCAGCATCACCTAAGCAGTATCATCCCCCCAGCTGCCTCATCCCCTCCGCAACATCAACTCAGCGGCTTCATTTGCTCAGCTGTATCATTACCTAAGCAGCATCAACCCCTCAGCAGTATCTTCTCCTCTGCAGCATCATCACCTCACCAGCATCATCACCTCAGCAGCAGCATCATTCCCTCAGTAGCATCATTACCTCAGAAGCATCATTCCCTCAGCAGCATCATCATCTCAGCAGGATCATCACCTCAGCAGGATCATACTCTCAGCAGTATCATTACCTCAGCAGCATCTTAACCTCAGCAGCAGCATCACCTCAGCATTACCATCCCCTCAGCAGCATCATCCCCTCAGCAACATCACCTCAGCAGCTTCATTAGCTCAGCTGTTAAATTACATAAGCCGGATCAACAACTCAGCAGGATCTTCCCCTCTGCAGCATCATCACCTCAGCAGCGTCATCACCGCAGCAGCAGCATCATTCCCTCAACAGCATCTTTACCTCAGCAGCATCATTCCCTCAGCAGCATCATCATCTCAGCAGGATCATCGCATCAGCACGATCATCCTCTCAGCAGTATCATTACCTCAGCAGCATCATCCCCTCAGCAGCATCATCACCTAAGCAGCATCACTTCAGCAGCATCATCACCTAAGCAGCTTCATCACCTCAGCAGTATCCTCCTCTCAGCAACTTCATCACCTCAGCAGCATCATCACCTCAGTAGCATCATCCCCTCCACAGAATCATCCCACCTGCAACAGCATCCCCTGAGAAGCATCATTTCAGCAGCAACATCCCCTCAGCAGCATCACTTCAGCAGCATCATCCTCTCACCAGCATTATCCCCTCAGCAACATCACTTCAGCAGCTACATCCCCTCAGCAGCATCACATCAGCAGCATCATCCTCCCAGAAGCATTATCTCCTCAGCAGCATCACCACCGAAGCATCATTACCTCAGCAGAATCATCCCATCCGCAGCATCAACCCCTCAGCAGCCTTATTACCACAGCTGCATCATTCCCTCAGCAGCATCATTCCCTCAGCAGTATCATCACCACAGCAACATCATCCTCTCAGCAGCATCATCACCTCAGCAGCACCATCCCCTCAGTAGCATCATCCCCACAGCAGCATCATCACCTCAGCAGCATCATCCCCTTACCGGCATCATTAACTTAACAGCAACTTCCCCACAGATGCATCATCCCCTGAGCCGCTTCATCACCTCAGCAGCATCATCACCTCAGCAGCATCATCCCCTCAGCAGCTTCCTCACCTCAGTAGTATAAATTCCTCAGCATCATCACATCAGCAGCATCATCCTCTCTGCTGCATCATCACCTCAGCAGCATCATCACCTCAGCAGCAGCATCATCTCAGCAGGATCATCACTTCAGCAGGATCATCCTCTCAGCAGTATCATTACCTCAGCAGCATCATCCAATCAGCAACATCATCACCTCAGCAGCATCACCTCAGCAGCATCATTACCTAAGCAGCTTCATCAGCTTAGCAGTATCATCCCCTCAGCAACATCATCACCTCAGCAGCATCATCACCTCAGTAATATCTTCCCCTCAGCAGCATCATCCCTTCTGCAGCACCATCCCCTGAGAAGCATCACTTCAGCAACAACTTCCCCTCAGCAACATCACCTCAGCAGCATCGTCCTCTCAGCAGCATCATCTCCTCAGCAGTAAATTTTCAGCAGCATCATTACCTCAGCAGCATCATAACGTCAGCAGCATCATTCCCTCAGCAGCATCATCCCTGCAGCAGAATCATTACCTCAGCAGCAGCATCATCACCCCAGCAGCATCATACACTCAGCAGCGTTACCACCGTAGCAGCATCATCACACAGCTGCATCATCACCCAGGAGTACTATCACCTCAGCAGCAGCATCATCCCCTCAGAAGCATCCACTCAGCTGCTTCATCACCACAGCAGCATCATGCCCCCAGCAGCATCATCGCCTCAGCAGCATCATCCCCTCAGCAGCATCATCCTCGCAGCAGCATCATCTTCTCAGCAGCATCATCCCCTCAGCAGCATCACTACCTGAGCGGCATAGTCCCCTCAGCAGCATTACCTCAGCAGCATCACTACCTCAGCAGCATCTTCACCTCCGCAGCATCATCCCCACAGCAGCATAATCCCTGAAGCAGCACTATCACCTCAGCAGCAGCATCATCACCTCAGCAGCATCATCCCCTCAGCAGCATCATCATCTTAGCAGCATCATACCCACAGAAGCATCATCACTTCAGGAGCACTATCAACTCAGCAGCAGCATTATCCCCTCAGAAGCATCCCCTCAGCAGCTTCATCAAGTCAGCAGCATCATGCCCTTAGCAGCATCATCGCCACAGCTGCATCATCACCTCAGCAGCAGCATCCCCTCAGCAGCATCATCCTCTTAGCAGCATCATCCTCTCAGCAGCATCATCCCCTGAGCTGCATCATTACCTCAGCAGCACCATCCCCTCAGCAGCATCACCTCAGCAGCAGCATCATTACCTAAGCAGCATCATCCCATCCGCAGCATCAACCACTCAGCAGCATTATTACCACAGCTGCATCATCCCCTCAACAGCAATATCTCCTCAGCAGTATCATCACCCTCAGCAACATCATCCACTCAGCAGCATCATCCCCTCAGCAGCACCATTCTCTCAGTAGCAAAATCCCCACAGCAGCATCAACACCTCAGCAGATTCATCTCCTTACCAGCATCATTAACTCAGCATCAACTTCCCCACAGATGCATCATCCCCTCAGCCGCTTCATCACATCAGCAGCATCATCACCTCAGCAGCATCATCCCCTCACAAGCTTCCTCAACTCAGTAGAATAATCTCCTCAGCATCATCACATCAAAAGCATCATCCTCTCTGCAGCATCATCACCTCAGCAGTATCATTACCTCAGCAGCATCATCCCCTCAGCAGCATCATCACCTCAGCAGCATCGTTCCCTCAGCAGCATCATCACCTCAGCAGCATCACTTCAGCAGCATCGTCTCCTAAGCAGCTTCATCACCTCAGCAGCAGCATCCGCTCAGCAGTATTATTACCTCCGCTGCTTCATCCCCTCAGCAGCATCACATCAGCACATTCCTTACCTCAGCAGTATCATCCCATCAGCAGCGTCATCCCCTCAGCAACATCACCTCTGCAGCTTCATTAGCTCAGCTGTATCATTACCTAAGCAGCATCATCACCCTCAGCAGGATCTTACCCTCAGCAGCATCATCACACTCAGCAGCATCATCCCCTCAGCAGCATCAGCTCAGCAGCATCATTACAACAGCAGCGTCGTTCGCTCAGCAGCATCATCACCTCAGCTGCATCATCCCCTCAGCAGAATCATCCCTGCAGCAGCACTATCACCACAGCAGCAGCATCATCAACTCAGCAGCATCATCACCTCTGCAGCCTCATCCCCTCAGCAGCTTCATCATCTTAGCAGCATCATACACACAGCAGCATCATCACCTCAGAAGCACTATCACCTCAGCAGCAGCATCATCCCCTCTGAAGAATCCCCTCAGCAGCTTCATCAACTCAGCAGCATCATGCCCTCAGCAGCATCATCGCCTCAGCAGCATCATCACCTCAGCAGCAGCATCCCCTCAGCAGCATCATCCTCTTAGCAGCATCATCCTCTCAGCAGCATCATCACCCGAGCTGCATCATTACCTCAGCCGCACCATCCCCTCAGCAGCATCACCTCAGCAGCAGCATCATTACCTCAGCAGCATCATCCCATCCGCAGCATCAATCCCTCAGCAGCATTATTACCACAGCTGCATCATCCCCTCAGCTGTAAAATCTCCTCAGCAGTTTCATCACCCTCAGCAACATCATCCCCTCAGCAGCATCATCGCCTCAGCAGCACCATTCCCTCAGTAGCATCATCCCCACAGCAGCATCAACACCTCAGCAGCATCATCTCCTTACCAGCATCATTAACTCAACAGCAACTTCCCCACTGATGCATCATCCCCTCAGCCGTTTCATCACCTCAGCAGCATCATCACGTCAGAGGCATCATCCCCTCACAAGCTTCCTCACCTCAGTAGCATAATCTTCTCAGCATCAACACATCAGCAGCATCATCCTCTCTGCCGCATCATCACCTCAGCAGCATCATCACCTCAGCAGCAGCATCATTCCCTCAGCAGCATCATTAACTCAGCAGCATCATTCCCTCAGCAGCATAATCATCTCACCAAGATCATCACCTCAGCAGGATAATCCTCTCAGCAGTATCATTACCTTAGCAGCATCATCCCCTCAGCAGCATCATCACCTCAGCAGCACCACTTCAGCAGCATCATCCCCTCAGCAGCATTATTACCTCCACTGCATCATCCCCTCAGCAGCATCACATCAGCACAATCCTTACCTCAGCAGTATCATCCCCTCAGCAGCGTCATCCCCTCAGCAACATCACCTCTGCAGCTTCATTAGTTCAGCTGTATCATTACCTAAGCAGCATCAACCCCTCAGCAGGATCTTCCCCTCAGCAGCATCATCATCCTCAGCAGCATCATCCCCTCAGCAGCATCAGCTCAGCAGCATCATTACATCAGCAGCGTCATCCACTCAGCAGCATCATCACCTCAGTTGCATCATTCCCGCAGCAGCATCACCTCAGCAGCATCATCCCCTCAGCAGCATCATCCATGCAGCATCATGATTACCTCAGCAGCAGCATCATCCCCACAGCAGCATCATCACCCAGGAGCACTATCCCCTCAGCAGCAGCATCATCCCGTCAGAAGCATGATTCCCCGAGCTGCATCATTACCTCAGCCGCACCATCCCCTCAGCAGCATCATCCCCTGAGCAGCATCAATCCCTGAGCAGCATCATCCCCTCAGCAGCACCATCCCCTCAGCAGCATCACTTCAGCAGCAACATCCCCTCAGCAGCATCTCAATCAGCAGCATCATCCTCCCAGAAGCAATATCTAATCAGCAGCATCACCAGCGAACCATCATTACCTCAGCAGCATCATCCCATCTGCAGCATCAACCCCTCAGCAGCATTATTACCACAGCTGTATCATCACATCAGCAGCATCATCCCCTCAGCAGTATCGTCACCCTCAGCAGCATCATCCCCTCAGCAGCATCATCGCCTCAGCAGCATCATCCCCTCAGCAGCATCATCCTCGCAACAACATCATCTTCTCAGCAGCATCGTCCCCTCAGCAGCATCATTACCTGAGCAGCATAACCCCATCAGCAGCATCACCTCAGCAGCATCATTACCTCAGCAGCATCATCAGCTCCGCAGCATCATCCCCTCAGCAGCATCATCCCTGCAGCAGCATCATTACCTCAGCAGCAGCATCATCACCTCAGCAGCAGCATCCCCTAAGCAGCATCATCTCCTTAGCAGCATCATCCCCAGAGCAGCATCATCACCTCAAGAGCACTATCACCTCAGCAGCAGCATCATCCCCTCAGAAGCATCCCCTCAGCAGCTTCAAAAACACAGCAGCATCATGCGCTCAGCAGCATCATTGCCGCAGCAGCATCATCATCTCAGCAACAGCATCCCTTCAGCAGCATCATCCTCTTAGCAGCATCAACCTCTCAGCAGCTGCATCACCCGAGCTACATCATTACATCAGCCGCAACAGCCCCTCAGCAGCAACACCTCAGCTGCAGCATCATTACCTCAGCAGCATCAACCCATCAGCAGCATCAACCACTCAGCAGCATTATTACCACAGCTGCATCATCCCCTCAGCAGCATCATCTCCTTACCAGCATCATTAACTAAACTGCAACATCCCCAATGATGCATCAGCCCCTCAGCCGCTTAATCACCTCAGCAGCAACATCACGATAGCAGCATCATCCCCTCAGCAGCTTCCTCACCTCAGTAGCATAATCTCCTCAGTATCATCACATCAGCAGCATCATCCTCTCTGCAGCATCATCACCTCAGCAGCATCATCACCTCAGCAGCAGCATCATTCCCTCAGCAGCATCATTACCACAGCAGCATCATTCCTTCAGCAGCATCATCATCTCAGCAGGATCATCACTCAGCAGGATCATCCTCTCAGCAGTATCATTACCTCAGAAGCATCAGCCCCTCAGCTGCTTCATCACCTCAGCAGCATCATCACCTCAGCAGCATCATCCCCTCACAAGCTTCCACACCTCAGTAGCATAATCTCCCCGGCATCATCACATCAGCACCATCATCCTCTCTGCAGCATCATCACCTCAGCAGCATCATCACCTCAGCAGCATCAT
The DNA here is from genome assembly GCF_017639515.1 of Carcharodon carcharias. Lineage (NCBI taxonomy): Eukaryota > Metazoa > Chordata > Chondrichthyes > Lamniformes > Lamnidae > Carcharodon > Carcharodon carcharias. The sequence goes on from NC_054468.1 coordinate 105,733,541, forward strand.
CACCTCAGCAGCATCGTTCCCTCAGCAGCATCATCACCTCAGCAGTACCACTTCAGCAGCATCATCAACTAAGCAGCTTCATCACCTCAGCAGCAGCATCCCCTCAGCAGCATTATTACCTCCACTGCATCATCCCCTCAGCAGCATCACATCAGCACAATCCTTACCTCAGCAGTATCATCCCCTCAGCAGCGTCATCCCCTCAGCAACATCACCTCTGCAGCTTCATTAGTTCAGCTGTATCATTACCTAAGCAGCATCAACCCCTCAGCAGGATCTTCCCCTCAGCAGCATCATCATCCTCAGCAGCATCATCCCCTCAGCAGCATCAGCTCAGCAGCATCATTACATCAGCAGCGTCATCCACTCAGCAGCATCATCACCTCAGTTGCATCATTCCCGCAGCAGCATCACCTCAGCAGCATCATCCCCTCAGCAGCATCATCCATGCAGCATCATGATTACCTCAGCAGCAGCATCATCCCCACAGCAGCATCATCACCCAGGAGCACTATCCCCTCAGCAGCAGCATCATCCCGTCAGAAGCATGATTCCCCGAGCTGCATCATTACCTCAGCCGCACCATCCCCTCAGCAGCATCATCCCCTGAGCAGCATCAATCCCTGAGCAGCATCATCCCCTCAGCAGCACCATCCCCTCAGCAGCATCACTTCAGCAGCAACATCCCCTCAGCAGCATCTCAATCAGCAGCATCATCCTCCCAGAAGCAATATCTAATCAGCAGCATCACCAGCGAACCATCATTACCTCAGCAGCATCATCCCATCTGCAGCATCAACCCCTCAGCAGCATTATTACCACAGCTGTATCATCACATCAGCAGCATCATCCCCTCAGCAGTATCGTCACCCTCAGCAGCATCATCCCCTCAGCAGCATCATCGCCTCAGCAGCATCATCCCCTCAGCAGCATCATCCTCGCAACAACATCATCTTCTCAGCAGCATCGTCCCCTCAGCAGCATCATTACCTGAGCAGCATAACCCCATCAGCAGCATCACCTCAGCAGCATCATTACCTCAGCAGCATCATCAGCTCCGCAGCATCATCCCCTCAGCAGCATCATCCCTGCAGCAGCATCATTACCTCAGCAGCAGCATCATCACCTCAGCAGCAGCATCCCCTAAGCAGCATCATCTCCTTAGCAGCATCATCCCCAGAGCAGCATCATCACCTCAAGAGCACTATCACCTCAGCAGCAGCATCATCCCCTCAGAAGCATCCCCTCAGCAGCTTCAAAAACACAGCAGCATCATGCGCTCAGCAGCATCATTGCCGCAGCAGCATCATCATCTCAGCAACAGCATCCCTTCAGCAGCATCATCCTCTTAGCAGCATCAACCTCTCAGCAGCTGCATCACCCGAGCTACATCATTACATCAGCCGCAACAGCCCCTCAGCAGCAACACCTCAGCTGCAGCATCATTACCTCAGCAGCATCAACCCCATCAGCAGCATCAACCACTCAGCAGCATTATTACCACAGCTGCATCATCCCCTCAGCAGCATCATCTCCTTACCAGCATCATTAACTAAACTGCAACATCCCCAATGATGCATCAGCCCCTCAGCCGCTTAATCACCTCAGCAGCAACATCACGACAGCAGCATCATCCCCTCAGCAGCTTCCTCACCTCAGTAGCATAATCTCCTCAGTATCATCACATCAGCAGCATCATCCTCTCCGCAGCATCATCACCTCAGCAGCATCATCACCTCAGCAGCAGCATCATTCCCTCAGCAGCATCATTACCACAGCAGCATCATTCCTTCAGCAGCATCATCATCTCAGCAGGATCATCACTCAGCAGGATCATCCTCTCAGCAGTATCATTACCTCAGAAGCATCAGCCCCTCAGCTGCTTCATCACCTCAGCAGCATCATCACCTCAGCAGCATCATCCCCTCACAAGCTTCCACACCTCAGTAGCATAATCTCCCCGGCATCATCACATCAGCACCATCATCCTCTCTGCAGCATCATCACCTCAGCAGCATCATCACCTCAGCAGCATCATCACCTCAGCAGCATCGTTCCCTCAGCAGCATCATCACCTCAGCAGTACCACTTCAGCAGCATCATCAACTAAGCAGCTTCATCACCTCAGCAGCAGCATCCCCTCAGCAGCATTATTACCTCCACTGCATCATCCCCTCAGCAGCATCACATCAGCACAATCCTTACCTCAGCAGTATCATCCCCTCAGCAGCGTCATCCCCTCAGCAACATCAACTCTGCAGCTTCATTAGCTCAGCTGTATCATTACCTAAGCAGCATCAACCCCTCAGCAGGATCTTCCCCTCAGCAGCATCATCATCCTCAGCAGCATCATCCCCTCAGCAGCATCAGCTCAGCAGCATCATTATATCAGCAGCGTCATCCGTTCAGCAGTGTCGTCCCATCTGCAGCGTCATCCCCTCAGCAACATCACCTCTGCAGTTTCATTAGCTCAGCTGTATCATTACCTAAGCAGCATCAACCCCTCAGCAGGATCTTCCCCTCAGCAGCATCATCATCCTCAGCAGCATCATCCCCTCAGCAGCATCAGCTCAGCAGCCTCATTACATCAGCAGCGTCATCCGCTCAACAGCATCAACACCTCAGCTGCATCATTCCCGCAGCAGCATCACCACTGCAACATCATCCCCTCAGCAGCATCATCCCTGCAGCAGCATCATTTCCTCAGCAGCAGCTACATCACCACAGCAGCATCATCACCCCAGGAGCACTATCACCTCAGCAGCAGCATCATCCCCTCTGCAGCATCATCCTCTTAGCAGCATCATCCTCTCAGCAGCAGCATGATCCCCCGAGCTGCATCATTACCTCAGCCGCACCATCCCCTCAGCAGCATCATTCCCTGAGCAGCATCATCCCCTGAGCAGCATCATCCCCTCAGCAGCACCATCCCCTCAGCAGCATCACTTCAGCAGCAACATCGCTTCAGCAGCATCACAATCAGCAGTATCATCCTCCCAGAAGCAATATCTCCTCAGCAGCATCACCACCGAACCATCATTACCTCAGCAGCATCATCACGTCAGCAGCATCACTTCAGAAGCATCAAAACCTAAGCAGCTTCATCAGCCCAGCAGTATCATCCCCTCAGCAAAATCATCACCTCAGCAGCATCATCATCTCGGTAGCATCATCCCCTCAGCAGCATCATCCCATCTGCAACACCATCCCCTGAGAAGCATCATTTCAGCAGCAACATCTCCTCAGCAGCATCACCTCAGCAGCATCATCCTATCAGCAGCATTATACCCTCAGCAACAACACCTCAGCAGCATCAATACCTCAGCAGCATCAACCCCTCAACAGCATCATTCCCTCAGCAGCATTATTACCTCCGCTGCCTCATCCCCTCAGCAGCATCACATCGGCAGCATCCTTACCTTGGCAGCATCATCACCTCAGCAGCAGCATCACCTAAGCAGTATCATCCCCTCAGCTGCCTCATCCCCTCCGCAACATCAACTCAGCGGCTTCATTGGCTCAGCTGTAGCATTACCTAAGCAGCATCAACCCCTCAGCAGTATCTTCTCCTCTGCAGCATCATCACCTCACCAGCATCATCACCTCATCAGCAGCATCATTCCCTCAGCAGCATCATTACCTCAGAAGCATCATTCCCTCAGCAGCATCATCATCTCAGCAGGATCATCACCTCAGCAGGATCATACTCTCAGCAGTATCATTACCTCAGCAGCATCATCCCCTCAGCAGCAGCATCACCTCAGCATTATCATCCCCTCAGCAGCATCATCCCCTCAGCAACATCACCTCAGCAGCTTCATTAGCTCAGCTGTATCATTACATAAGCCGGATCAACCCCTCAGCAGGATCTTCCCCTCTGCAGCATCATCACCTCAGCAGCATCATCACCGCAGCAGCAGCATCATTCCCTCAACAGCATCTTTACCTCAGCAGCATCATTCTCACAGCAGCATCATCATCTCAGCAGGATCATCGCATCAGCACGATCATCCTCTCAGCAGTATCACTACCTCAGCGGCATCATCCCCTCAGCAGCATCATCACCTCAGCAGCATTACTTCAGCAGCATCATCACCTAAGCAGCTTCATCACCTCAGCAGTATCCTCCCCTCAGCAACATCATCACCTCAGCAGCATCATCACCTCAGTAGCATCATCCCCTCAACAGAATCATCCCACCTGCAACAGCATCCCCTGAGAAGCATCATTTCAGCAGCAACATCCCCTCAGCAGCATCACTTCAGCAGCATCATCCTCTCACCAGCATTATCCCCTCAGCAACATCACTTCAGCAGCAACATCCCCTCAGCAGCATCACATCAGCAGCATCATCCTCCCAGAAGCATTATCTCCTCAGCAGCATCACCACCGAAGCATCATTACCTCAGCAGAATCATCCCATCCGCAGCATCAACCCCTCAGCAGCCTTATTACCACAGCTGCATCATTCCCTCAGCAGCATCATCCCCTCAGAAGTATCATCACCTCAGCAACATCATACTCTCAGCAGCATCATCAACTCAGCAGCACCATCCCCTCAGTAGCATCATCCCCACAGCAGCATCATCACCTCAGCAGCATCATCCCCTTACCGGCATCATTAACTTAACAGCAACTTCCCCACAGATGCATCATCCCCTGAGCCGCTTCATCACCTCAGCAGCATCATCACCTCAGCAGCATCATCCCCTCAGCAGCTTCCTCACCTCAGTAGTATAAATTCCTCAGCATCATCACATCAGCAGCATCATCCTCTCTGCTGCATCATCACCTCAGCAGCATCATCACCTCAGCAGCAGCATCATCTCAGCAGCATCATTACCTCAGCAGGATCATCCTCTCAGCAGCATCATCACCTCAGCAGCATCGTCCCCTCAGCAGCATCATCACCACAGCAGCATCATCCCCTCAGCAGCATCATCATTTTAGCAGCATCATACCCACAGAAGCATCATCACTTCAGGAGCACTATCAACTCAGCAGCAGCATCATCCCCTCAGAAGCATCCCCTCAGCAGCTTCATCAACTCAGCAGCATCATGCCCTCAGCAGCATCATCGCCACAGCAGCATCATCACCTCAGCAGCAGCATCCCCTCAGCAGCATCATCCTCTTAGCAGCATCATCCTCTCAGCAGCATCATCCCCTGAGCTGCATCAATACCTCAGCCGCACCATCCCCCCAGCAGCATCACCTCAGCAGCAGCATCTTTACCTAAGCAGCATCATCGCATCCGCAGCATCAACACTCAGCAGCATTATTACCACAGCTGCATCATCCCCTCAACAGCAATATCTCCTCAGCAGTATCATCACCCTCAGCAACATCATCCCCTCAGCAGCATCATCCCCTCAGCAGCACCATTCCCTCAGTAGCATCATCCCCACAGCAGCATCAACACCTCAGCAGCATCATCTCCTTACCAGCATCATTAACTCAGCAGCAACTTCCCCACAGATGCATCATCCCCTCAGCCCCTTCATCACATCAGCAGCATCATCACCTCAGCAGCATCATCCCCTCACAAGCTTCCTCACCTCAGTAGCATAATCACCTCAGCATCATCACATCAGCAGCATCATCCTCTCTGCAGCATTTTCACCTCAGCAGAATCATCACCTCAGAAGCAGCATCATTCCCTCAGCAGCAGAATTAACTCAGCAGCATCATTCCCTCAGCAGCATCATCATCTCACCAAGATAATCACATCAGCAGGATAATCCTCTCAGCAGTATCATTACCTCAGCAGCATCATCCCCTCAGCAGCATCATCACCTCAGCAGCTTCGTTCCCTCAGCAGCATCATCACCTCAGCAGCAGCATCATTCCCTCAGCAGCAGAATTAACTCAGCAGCATCATTCCCTCAGCAGCATCATCATCTCACCAAGATAATCACATCAGCAGGATAATCCTCTCAGCAGTATCATTACCTCAGCAGCATCATCCCCTTAGCAGCATCATCACCTCAGCAGCTTCGTTACCTCAGCAGCATCACTTCAGCAGCATCGTCACCTAAGCAGCATCATCACCTCAGCAGCATCGTTCCCTCAGCAGCATCATCACCTCAGCAGTACCACTTCAGCAGCATCATCAACTAAGCAGCTTCATCACCTCAGCAGCAGCATCCCCTCAGCAGCATTATTACCTCCGCTGCATCATCCCCTCAGCAGCATCACATCAGCACATTCCTTACCTCAGCAGTATCATCCCCTCAGCAGCGTCATCCCCTCAGCAACATCACCTCTGCAGCTTCATTAGCTCAGCTGTATCATTTCCTAAGCAGCATCAACCCCTCAGCAGGATCGTACCCTCATCAGCATCAGCTCAGCAGCATCATTACAACAGCAGCTTCGTTCGCTCAGCAGCATCATCACCTCAGCTGCATCATTCCAGCAGCAGCATCACCTCAGCAGCATCATCCCCACAGCAGCATCATCCCTGCAGCAGCACTATCACCTCAGCAGCAGCATCATCACCTCAGCAGCATCATCACCTTTGCAGCATCATCCCCTCAGCAGCTTCATCAACTCAGCAGCATCATGCCTTCAGCAGCATCATCGCCTCAGCAGCATCATCACCTCAGCAGCAGCATCCCCTCAGCAGCATCATCCTCTTAGCAGCATCATCCTCTCAGCAGCGTCATCCCCGAGCTGCATCATTACCTAAGCCGCACCATCCCCTCAGCAGCATCACCTCAGCAGCAGCATCATTACCTCAGCAGCATCATCCCATCCGCAGCATGAACCACTCAGCAGCAGTATTACCACAGCTGCATGATCCCCTCAGCTGTAAAATCTCCTCAGCAGTATAATCACCCTCAGCAACATCATCCCCTCAGCAGCATCATCAACTCAGCAGCACCATTCCCTCAGTAGCATCATCCCCACAGCAACATCTACACCTCAGCAGCATCATCTCCTTACCAGCATCATTAACTTAACAGCAACTTCCCCACTGATGCATCATCCCCTCAGCCGTTTCATCACCTCAGCAGCATCATCACCTCAGAAGCATCATCCCCTCACAAGCTTCCTCACCTCAGTAGCATAATCTCCTCAGCATCATCACATCAGCAGCATCATCCTCTCTGCAGCATCATCACCTCAGCAGCATCATCCCCTCAGCAGCAGCATCATTCCCTCAGCAGCATCATTAACTCAGCAGCATCATTCCCTCAGCAGCATAATCATCTCACCAAGATCATCACCTCAGCAGCATAAACCTCTCAGCTGTAACATTAGCTCAGCAGCATCATCCCCTCAGCAGCATCATCACCTCAGCAGCATCGTTCCCTCAGCAGCATCATCACCTCAGCAGCACCACTTCAGCAGCATCATCCCCTCAGCAGCATTACTACCTCCGCTGCATCATCCCCTCAGCAGCATCACATCAGCACAATCCTTACCTCAGCAGTATCATCCCCTCAGCAGCGTCATCCCCTCAGCAACATCAACTCTGCAGCTTCATTAGTTCAGCAGTATCATTAACTAAGCAGCATCAACCCCTCAGCAGGATCTTCCCCTCAGCAGCATCATCATCCTCAGCAGCATCATCCCCTCAACAGCGTGATCCCCCGAGCTGCATCATTACCTCAGCCGCACCACCCCTTCAGCAGCATCATCCCCTGAGCAGCATCAACCCCTGAGCAGCATCATCCCCTCAGCAGCACCAACCCCTCAGCAGCATCACTTCAGCAGCATCATCACCTCAGCAGCAGCATCCCCTCAGCAGCATCATCCTCTTAGCAGCATCATCCTCTCAGCAGCATCATGCCCTGAGCTGCATCATTACCTCAGCCGCACCATTCCCTCAGCAGCATCACCTAAGCAGCAGCATGATTACATCAGCAGCATCAACCACTCAGCAGCATTATTACCACAGCTGCAGCGTCCCCTCAGCTGTAAAATCTCCTCAGCAGTATGATCACCCTCAGCAACATCATCCCCTCAGCAGCATCATCACCTCAGCAGCAGCATTCCCTCATTAGCATCATCCCCACAGCAGCATCAACACCTCAGCAGCATCACCTCCTTACCAGCATCATTAGCTCAACAGCAACTTCCCCACTGATGCATCATCCCCTCAGCTGCTTCATCACCTCAGCAGCATCATCACCTCAGCAGCATCATCCCCTCACAAGCTTCCACACCTCAGTAGCATAATCTCCCCAGCATCATCACATCAGCAGCATCATCCTCTCTGCAGCATCATCACCTCAGCAGCATCGTTCCCTCAGCAGCATCATCACCTCAGCAGTACCACTTCAGCAGCATCATCAACTAAGCAGCTTCATCACCTCAGCAGCAGCATCATTCCCTCAGCAGCATCATTAACTCAGCAGCATCATTCCCTCAGCAGCATAATCATCTCACCAAGATCATCACCTCAGCAGGGTAATCCTCTCAGCAGTATCATTACCTTAGCAGCATCATCCCCTCAGCAGCATCATCACCTCAGCAGCACCACTTCAGCAGCATCATCCCCTCAGCAGCATTATTACCTCCACTGCATCATCCCCTCAGCAGCATCACATCAGCACAATCCTTACCTCAGCAGTATCATCCCCTCAGCAGCGTCATCCCCTCAGCAACATCACCTCTGCAGCTTCATTAGTTCAGCTGTATTATTACCTAAGCAGCATCAACCCCTCAGCAGGATCTTCCCCTCAGCAGCATTATCATCCTCAGCAGCATCATCCCCTCAGCAGCATCAGCTCAGCAGCATCATTACATCAGCAGCGTCATCCACTCAGCAGCATCATCACCTCAGTTGCATCATTCCCGCAGCAGCATCACCTCAGCAGCATCATCCCCTCAGCAGCATCATCCATGCAGCATCATGATTACCTCAGCAGCAGCATCATCCCCACAGCAGCATCATCACCCAGGAGCACTATCCCCTCAGCAGCAGCATCATCCCGTCAGAAGCATGATTCCCCGAGCTGCATCATTACCTCAGCCGCACCATCCCCTCAGCAGCATCATCCCCTGAGCAGCATCAATCCCTGAGCAGCATCATCCCCTCAGCAGCACCATCCCCTCAGCAGCATCACTTCAGCAGCAACATCCCCTCAGCAGCATCTCAATCAGCAGCATCATCCTCCCAGAAGCAATATCTAATCAGCAGCATCACCAGCGAACCATCATTACCTCAGCAGCATCATCCCATCCGCAGCATCAACACCTCAGCAGCATTATTACCACAGCTGCATCATCACATCAGCAGCATCATCCCCTCAGCAGTATCGTCACCCTCAGCAGCATCATCCCCTCAGCAGCATCATCGCCTCAGCAGCATCATCCCCTCAGCAGCATCATCCTCGCAACAGCATCATCTTCTCAGCAGCATCGTCCCCTCAGCAGCATCATAACCTGAGCAGCATAATACCATCAGCAGCATCACCTCAGCAGCATCATTACCTCAGCAGCATCATCAGCTCCGCAGCATCATCCCCTCAGCAGCATCATCCCTGCAGCAGCATCATTACCTCAGCAGCAGCATCATCACCTCAGCAGCAGCATCCGCTAAGCAGCATCATCACCTTAGCAGCATCATCCCCACAGCAGCATCATCACCTCAAGAGCACTATCACCTCAGCAGCAGCATCATCCCCTCAGAAGCATCCCCTCAGCAGCAGCATCACCTCAGCATTATCATCCCCTCAGCAGCATCATCCCCTCAGCAACATCACCTCAGCAGCTTCATTAGCTCAGCTGTATCATTACATAAGCCGGATCAACCCCTCAGCAGGATCTTCCCCTCTGCAGCATCATCACCTCAGCAGCATCATCACCGCAGCAGCAGCATCATTCCCTCAACAGCATCTTTACCTCAGCAGCATCATTCTCTCAGCAGCATCATCATCTCAGCAGGATCATCGCATCAGCACGATCATCCTCTCTCAGTATCATTACCTCAGCAGCATCATCCGCTCAGCAGCATCATCACCTCAGCAGCATCACTTCAGCAGCATCATCACCTAAGCAGCTTCATCACCTCAGCAGTATCCTCCCCTCAGCAACATCATCACCTCAGCAGCATCATCACCTCAGTAGCATCATCCCCTCAACAGAATCATCCCACCTGCAACAGCATCCCCTGAGAAGCATCATTTCAGCAGCAACATCCCCTCAGCAGCATCTCTTCAGCAGCATCATCCTCTCACCAGCATTATCCCCTCAGCAACATCACTTCAGCAGCAACATCCCCTCAGCAGCATCACATCAGCAGCATCATCCTCCCAGAAGCATTATCTCCTCAGCAGCATCACCACCGAAGCATCATTACCTCAGCAGAATCATCCCATCCGCAGCATCAACCCCTCAGCAGCCTTATTACCACAGCTGCATCATTCCCTCAGCAGCATCATCCCCTCAGAAGTATCATCACCTCAGCAACATCATACTTTCAGCAGCATCATCACCTCAGCAGCACCATCCCCTCAGTAGCATCATCCCCACAGCAGCATCATCACCTCAGCAGCATCATCCCCTTACCGGCATCATTAAATTAACAGCAACTTCCCCACAGATGCATCATCCCCTGAGCCGCTTCATCACCTCAGCAGCATCATCACCTCAGAAGCATCATCCCCTCAGCAGCTTCCTCACCTCAGTAGTATAAATTCCTCAGCATCATTACATCAGCAGCATCATCCTCTCTGCTGCATCATCACCTCAGCAGCATCATCACCTCAGCAGCAGCATCATCTCAGCAGCATCATTACCTCAGCAGGATCATCCTCTCAGCAGTATCATTACCTCAGCAGCGTCATCCAATCAGCAGCATCATCACCTCAGCAGCATCGTCCCCTCAGCAGCATCATCACCACAGCAGCATCACCTCAGCAGCATTATCACCTAAGCAGTTTCATCAGCTCAGCAGTATCATCCCCTCAGCAACATCATCACCTCAGCAGTATCATCACCTCAGTAGCATCTTCCCCTCAGCAGCATCATCCCTTCTGCAGCACCATCCCCTGAGAAGCATCACTTCAGCAAAAACATCCCCTCAGCAGCATCACCTCAGCAACATCGTCCTCTCAGCAGCATCATCCCCTCAGCATTATAATTTCAGCAGCATCATTACCTCAGCAGCATCATAACCTCAGCAGCATCATTCCCTCAGCAGCATCATCCCTGCAACAGAATCATTACCTCAGCAGCAGCATCATCCCCTCAGCAACATCACCTCAGCAGCTTCATTAGCTCAGCTGTATCATTACATAAGCCGGATCAACCCCTCAGCAGGATCTTCCCCTCTGCAGCATCATCACCTCAGCAGCATCATCACCGCAGCAGCAGCATCATTCCCTCAACAGCATCTTTACCTCAGCAGCATCATTCTCTCAGCAGCATCATCATCTCAGCAGGATCATCGCATCAGCACGATCATCCTCTCAGCAGTATCATTACCTCAGCGGCATCATCCCCTCAGCAGCATCATCACCTCAGCAGCATCACTTCAGCAGCATCATCACCTAAGCAGCTTCATCACCTCAGCAGTATCCTCCCCTCAGCAACATCATCACCTCAGCAGCATCATCACCTCAGTAGCATCATCCCCTCAACAGAATCATCCCACCTGCAACAGCATCCCCTGAGAAGCATCATTTCAGCAGCAACATCCCCTCAGCAGCATCACTTCAGCAGCATCATCCTCTCACCAGCATTATCCCCTCAGCAACATCACTTCAGCAGCAACATCCCCTCAGCAGCATCACATCAGCAGCATCATCCTCCCAGAAGCATTATCTCCTCAGCAGCATCACCACCGAAGCATCATTACCTCAGCAGAATCATCCCATCCGCAGCATCAACCCCTCAGCAGCCTTATTACCACAGCTGCATCATTCCCTCAGCAGCACCATCCCATCAGAAGTATCATCACCTCAGCAGCATCATACTCTCAGCAGCATCATCAACTCAGCAGCACCATCCCCTCAGTAGCATCATCCCCACAGCAGCATCATCACCTCAGCAGCATCATCCCCTTACCGGCATCATTAACTTAACAGCAACTTCCCCACAGATGCATCATCCCCTGAGCCGCTTCATCACCTCAGCAGCATCATCACCTCAGCAGCATCATCCCCTCAGCAGCTTCCTCACCTCAGTAGTATAAATTCCTCAGCATCATCACATCAGCAGCATCATCCTCTCTGCTGCATCATCACCTCAGCAGCATCATCACCTCAGCAGCAGCATCATCTCAGCAGCATCATTACCTCAGCAGGATCATCCTCTCAGCAGCATCATCACCTCAGCAGCATCGTCCCCTCAGCAGCATCATCACCACAGCAGCATCACCTCAGCAGCATTATCACCTAAGCAGTTTCATCAGCTCAGCAGTATCATCCCCTCAGCAACATCATCACCTCAGCAGTATCATCACCTCAGTAGCATCTTCCCCTCAGCAGCATCATCCCTCCTGCAGCACCATCCCCTGAGAAGCATCACTTCAGCAAATACATCCCCTCAGCAGCATCGTCCTCTCAGCAGCATCATCCCCTCAGCATTATAATTTCAGCAGCATCATTACCTCAGCAGCATCATAACCTCAGCAGCATCATTCCCTCAGCAGCATCATCCCTGCAACAGAATCATTACCTCAGCAGCAGCATCATCACCCCAGCAGCGTCATACAAACAGCAGCGTTACCAACGTAGCAGCATCATCACACAGCTGCATCATCACCCAGGAGTACTATCACCTCAGCAGCAGCATCATCCCCTCAGAAGCATCCACTCAGCTGCTTCATCACCGCAGCAGCATCATGCCCCCAGCAGCATCATCGCCTCAGCAGCATCATCCCCTCAGCAGCATCATCCTCGCAGCAGCATCATCTTCTCAGCAGCATCATCCCCTCAGCAGCAACATCCCCTCAGCAGCATCATAACCTCAGCAGCATCATTCCCTCAGCAGCATCATCCCTGCAACAGAATCATTACCTCAGCAGCAGCATCATCACCCCAGTAGCGTCATACAAACAGCAGCGTTACCAACGTAGCAGCATCATCACACAGCTGCATCATCACCCAGGAGTACTATCACCTCAGCAGCAGCATCATCCCCTCAGAAGCATCCACTCAGCTGCTTCATCACCGCAGCAGCATCATGCCCCCAGCAGCATCATCGCCTCAGCAGCATCATCCCCTCAGCAGCATCATCCTCGCAGCAGCATCATCTTCTCAGCAGCATCATCCCCTCAGCAGCATCATTACCTGAGCAGCATAGTCCTCTCAGCAGCATCACCTCAGCAGCATCATTACCTCAGCAGCATCTTCACCTCCGCAGCATCATCCCCACAGCAGCATCATCCCTGAAGCAGCACTATCACCTCAGCAGCAGCATCATCACCTCAGCAGCATCATCCCCTCAGCAGCATCATCATTTTAGCAGCATCATACCCACAGAAGCATCATCACTTCAGGAGCACTATCAACTCAGCAGCAGCATCATCCCCTCAGAAGCATCCCCTCAGCAGCTTCATCAACTCAGCAGCATCATGCCCTCAGCAGCATCATCGCCACAGCAGCATCATCACCTCAGCAGCAGCATCCCCTCAGCAGCATCATCCTCTTAGCAGCATCATCCTCTCAGCAGCATCATCCCCTGAGCTGCATCAATACCTCAGCCGCACCATCCCCCCAGCAGCATCACCTCAGCAGCAGCATCTTTACCTAAGCAGCATCATCGCATCCGCAGCATCAACACTCAGCAGCATTATTACCACAGCTGCATCATCCCCTCAACAGCAATATCTCCTCAGCAGTATCATCACCCTCAGCAACATCAACCCTCAGCAGCATCATCCCCTCAGCAACACCATTCCCTCAGTAGCATCATCCCCACAGCAGCATCAACACCTCAGCAGCATCATCTCCTTACCAGCATCATTAACTCAGCAGCAACTTCCCCACAGATGCATCATCCCCTCAGCCCCTTCATCACATCAGCAGCATCATCTCCTCAGCAGCATCATCCCCTCACAAGCTTCCTCACCTCAGTAGCATAATCTCCTCAGCATCATCACATCAGCAGCATCATCCTCTCTGCAGCATCAGCACCTCAGCAGAATCATCACCTCAGAAGCAGCATCATTCCCTCAGCAGCAGAATTAACTCAGCAGCATCATTCCCTCAGCAGCATCATCATCTCACCAAGATAATCACATCAGCAGGATAATCCTCTCAGCAGTATCATTACCTCAGCAGCACCACTTAAGCAGCATCATCCCCTCAGCAGCATTACTATCTCCGCTGCATCATCCCCTCAGCAGCATCACATCAGCACAATCCTTACCTCAGCAGTATCATCCCCTCAGCAGCGTCATCCCCTCAGCAACATCAACTCTGCAGCTTCATTAGTTCAGCAGTATCATTACCTAAGCAGCATCAACCCCTCAGCAGGATCTTCCCCTCAGCAGCATCATCATCCTCAGCAGCATCGTCCCCTCAGCAGCATCAGCTCAGCAGCATCATTACATCAGCAGCGTCATCCACTCAGCAGCATCATCACCTCAGCTGCATCATTCCCGCAGCAGCATCACCTCAGCAGCATCATCCCCTCAGCAGCTTCATCCCTGCAGCATCATCATTACCTCAGCAGCAGCATCATCCCCAAAGCAGCATCATCACCCCAGGAGCACTATCCCCTGAGCAGACGCATCATCCCCTCAGAAGCATCCTCTCAGTTGCTTCATCACCTCAGCAGTATCATCCCCTCAGCAGTATCATCCTCTTAGCAGCATCATCCCCTCAACAGCGTGATCCCCCGAGCTGCATCATTGCCTCAGCCGCACCACCCCTTCAGCAGCATCATCCCCTGAGCAGCATCAACCCCTGAGCAGCATCATCCCCTCAGCAGCACCAACCCCTCAGCAGCATCACTTCAGCAGCATCATCACCTCAGCAGCAGCATCCCCTCAGCAGCATCATCCTCTTAGCAGCATCATCCTCTCAGCAGCATCATGCCCTGAGCTGCATCATTACCTCAGCCGCACCATTCCCTCAGTAGCATCACCTCAGCAGCAGCATGATTACCGCAGCAGCATCATCCCATCCGCAGCATCAACCACTCAGCAGCATTATTACCACAGCTGCAGCGTCCCCTCAGCTGTAAAATCTCCTCAGCAGTATCATCACCCTCAGCAACATCATCCCCTCTGCAGCATCATCACCTCAGCAGCAGCATTCCCTCATTAGCATCATCCCCACAGCAGCATCAACACCTCAGCAGCATCACCTCCTTACCAGCATCATTAGCTCAACAGCAACTTCCCCACTGATGCATCATCCCCTCAGCTGCTTCATCACCTCAGCAGCATCATCACCTCAGCAGCATCATCCACTCACAAGCTTCTACACCTCAGTAGCATAATCTCCCCAGCATCATCACATCAGCAGCATCATCCTCTCTGCAGCATCATCACCTCAGCAGCATCGTTCCCTCAGCAGCATCATCACCTCAGCAGTACCACTTCAGCAGCATCATCAACTAAGCAGCTTCATCACCTCAGCAGCAGCATCATTCCCTCAGCAGCATCATTAACTCAGCAGCATCATTCCCTCAGCAGCATAATCATCTCACCAAGATCATCACCTCAGCAGGATAATCTTCTCAGCAGTATCATTACCTTAGCAGCATCATCCCCTCAGCAGCATCATCACCTCAGCAGCACCACTTCAGCAGCATCATCCCCTCAGCAGCATTATTACCTCCACTGCATCATCCCCTCAGCAGCATCACATCAGCACAATCCTTACCTCAGCAGTATCATCCCCTCAGCAGCGTCATCCCCTCAGCAACATCACCTCTGCAGCTTCATTAGTTCAGCTGTATCATTACCTAAGCAGCATCAACCCCTCAGCAGCATCATCATCCTCAGCAGCATCATCCCCTCAGCAGCATCAGCTCAGCAGCATCATTACATCAGCAGCGTCATCCACTCAGCAGCATCATCACCTCAGTTGCATCATTCCCGCAGCAGCATCACCTCAGCAGCATCATCCCCTCAGCAGCATCATCCATGCAGCATCATGATTACCTCAGCAGCAGCATCATCCCCACAGCAGCATCATCACCCAGGAGCACTATCCCCTCAGCAGCAGCATCATCCCGTCAGAAGCATGATTCCCCGAGCTGCATCATTACCTCAGCCGCACCATCCCCTCAGCAGCATCATCCCCTGAGCAGCATCAATCCCTGAGCAGCATCATCCCCTCAGCAGCACCATCCCCTCAGCAGCATCACTTCAGCAGCAACATCCCCTCCGAAGCATCTCAATCAGCAGCATCATCCTCCCAGAAGCAATATCTAATCAGCAGCATCACCAGCGAACCATCATTACCTCAGCAGCATCATCCCATCCGCAGCATCAACCCCTCAGCAGCATTATTACCACAGCTGCATCATCACATCAGCAGCATCATCCCCTCAGCAGTATCGTCACCCTCAGCAGCATCATCCCCTCAGCAGCATCATCGCCTCAGCAGCATCATCCCCTCAGCAGCATCATCCTCGCAACAGCATCATCTTCTCAGCAGCATCGTCCCCTCAGCAGCATCATTACCTGAGCAGCATAATCCCATCAGCAGCATCACCTCAGCAGCATCATTACCTCAGCAGCATCATCAGCTCCGCAGCATCTTCCCCTCAGCAGCATCATCCCTGCAGCAGCATCATTACCTCAGCAGCAGCATCATCACCTCAGCAGCAGCATCCCCTAAGCAGCATCATCACCTTAGCAGCATCATCCCCACAGCAGCATCATCACCTCAAGAGCACTATCACCTCAGCAGCAGCATCATCCCCTCAGAAGCATCCCCTCAGCAACTTCAAAAACACAGCAGCATCATGCGCTCAGCAGCATCATTGCCGCAGCAGCATCATCATCTCAGCAACAGCATCCCTTCAGCAGCATCATCCTCTTAGCAGCATCAACCTCTCAGCAGCTGCATCCCCCGAGCTACATCATTACATCAGCTGCAACAGCCCCTCAGCAGCAACACCTCAGCTGCAGCATCATTACTTCAGCAGCATCAACCCATCAGCAGCATCAACCACTCAGCAGCATTATTACCACAGCTGCATCATCCCCTCAGCAGCATCATCTCTTTACCAGCATCATTAACTAAACTGCAACATCCCCAATGATGCATCAGCCCCTCAGCCGCTTAATCAGCTCAGCAGCAACATCACGACAGCAGCATCATCCCCTCAGCAGCTTCCTCACCTCAGTAGCATAATCTCCTCAGTATCATCACATCAGCAGCATCATCCTCTCTGCAGCATCATCACCTCAGCAGCATCATCACCTCAGCAGCAGCATCATTCCTTCAGCAGCATCATCATCTCAGCAGGATCATCACTCAGGAGGATCATCCTCTCAGCAGTATCATTACCTCAGAAGCATCAGCCCCTCAGCTGCTTCATCACCTCAGCAGCATCATCACCTCAGCAGCATCATCCCCTCACAAGCTTCCACACCTCAGTAGCATAATCTCCCCGGCATCATCACATCAGCACCATCATCCTCTCTGCAGCATCATCACCTCAGCAGCATCATCACCTCAGCAGCATCATCACCTCAGCAGCATCGTTCCCTCAGCAGCATCATCACCTCAGCAGTACCACTTCAGCAGCATCATCAACTAAGCAGCTTCATCACCTCAGCAGCAGCATCCCCTCAGCAGCATTATTACCTCCACTGCATCATCCCCTCAGCAGCATCACATCAGCACCATCCTTACCTCAGCAGTATCATCCCCTCAGCAGCGTCATCCCCTCAGCAACATCAACTCTGCAGCTTCATTAGCTCAGCTGTATCATTACGTAAGCAGCATCAACCCCTCAGCAGGATCTTCCCCTCAGCAGCATCATCATCATCAGCAGCATCATCCCCTCAGCAGCATCAGCTCAGCAGCATCATTATATCAGCAGCGTCATCCGTTCAGCAGTGTCGTCCCATCTGCAGCGTCATCCCCTCAGCAACATCACCTCTGCAGTTTCATTAGCTCAGCTGTATCATTACCTAAGCAGCATCAACCCCTCAGCAGGATCTTCCCCTCAGCAGCATCATCATCCTCAGCAGCATAATCCCCTCAGCAGCATCAGCTCAGCAGCCTCATTACATCAGCAGCGTCATCCGCTCAACAGCATCAACACCTCAGCTGCATCATTCCCGCAGCAGCATCACCCCTGCAACATCATCCCCTCAGCAGCATCATCCCTGCAGCAGCATCATTTCCTCAGCAGCAGCTACATCACCACAGCAGCATCATCACCCCAGGAGCACTATCACCTCAGCAGCAGCATCATCCCCTCTGCAGCATCATCCTCTTAGCAGCATCATCCTCTCAGCAGCAGCATGATCCCCCGAGCTGCATCATTACCTCAGCCGCACCATCCCCTCAGCAGCATCATTCCCTGAGCAGCATCATCCCCTGAGCAGCATCATCCCCTCAGCAGCACCATCCCCTCAGCAGCATCACCTCAGCAGCAACATCGCCTCAGCAGCATCACAATCAGCAGTATCATCCTCCCAGAAGCAATATCTCCTCAGCAGCATCACCACCGAACCATCATTACCTCAGCAGCATCATCACGTCAGCAGCATCACTTCAGAAGCATCAAAACCTAAGCAGCTTCATCAGCCCAGCAGTATCATCCCCTCAGCAAAATCATCACCTCAGCAGCATCATCATCTCGGTAGCATCATCCCCTCAGCAGCATCATCCCATCTGCAACACCATCCCCTGAGAAGCATCATTTCAGCAGCAACATCTCCTCAGCAGCATCACCTCAGCAGCATCATCCTATCAGCAGCATTATACCCTCAGCAACAACACCTCAGCAGCATCAATACCTCAGCAGCATCAACCCCTCAACAGCATCATTCCCTCAGCAGCATTATTACCTCCGCTGCCTCATCCCCTCAGCAGCATCACATCGGCAGCATCCTTACCTTGGCAGCATCATCACCTCAGCAGCAGCATCACCTAAGCAGTATCATCCCCTCAGCTGCCTCATCCCCTCCGCAACATCAACTCAGCGGCTTCATTGGCTCAGCTGTAGCATTACCTAAGCAGCATCAACCCCTCAGCAGTATCTTCTCCTCTGCAGCATCATCACCTCACCAGCATCATCACCTCAGCAGCAGCATCATTCCCTCAGCAGCATCATTACCTCAGAAGCATCATTCCCTCAGCAGCATCATCATCTCAGCAGGATCATCACCTCAGCAGGATCATACTCTCAGCAGTATCATTACCTCAGCAGCATCATCCCCTCAGCAGCAGCATCACCTCAGCATTATCATCCCCTCAGCAGCATCATCCCCTCAGCAACATCACCTCAGCAGCTTCATTAGCTCAGCTGTATCATTACATAAGCCGGATCAACCCCTCAGCAGGATCTTCCCCTCTGCAGCATCATCACCTCAGCAGCATCATCACCGCAGCAGCAGCATCATTCCCTCAACAGCATCTTTACCTCAGCAGCATCATTCTCTCAGCAGCATCATCATCTCAGCAGGATCATCGCATCAGCACGATCATCCTCTCAGCAGTATCATTACCTCAGCAGCATCATCCCCTCAGCAGCATCATCACCTCAGCAGCATCACTTCAGCAGCATCATCACCTAAGCAGCTTCATCACCTCAGCAGTATCCTCCCCTCAGCAACATCATCACCTCAGCAGCATCATCACCTCAGTAGCATCATCCCCTCAACAGAATCATCCCACCTGCAACAGCATCCCCTGAGAAGCATCATTTCAGCAGCAACATCCCCTCAGCAGCATCTCTTCAGCAGCATCATCCTCTCACCAGCATTATCCCCTCAGCAACATCACTTCAGCAGCAACATCCCCTCAGCAGCATCACATCAGCAGCATCATCCTCCCAGAAGCATTATCTCCTCAGCAGCATCACCACCGAAGCATCATTACCTCAGCAGAATCATCCCATCCGCAGCATCAACCCCTCAGCAGCCTTATTACCACAGCTGCATCATTCCCTCAGCAGCATCATCCCCTCAGAAGTATCATCACCTCAGCAACATCATACTTTCAGCAGCATCATCACCTCAGCAGCACCATCCCCTCAGTAGCATCATCCCCACAGCAGCATCATCACCTCAGCAGCATCATCCCCTTTCCGGCATCATTAAATTAACAGCAACTTCCCCACAGATGCATCATCCCCTGAGCCGCTTCATCACCTCAGCAGCATCATCACCTCAGAAGCATCATCCCCTCAGCAGCTTCCTCACCTCAGTAGTATAAATTCCTCAGCATCATCACATCAGCAGCATCATCCTCTCTGCTGCATCATCACCTCAGCAGCATCATCACCTCAGCAGCAGCATCATCTCAGCAGCATCATTACCTCAGCAGGATCATCCTCTCAGCAGTATCATTACCTCAGCAGCGTCATCCAATCAGCAGCATCACCTCAGCAGCATTATCACCTAAGCAGTTTCATCAGCTCAGCAGTATCATCCCCTCAGCAACATCATCACCTCAGCAGTATCATCACCTCAGTAGCATCTTCCCCTCAGCAGCATCATCCCTTCTGCAGCACCATCCCCTGAGAAGCATCACTTCAGCAAAAACATCCCCTCAGCAGCATCACCTCAGCAGCATCGTCCTCTCAGCAGCATCATCCCCTCAGCATTATAATTTCAGCAGCATCATTACCTCAGCAGCATCATAACCTCAGCAGCATCATTCCCTTAGCAGCATCATCCCTGCAACAGAATCATTACCTCAGCAGCAGCATCATCCCCTCAGCAACATCACCTCAGCAGCTTCATTAGCTCAGCTGTATCATTACATAAGCCGGATCAACCCCTCAGCAGGATCTTCCCCTCTGCAGCATCATCACCTCAGCAGCATCATCACCGCAGCAGCAGCATCATTCCCTCAACAGCATCTTTACCTCAGCAGCATCATTCTCTCAGCAGCATCATCATCTCAGCAGGATCATCGCATCAGCACGATCATCCTCTCAGCAGTATCATTACCTCAGCGGCATCATCCCCTCAGCAGCATCATCACCTCAGCAGCATCACTTCAGCAGCATCATCACCTAAGCAGCTTCATCACCTCAGCAGTATCCTCCCCTCAGCAACATCATCACCTCAGCAGCATCATCACCTCAGTAGCATCATCCCCTCAACAGAATCATCCCACCTGCAACAGCATCCCCTGAGAAGCATCATTTCAGCAGCAACATCCCCTCAGCAGCATCACTTCAGCAGCATCATCCTCTCACCAGCATTATCCCCCCAGCAACATCACTTCAGCAGCAACATCCCCTCAGCAGCATCACATCAGCAGCATCATCCTCCCAGAAGCATTATCTCCTCAGCAGCATCACCACCGAAGCATCATTACCTCAGCAGAATCATCCCATCCGCAGCATCAACCCCTCAGCAGCCTTATTACCACAGCTGCATCATTCCCTCAGCAGCATCATCCCCTCAGAAGTATCATCACCTCAGCAGCATCATACTCTCAGCAGCATCATCAACTCAGCAGCACCATCCCCTCAGTAGCATCATCCCCACAGCAGCATCATCACCTCAGCAGCATCATCCCCTTACCGGCATCATTAACTTAACAGCAACTTCCCCACAGATGCATCATCCCCTGAGCCGCTTCATCACCTCAGCAGCATCATCACCTCAGCAGCATCATCCCCTCAGCAGCTTCCTCACCTCAGTAGTATAAATTCCTCAGCATCATCACATCAGCAGCATCATCCTCTCTGCTGCATCATCACCTCAGCAGCATCATCACCTCAGCAGCAGCATCATCTCAGCAGCATCATTACCTCAGCAGGATCATCCTCTCAGCAGCATCATCACCTCAGCAGCATCGTCCCCTCAGCAGCATCATCACCACAGCAGCATCACCTCAGCAGCATTATCACCTAAGCAGTTTCATCAGCTCAGCAGTATCATCCCCTCAGCAACATCATCACCTCAGCAGTATCATCACCTCAGTAGCATCTTCCCCTCAGCAGCATCATCCCTTCTGCAGCACCATCCCCTGAGAAGCATCACTTCAGCAAATACATCCCCTCAGCAGCATCACCTCAGCAGCATCGTCCTCTCAGCAGCATCATCCCCTCAGCATTATAATTTCAGCAGCATCATTACCTCAGCAGCATCATAACCTCAGCAGCATCATTCCCTCAGCAGCATCATCCCTGCAACAGAATCATTACCTCAGCAGCAGCATCATCACCCCAGCAGCGTCATACAAACAGCAGCGTTACCAACGTAGCAGCATCATCACACAGCTGCATCATCACCCAGGAGTACTATCACCTCAGCAGCAGCATCATCCCCTCAGAAGCATCCACTCAGCTGCTTCATCACCGCAGCAGCATCATGCCCCCAGCAGCATCATCGCCTCAGCAGCATCATCCCCTCAGCAGCATCATCCTCGCAGCAGCATCATCTTCTCAGCAGCATCATCCCCTCAGCAGCATCATTACCTGAGCAGCATAGTCCTCTCAGCAGCATCACCTCAGCAGCATCATTACCTCAGCAGCATCTTCACCTCCGCAGCATCATCCCCACAGCAGCATCATCCCTGAAGCAGCACTATCACCTCAGCAGCAGCATCATCACCTCAGCAGCATCATCCCCTCAGCAGCATCATCATTTTAGCAGCATTATACCCACAGAAGCATCATCACTTCAGGAGCACTATCAACTCAGCAGCAGCATCATCCCCTCAGAAGCATCCCCTCAGCAGCTTCATCAACTCAGCAGCATCATGCCCTCAGCAGCATCATCGCCACAGCAGCATCATCACCTCAGCAGCAGCATCCCCTCAGCAGCATCATCCTCTTAGCAGCATCATCCTCTCAGCAGCATCATCCCCTGAGCTGCATCAATACCTCAGCCGCACCATCCCCCCAGCAGCATCACCTCAGCAGCAGCATCTTTACCTAAGCAGCATCATCGCATCCGCAGCATCAACACTCAGCAGCATTATTACCACAGCTGCATCATCCCCTCAACAGCAATATCTCCTCAGCAGTATCATCACCCTCAGCAACATCATCCCCTCAGCAGCATCATCCCCTCAGCAGCACCATTCCCTCAGTAGCATCATCCCCACAGCAGCATCAACACCTCAGCAGCATCATCTCCTTACCAGCATCATTAACTCAGCAGCAACTTCCCCACAGATGCATCATCCCCTCAGCCCCTTCATCACATCAGCAGCATCATCACCTCAGCAGCATCATCCCCTCACAAGCTTCCTCACCTCAGTAGCATAATCTCCTCAGCATCATCACATCAGCAGCATCATCCTCTCTGCAGCATCATCACCTCAGCAGAATCATCACCTCCGAAGCAGCATCATTCCCTCAGCAGCAGAATTAACTCAGCAGCATCATTCCCTCAGCAGCATCATCATCTCACCAAGATAATCACATCAGCAGGATAATCCTCTCAGCAGTATCATTACCTCAGCAGCATCATCCCCTCAGCAGCATCATCACCTCAGCAGCTTCGTTCCCTCAGCAGCATCATCACCTCAGCTGCAGCATCATTCCCTCAGCATCATCATCATCTCACCAAGATAATCACATCAGCAGGATAATCCTCTCAGCAGTATCATTACCTCAACAGCATCATCCCCTTAGCAGCATCATCACCACAGCAGCTTCGTTTCCTCAGCAGCATCACTTCAGCAGCATCGTCACCTAAGCAGCATCATCACCTCAGCAGCATCGTTCATTCAGCAGCATCATCAACTAAGCAGCTTCATCACCTCAGCAGCAGCATCCCCTCAGCAGCATTATTACCTCCGCTGCATCATCCCCTCAGCAGCATCACATCAGCACATTCCTTACCTCAGCAGTATCATCCCCTCAGCAGCGTCATCCCCTCAGCAACATCACCTCTGCAGCTTCATTAGCTCAGCTGTATCATTTCCTAAGCAGCATCAACCCCTCAGCAGGATCGTACCCTCATCAGCATCAGCTCAGCAGCATCATTACAACAGCAGCTTCGTTCGCTCAGCAGCATCATCACCTCAGCTGCATCATTCCAGCAGCAGCATCACCTCAGCAGCATCATCCCCACAGCAGCATCATCCCTGCAGCAGCACTATCACCTCAGCAGCAGCATCATCACCTCAGCAGCATCATCACCTCTGCAGCATCATCCCCTCAGCAGCTTCATCAACTCAGCAGCATCATGCCTTCAGCAGCATCATCGCCTCAGCAGCATCATCACCTCAGCAGCAGCATCCCCTCAGCAGCATCATCCTCTTAGCAGCATCATCCTCTCAGCAGCGTCATCCCCGAGCTGCATCATTACCTAAGCCGCACCATCCCCTCAGCAGCATCACCTCAGCAGCAGCATCATTACCTCAGCAGCATCATCCCATCCGCAGCATGAACCACTCAGCAGCATTATTACCACAGCTGCATGATCCCCTCAGCTGTAAAATCTCCTCAGCAGTATAATCACCCTCAGCAACATCATCCCCTCAGCAGCATCATCAACTCAGCAGCACCATTCCCTCAGTAGCATCATCCCCACAGCAACATCAACACCTCAGCAGCATCATCTCCTTACCAGCATCATTAACTTAACAGCAACTTCCCCACTGATGCATCATCCCCTCAGCCGTTTCATCACCTCAGCAGCATCATCACCTCAGAAGCATCATCCCCTCACAAGCTTCCTCACCTCAGTAGCATAATCTCCTCAGCATCATCACATCAGCAGCATCATCCTCTCTGCAGCATCATCACCTCAGCAGCATCATCACCTCAGCAGCAGCATCATTCCCTCAGCAGCATCATTAACTCAGCAGCATCATTCCCTCAGCAGCATAATCATCTCACCAAGATCATCACCTCAGCAGGATAAACCTCTCAGCTGTAACATTAGCTCAGCAGCATCATCCCCTCAGCAGCATCATCACCTCAGCAGCATCGTTCCCTCAGCAGCATCATCACCTCAGCAGCACCACTTAAGCAGCATCATCCCCTCAGCAGCATTACTACCTCCGCTGCATCATCCCCTCAGCAGCATCACATCAGCACAATCCTTACCTCAGCAGTATCATCCCCTCAGCAGCGTCATCCCCTCAGCAACATCAACTCTGCAGCTTCATTAGTTCAGCAGTATCATTACCTAAGCAGCATCAACCCCTCAGCAGGATCTTCCCCTCAGCAGCATCATCATCCTCAGCAGCATCATCCCCTCAGCAGCATCAAATCAGCAGCATCATTACATCAGCAGCGTCATCCACTCAGCAGCATCATCACCTCAGCTGCATCATTCCCGCAGCAGCATCACCTCAGCAGCATCATCCCCTCAGCAGCTTCATCCCTGCAGCATCATCATTACCTCAGCAGCAGCATCATCCCCAAAGCAGCATCATCACCCCAGGAGCACTATCCCCTCAGCAGAAGCATCATCCCCTCAGAAGCATCCTCTCAGCTGCTTCATCACCTCAGCAGTATCATCCCCTCAGCAGTATCATCCTCTTAGCAGCATCATCCCCTCAACAGCGTGATCCCCCGAGCTGCATCATTACCTCAGCCGCACCACCCCTTCAGCAGCATCATCCCCTGAGCAGCATCAACCCCTGAGCAGCATCATCCCCTCAGCAGCACCAACCCCTCAGCAGCATCACTTCAGCAGCATCATCACCTAAGCAGCTTCATCACCTCAACAGTATCATCCCCTCAGCAACATCATCACCTCAGCAGCATCATCGCCTCAATAGCATCATCCCCTCAGCAGCATCATCCCATCTGCAACACCATCCCCTGAGAAGCATCACTTTAGCAGCAACATCCCCTCAGCGGCATCACCTCAGCAGCCTCATCATCTCAGCAGCATTATCCCCTCAGCAGCATAACCTCAGCAGCATCGTTACCTCAGCAGCAACAACCCCTCAGCATCATCATCCCCTCAGCAGCATCATCTCAGCAGCATCATTACATCAGCAGCGTCATCCCCTCAGCAGCATCATCACCTCAGCTGCATAATCCCCTCAGCAGCATCATCCTCGCAGCAGCATCATCTTCTCAGCAGCATCATCCCCTCAGCAGCATCATTACCTGAGCAGCATAATCCCCTCTGCAACATCACCTCAGCAGCATCATTACCTCAGCAGCATCATCACCTCTGCAGCATCATTCCTTCAGCAGCATCATCCCTGCAGCAGCATCATTACCTCAGCAGCAGCATCATCCGCTCAGCTGCATTACCACCTTAGCAGCATCATGCTCCCAGCAGCATCATCACCTTCGCAGCCTCATCTCCTTACCAGCATCATTAACTCAACAGCAACTTCCCACCAGATGCATCATACCCTCAGCCGCTTCATCACATCAGCAGCATCATCAACTCAGCAGCATCATGCCCTCAGCAGCTTCCTCGCCTCAGCAGCATAATCTCCTCAGCATCATCACATCAGCAGGATCATCCTCTCTGCAGCATCATCACCTCAGCAGCATCATCACCTCAGCAGCAGCATCATTCCCTCAGCAGCATCATTAACTCAGCAGCATCATTCCCTGAGCAGCAGCATCATCTCAGCAGGATCATCACCTCAGCAGAATCATCCTCTCAGCAGCATCATTTCAGCAGCAACATCTACTCAGCAGCATCACCTCAGCAGCATCATCCTCTCAGCAGCATTATCCCCTCAGCAATATCACCTCAGCATCATCAATACCTAAGCAGCATCAACCCCTCAGCAGCATTATCCCCTCAGCAGCATTATTACCTCCGCTGCATCATCCCCTCAGCAGCATCACATCGGCAGCATCCTTACCTCAGCAGCATCATCACCTCAGCAGCAGCATCACCTAAGCAGTATCATCCAATCAGCTGCCTCATCCCCTCCGCAACATCACCTCAGCAGCTTCATTAGCTCAGCTGTATCATTACCTAAGCAGCATCAAACCCTCAGCAGTATCTTCTCCTCTGCAGCATCATCACCTCACCAGCATCATCACCTCAGCAGCAGCATCATTCCCTCAGCAGCATCATTACCTCTGAAGCATTATTCCCTCAGCAGCATCATTATCTCAGCAGGATCATCACCTCAGCAGGATCATACTCTCAGCAGTATCATTTCCTCAGCAGCATCATCCCCTCAGCAGCAGCATCACCTCAGCATTATCATCCCCTCATCAGCATCATCCCCTCATCAACATCACCTCAGCAGCTTCATTAGCTCAGCTGTATCATTACATAAGCCGGATCAACCCCTCAGCAGGATCTTCCCCTCTGCAGCATCATCACCTCAGCAGCATCATCACCTCAGCAGCAGCATCATTCCCTCAACAGCATCATTACCTCAGCAGCATCATTCTCTCAGCAGCATCATCATCTCAGCAGGATCATCGCATCAGCACGATCATCCTCTCAGCAGTATCATTACCTCAGCAGCATCATCCCCTCAGCAGCATCATCACCTCAGCAGCATCGCCCCTCAGCAGCATCATCACCTCAGCAGCATCACTTCAGCAGCATCATCATATAAGCAGCTTCATCACCTCAGCAGTATCCTCCACTCAGCAACATCATGACCTCAGCAGCATCATCACCTCAGTAGCATCATCCCCTCAGCAGAATCATCCCACCTGCAACACCATCCCCTGAGAAGCATCATTTCAGCAGCAACATCCCCTCAGCAGCATCACCTCAGCAGCATCATCCTCTCACCAGCATTATTCCCTCAGCAACATCACTTCAGCAGCAACATCCCCTCAGCAGTATCACATCAGCAGCATCATCCTCCCAGAAGCATTATCTCCTCAGCAGCATCACCACCGAAGCATCATTACCTCAGCAGCATCATCCCATCCGCAGCATCAACCCCTCAGCAGCCTTATTACCACAGCTGCATCATTCCCTCAGCAGCATCTTTCCCTCAGCAGTATCATCACCTCAGCCACATAATCCCCTCAGCAGCATCATCACCTCAGCAGCACCATCCCCTCAGTAGCATCATCCCCACAACAGCATCATCACCTCAGCAGTATCATCCCCTTACCAGCATCATTAACTTAACAACAACTTCCCCACAGATGCATCATCCCATGAGCCGCTTCATTACCTCAGCAGCATCATCACCTCAGCAGCATCATCCCCTCAGCAGCTTCCTCACCTCAGTAGCATTATCTCCTCAGCTTCATCACATCAGCAGCATCATCCTCTCTGCAGCATCATCACCTCAGCAGCATCATCACCTCAGCAGCAGCATCATTCCCTCAGCAACATCATTACCTCAGCAGCATCATTCCCTCAGAAGCATCATCATCTCTGCAGGATCATCACCTCAGCAGGATCATCCTCTCAGCAGTATCATTAACTCAGCAGCATCATCCAATCAGCAGCATCATCACCTCAGCAGCATCGTCCCCTCAGCAGCATCATCACCTCATCAGTATCACCTCAGCAGCATCATCACCTAAGCAGCTTCATCAGCTCAGCAGTATCATCCGCTCAGCAACATCATCACCTCAGCAGCATCACCACCTCAGTAGCATCTTCCCCTCAGCAGCATCATCCCATCTGCAGCACCATCCCCGAGAAACATCACTTCAGCAACAACATCCTCTCAGCAGCATCACCTCAGCAGCATCATCCTCTCAGCAGCATCATCCCCTCAGCAGTGCAATTTCAGCAGCATCATTACCTCAGCAGCATCATAGCCTCAGCAGCATCATTGCCTCAGCAGCATCATCCCTGCAGCAGAATCATTACCTCAGCAGCAGCATCATCACCCCAGCAGCATCATACACTCAGCAGCGTTACCACCGTAGCAGCATCATCACACAGCTGCATCATCACCAGGAGAACTATCACCTCAGCAGCAGCATCATTCCCTCAGAAGCATCCATTCAGCTGCTTCATCACCGCAGCAGCATCATGCCCCCAGCAGCATCATCTTCTCAGCAGCATCATGCCCTCAGCAGCATCATTACCTGAGCAGCATAATCACCTCAGCAGCATCACCTCAGCAGCATCATTACATCAGCAGCATCATCACCTCCGCAGCATCGTCCCCACAGCAGCATCATCCCTGCAGCAGCACTATCACCTCGGCAGCAGCATCATCACCTCAGCAGCATCATCCCCTCAGCAGCATCATCATCTTAGCAGCATCATACCCACAGCAGCATCATCACCTCAGGGGCACTATCAACTCAGCAGCAGCATCATCCCCTCAGAGGCATCCCCTCAGCAGCTTCATCAACTCAGCAGCAGCATTCCCTCAGCAGCATCATCCTCTTAGCAGCATCATCCTCTCAGCAGCATCATCCCCCGAGCTGCATCATTACCTCAGCCGCACCATCCCCTCAGCAGCATCACCTCAGCAGCAGCATCATTACCTAAGCAGCATCATCCCATCCGCAGCATCAACCACTCAGCAGCATCATCATCCTCAGCAGCATCATCCTCTCAGCAGCATCAGCTCAGCAGCATCATTACATCTGCAGCGTCATCCGCTCAGCAGCATCATCACCTCCGCAGCATCATCCCCTCAGCAGCATCATCCCTGCAGCATCATCATTACCTCAGCAGCAGCGTCATTCCCACAGCAGCAGCATCACCCCAGGAGCACTGTCCCCTCAGCAGCAGCATCATCCCCTCAGAAGCATCCTCACAGCTGCTTCATCACCTCAGCAGCATCATCCTCTCAGCAGCATTATCCCCTCAGCAATATCACCTCAGCATCATCAATACCTAAGCAGCATCAACCCCTCAGCAGCATTATCCCCTCAGCAGCATTATTACCTCCGCTGCATCATCCCCTCAGCAGCATCACATCGGCAGCATCCTTACCTCAGCAGCATCATCACCTCAGCAGCAGCATCACCTAAGCAGTATCATCCAATCAGCTGCCTCATCCCCTCCGCAACATCACCTCAGCAGCTTCATTAGCTCAGCTGTATCATTACATAAGCCGGATCAACCCCTCAGCAGGATCTTCCCCTCTGCAGCATCATCACCTCAGCAGCATCATCACCTCAGCAGCAGCATCATTCCCTCAACAGCATCATTACCTCAGCAGCATCATTCTCTCAGCAGCATCATCATCTCAGCAGGATCATCGCATCAGCACGATCATCCTCTCAGCAGTATCATTACCTCAGCAGCATCATCCCCTCAGCAGCATCATCACCTCAGCAGCATCGCCCCTCAGCAGCATCATCACCTCAGCAGCATCACTTCAGCAGCATCATCATATAAGCAGCTTCATCACCTCAGCAGTATCCTCCACTCAGCAACATCATGACCTCAGCAGCATCATCACCTCAGTAGCATCATCCCCTCAGCAGAATCATCCCACCTGCAACACCATCCCCTGAGAAGCATCATTTCAGCAGCAACATCCCCTCAGCAGCATCACCTCAGCAGCATCATCCTCTCACCAGCATTATCCCCTCAGCAACATCACTTCAGCAGCAACATCCCCTCAGCAGTACCACATCAGCAGCATCATTCTCCCAGAAGCATTATCTCCTCAGCAGCATCACCACCGAAGCATCATTACCTCAGCAGCATCATCCCATCCGCAGCATCAACCCCTCAGCAGCCTTATTACCACAGCTGCATCATTCCCTCAGCAGCATCTTTCCCTCAGCAGTATCATCACCTCAGCCACATAATCCCCTCAGCAGCATCATCACCTCAGCAGCACCATCCCATCAGTAGCATCATCCCCATAACAGCATCATCACCTCAGCAGTATCATCCCCTTACCAGCATCATTAACTTAACAACAACTTCCCACAGATGCATCATCCCATGAGCCGCTTCATTACCTCAGCAGCATCATCACCTCAGCAGCATCATCCCCTCAGCAGCTTCCTCACCTCAGTAGCATTATCTCCTCAGCTTCATCACATCAGCAGCATCATCCTCTCTGCAGCATCATCACCTCAGCAGCATCATCACCTCAGCAGCAGCATCATTCCCTCAGCAACATCATTACCTCAGGAGCATCATTCCCTCAGAAGCATCATCATCTCTGCAGGATCATCACCTCAGCAGGATCATCCTCTCAGCAGTATCATTAACTCAGCAGCATCATCCAATCAGCAGCATCATCACCTCAGCAGCATCGTCCCCTCAGCAGCATCATCACCTCATCAGCATCACCTCAGCAGCATCATCACCTAAGCAGCTTCATCAGCTCAGCAGTATCATCCCCTCAGCAACATCATCACCTCAGCAGCATCATCACCTCAGTAGCATCTTCCCCTCAGCAGCATCATCCCATCTGCAGCACCATCCCATGAGAAACATCACTTCAGCAACAACATCCCCTCAGCAGCATCATCCTCTCAGCAGCATCATCCCCTCAGCAGTGCAATTTCAGCAGCATCATTACCTCAGCAGCATCATAGCCTCAGCAGCATCATTGCCTCAGCAGCATCATCCCTGCAGCAGAATCATTACCTCAGCAGCAGCATCATCACCCCAGCAGCATCATACACTCAGCAGCGTAACCACCGTAGCAGCATCATCACACAGCTGCATCATCACCAGGAGAACTATCACCTCAGCAGCAGCATCATTCCCTCAGAAGCATCCATTCAGCTGCTTCATCACCGCAGCAGCATCATGCCCCCAGCAGCATCATCTTCTCAGCAGCATCATCCCCTCAGCAGCATCATTACCTGAGCAGCATAATCCCCTCAGCAGCATCACCTCAGCAGCATCATTACATCAGCAGCATCATCACCTCCGCAGCATCATCCCCACAGCAGCATCATCCCTGCAGCAGCACTATCACCTCGGCAGCAGCATCATCACCTCAGCAGCATCATCCCCTCAGCAGCATCATCATCTTAGCAGCATCATACCCACAGCAGCATCATCACCTCAGGAGCACTATCAACTCAGCAGCAGCATCATCCCCTCAGAGGCATCCCCTCAGCAGCTTCATCAACTCAGCAGCAGCATTCCCTCAGCAGCATCATCCTCTTAGCAGCATCATCCTCTCAGCAGCATCATCCCCCGAGCTGCATCATTACCTCAGCCGCACCATCCCCTCAGCAGCATCACCTCAGCAGCAGCATCATTACCTAAGCAGCATCATCCCATCCGCAGCATCAACCACTCAGCAGCATCATCATCCTCAGCAGCATCATCCCCTCAGCAGCATCATCCCTGCAGCATCATCATTACCTCAGCAGCAGCGTCATTCCCACAGCAGCAGCATCACCCCAGGAGCACTGTCCCCTCAGCAGCAGCATCATCCCCTCAGAAGCATCCTCTCAGCTGCTTCATCACCTCAGCAGCATCATCCTCTCGAGAGCATTATCCCCTCAGCAATATCACCTCAGCATCATCAATACCTAAGCATCATCAACCCCTCAGCAGCATTATCCCCTCAGCAGCATTATTACCTCCGCTGCATCATCCCCTCAGCAGCATCACATCGGCAGCATCCTTACCTCAGCAGCATCATCACCTCAGCAGCAGCATCACCTAAGCAGTATCATCCAATCAGCTGCCTCATCCCCTCCGCAACATCACCTCAGCAGCTTCATTAGCTCAGCTGTATCATTACCTAAGCAGCATCAAACCCTCAGCAGTATCTTCTCCTCTGCAGCATCATCACCTCATCAGCATCATCACCTCAGCAGCAGCATCATTCCCTCAGCAGCATCATTACCTCTGAAGCATTATTCCCTCAGCAGCATCATTATCTCAGCAGGATCATCACCTCAGCAGGATCATACTCTCAGCAGTATCATTTCCTCAGCAGCATCATCCCCTCAGCAGCAGCATCACCTCAGCATTATCATCCCCTCATCAGCATCATCCCCTCATCAACATCACCTCAGCAGCTTCATTAGCTCAGCTGTATCATTACATAAGCCGGATCAACCCCTCAGCAGGATCTTCCCCTCTGCAGCATCATCACCTCAGCAGCATCATCACCTCAGCAGCAGCATCATTCCCTCAACAGCATCATTACCTCAGCAGCATCATTCTCTCAGCAGCATCATCATCTCAGCAGGATCATCGCATCAGCACGATCATCCTCTCAGCAGTATCATTACCTCAGCAGCATCATCCCCTCAGCAGCATCATCACCTCAGCAGCATCACTTCAGCAGCATCATCATATAAGCAGCTTCATCACCTCAGCAGTATCCTCCACTCAGCAACATCATGACCTCAGCAGCATCATCACCTCAGTAGCATCATCCCCTCAGCAGAATCATCCCACCTGCAACACCATCCCCTGAGAAGCATCATTTCAGCAGCAACATCCCCTCAGCAGCATCAGCTCAGCAGCATCATCCTCTCACCAGCATTATTCCCTCAGCAACATCACTTCAGCAGCAACATCCCCTCAGCAGTATCACATCAGCAGCATCATCCTCCCAGAAGCATTATCTCCTCAGCAGCATCACCACCGAAGCATCATTACCTCAGCAGCATCATCCCATCCGCAGCATCAACCCCTCAGCAGCCTTATTACCACAGCTGCATCATTCCCTCAGCAGCATCTTTCCCTCAGCAGTATCATCACCTCAGCCACATAATCCCCTCAGCAGCATCATCACCTCAGCAGCACCATCCCATCAGTAGCATCATCCCCATAACAGCATCATCACCTCAGCAGTATCATCCCCTTACCAGCATCATTAACTTAACAACAACTTCCCCACAGATGCATCATCCCATGAGCCGCTTCATAACCTCAGCAGCATCATCACCTCAGCAGCATCATCCCCTCAGCAGCTTCCTCACCTCAGTAGCATTATCTCCTCAGCTTCATCACATCAGCAGCATCATCCTCTCTGCAGCATCATCACCTCAGCAGCATCATCACCTCAGCAGCAGCATCATTCCCTCAGCAACATCATTACCTCAGCAGCATCATTCCCTCAGAAGCATCATCATCTCTGCAGGATCATCACCTCAGCAGGATCATCCTCTCAGCAGTATCATTAACTCAGCAGCATCATCCAATCAGCAGCATCATCACCTCAGCAGCATCGTCCCAAACGCAGCATCATCACCTCATCAGCATCACCTCAGCAGCATCATCACCTAAGCAGCTTCATCACCTCAACAGCATCATCACCTCAGTAGCATCTTCCCCTCAGCAGCATCATCCCATCTGCAGCACCATCCCCTGAGAAACATCACTTCAGCAACAACATCCCCTCAGCAGCATCACCTCAGCAGCATCATCCTCTCAGCAGCATCATCCCCTCAGCAGTGCAATTTCAGCAGCATCATTACCTCAGCAGCATCATAGCCTCAGCAGCATCATTGCCTAAGCAGCATCATCCCTGCAGCAGAATCATTACCTCAGCAGCAGCATCATCACCCCAGCAGCATCATACACTCAGCAGCGTTACCACCGTAGCAGCATCATCACACAGCTGCATCATCAACCAGGAGAACTATCACCTCAGCAGCAGCATCATTCCCTCAGAAGCATCCACTCAGCTGCTTCATCACCGCAGCAGCATCATGCCCCCAGCAGCATCATCTTCTCAGCAGCATCATCCCCTCAGCAGCATCATTACCTGAGCAGCATAATCCCCTCAGCAGCATCACCTCAGCAGCATCATTACATCAGCAGCATCATCACATCCGCAGCATCATCCCCACAGCAGCATCATCCCTGCAGCAGCACTATCACCTCGGCAGCAGCATCATCACCTCAGCAGCATCATCCCCTCAGCAGCATCATCATCTTAGCAGCATCATACCCACAGCAGCATCATCACCTCAGGAGCACTATCAACTCAGCAGCAGCATCATCCCCTCAGAGGCATCCCGTCAGCAGCTTCATCAACTCAGCAGCAGCATTCCCTCAGCAGCATCATCCTCTTAGCAGCATCATCCTCTCAGCAGCATCATCCCCCGAGCTGCATCATTACCTCAGCCGCACCATCCCCTCAGCAGCATCACCTCAGCAGCAGCATCATTACCTAAGCAGCATCATCCCATCCGCAGCATCAACCACTCAGCAGCATCATCATCCTCAGCAGCATCATCCCCTCAGCAGCATCAGCTCAGCAGCATCATTACATCTGCAGCATCATCCGCTCAGCAGCATCATCACCTCCGCAGCATCATCCCCTCAGCAGCATCATCCCTGCAGCATCATCATTACCTCAGCAGCAGCGTCATTCCCACAGCAGCATCATCACCCCAGGAGCACTGACCCCTCAGCAGCAGCATCATCCCCTCAGAAGCATCCTCTCAGCTGCTTCATCACCCCAGCAGTATCATCCCCTCAGCAGCATCATCCTCTTAGCAGCATCATCCCCTCAGCAGCATGATCCCCCGAGCTGCATCATTACCTTAGCTGCACCATCCCCTCAGCAGAATCATCCCCTGAGCAGAAGTATTACCACAGCTGCATCATCCCCTCAGCAGCATCGGCCCCTCAGCAGTATCGTCACCCTCAGCAGCATCATCCCCTTAGCAGCATCATCGCCTCAGCAGCATCATTACCTGAGCAGCTTAATCCCCTCAGCAGCATCACCTCAGCAGCATCATTACCTCAGCAGCATCATCAGCTCCGCAGCATCATCCCCTCAGCAGCATCATCCCTGCAGCAGCATCATTACCTCAGCAGCAGCATCATCACCTCAGCAGCAGCATCCCCTCAGCAGAATCATCACCTTAGCAGCATCATCCCCACAGCATCATCATCATCTCAAGAGCACTATCACCTCAGCAGCAGCATCATCCCCTCAGAAGCATCCCCTCAGCAGCTGCATCCCCTCAGCAGCATCATGCCCTCAGCAGCATCATTGCCTCAGCAGCATCATCACCTCAGCAACAGCATCCCTTCAGCAGCATCATCCTCTTAGCAGCATCATCCTCTCAGCAGCTGCATCCCCCGAGCTACATCATTACCTCAGCCGCAACAGCCCCTCAGCAGCAAGACCTCAGCTGCAGCATCATTACCTCAGCAGCATCAACCCATCTGCAGCATCAAACACTCAGCAGCATTATTACCACAGCTGCATCATCCCCTCAGCAGCATCATCTCCTTACCAGCATCATTAACAGAACTGCAACTTCCCCAATGATGCATGATCCCCTCAGCTGCTTAATCACCTCAGCAGCATCATCACGACAGCAGCATCATCCCCTCAGCAGCTTCCTCACCTCAGTAGCATAATCTCCTCAGCATCATCACATCAGCAGTATCATCACCTCAGCAGCAGCATCATCCCCTCAGCAGCATCATTACCGCAGCAGCATCATTCCCTCAGCAGCATCATCATCTCACCAGGATCATCACTCAGCAGGATCATCCTCTCAGCAGTATCATTACCTCAGCAGCATCATCCCCTCAGCAGCATCATCACCTCAGCAGCATCGTTCCCTCAGCAGCATCATCACCTCAGCAGCATCACTTCAGCAGCATCGTCACCTAAGCAGCTTCATCACCTCAGCAGCAGCATCCGCTAAGCAGTATTATTACCTCCGCTGCATCATTCCCGCAGCAGCATCACCACAGCAGCATCATCCCCTCAGCAGTTTCATCATCTTAGTAGCATTATACCCACAGCAGCATCATCACCTCAGAAGCACTATCACCTCAGCAGCAGCATCATCCCCTCAGCAGCATCATTACCTGAGCAGCATAATCCCCTCAGCAACATCACCTCAGCAGCATCATCCCCTCAGAAGCATCCCCTCGGCAGCTTCATCATGCCCTCAGCAGCATCATCGCCTCAGCAGTATCATCACATCAGCAGCAGCATCCCCTCAGCAGCATCATCCTCTTAGCAGCATCATCCTCTCAGCAGCATCATCAACCGAGCTGCATCATTACCTCAGCCGCACCATCCCCTCAGCAGCATCACCTCAGCAGCAGCATCATTACCTCAGCAGCATCATCCCATCCGCAGCATCAACCACTCAGCAGCATTATTACCACAGCTGCATCATCCCCTCAGCAGCAAAAGCTCCTCAGCAGTATCATCACCCTCAGCAACATCATCTCCTCAGCAGCATCATCACCTCAGCAGCACCATTCCCTCAGTAGCATCAACCCACAGCAGCATCAACACCTCAGCAGCATCATCTATTACCAGCATCATTAACTCAACAGCAACTTCCCCACAGATGCATCATCCCCTCAGCCGCTTCATCACCTCAGAAGCATCATCACCTCAGCAGCATCATCCCATCACCAGCTTCCCCACCTCAGTAGCATAATCTCCTCAGCATCATCACCTCAGCAGCATCATCACCTCAGCAGCTGCATCATTCCCTCTGCAGCATCATTAACTCAGCAGCATTATTCCCTCAGCAGCATCATCATCTCACCAAGATCATCACCTCAGCAGGATAATCCTCTCAGCAGTATCATTACCACAGCAGCATCATCCTCTCAGCAGCATCATCACCTCAGCAGCATCGTTCCCTCAGCAGCATCATCACCTCAGCAGCATCACTTCAGCAGCATCGTCACCTAAGCAGCTTCATCACCTCAGCAGCAGCATCCGCTAAGCAGTATTATTACCTCCGCTGCATCATTCCCGCAGCAGCATCACCATAGCAGCATCATCCCCTCAGCAGCTTCATCATCTTAGCAGCATCATACCCACAGCAGCATCATCACCTCAGAAGCACTATCACCTCAGCAGCAGCATCATCCCCTCAGAAGCATCCCCTCAGCAGCTTCATCAACTCAGCAGCATCATGCCCTCAGCAGCATCATCGCCTTAGCAGTATCATCACCTCAGCAGCAGCATCCCCTCAGCAGCATCATCCTCTTAGCAGCATCATCCTCTCAACAGCATCATCCCCCGAGCTGCATCATTACCTCAGCCGCACCATCCCCTCAGCAGCATCACATCAGCAGCAGCATTTTTACCTCAGCAGCATCATCCAATCCGCAGCATTATTACCACAGCTGCATCATCCCCTCAGCAGCAAAATCTCCTCAGCAGTATCATCACCCTCAGCAACATCATCCCCTCAGCAGCATCATCATCTCAGCAGCACCATTCCCTCAGTAGCATCATCCCCACAGCAGCATCAACAACTCAGCAGCATCATCTCCTTACCAGAATCATTAACTCAACAGCAACTTCCCCACTGATGCATCATCCCCTCAGCAGCAAAATCTCCTCAGCAGTATCATCACCCTCAGCAACATCATCCCCTCAGCAGCATCATCATCTCAGCAGCACCATTCCCTCAGTAGCATCATCCCCACAGCAGCATCAACAACTCAGCAGCATCATCTCCTTACCAGAATCATTAACTCAACAGCAACTTCCCCACTGATGCATCATCCCCTCAGCCGCCTCATCACCTCAGCAGCATCATCACCTCAGCATCATCATCCCTGCAGCAGCACTATCACCTCAGCAGCAGCATCATCACCTCAGCAGCATCATCCCCTCAGCAGCATCATCATCTTAGCAGCATCATACCCACAGCAGCATCATCACATCAGGAACACTATCAACTCAGCAGCAGCATCATCCCCTCAGAAGCATCCCCTCGGCAGCTTCATCATGCCCTCAGCAGCATCATCGCCTCAGCAGTATCATCACATCAGCAGCAGCATCCCCCCAGCAGCATCATCCTCTTAGCAGCATCATCCTCTCAGCAGCATCATCCCCCGAGCAGCATCATTACCACAGCCGCACCATCCCCTCAGCAGCATCACCTCAGCAGCAGCATCATTACCTCAGCAGCATCATCCCATCCGCATCATCAACCACTCAGCAGCATTATTACCACAGCTGCATCATCCCCTCAGCAGCAAAAGCTCCTCAGCAGTATCATCACCCTCAGCAACATCATCTCCTCAGCAGCATCATCACCTCAGCAGCACCATTCCCTCAGTAGCATCATCACCTCAGCAGCATCATCACCTCAGCAGCTGCATCATTCCCTCTGCAGCATCATTAACTCAGCAGCATCATTCCCTCAGCAGCATCATCATCTCACCAAGATCATCACCTCAGCCGGATAATCCTCTCAGCAGTATCATTACCTCAGCAGCATCGTTCCCTCAGCAGCATCATCACCTCAGCAGCATCACTTCAGCAGCATCGTCACCTAAGCAGCTTCATCACCTCAGCAGCAGCATCCGCTAAGCAGTATTATTACCTCCGCTGCATCATTCCCGCAGCAGCATCACCACAGCAGCATCATCCCCTCAGCAGCTTCATCATCTTAGCAGCATCATACCCACAGCAGCATCATCACCTCAGAAGCACTATCACCTCAGCAGCAGCATCATCCCCTCAGAAGCATCCCCTCAGCAGCTTCATCAACTCAGCAGCATCATGCCCTCAGCAGCATCATCGCCTCAGCAGTATCATCACCTCAGCAGCAGCATCCCCTCAGCAGCATCATCCTCTTAGCAGCATCATCCTCTCAGCAGCATCATCCCCCGAGCTGCATCATTACCTCAGCCGCACCATCCCCTCAGCAGCATCACATCAGCAGCAGCATTTTTACCTCAGCAGCATCATCCAATCCGCAGCATTATTACCACAGCTGCATCATCCCCTCAGCAGCAAAATCTCCTCAGCAGTATCATCACCCTCAGCAACATCATCCCCTCAGCAGCATCATCATCTCAGCAGCACCATTCCCTCAGTAGCATCATCCCCACAGCAGCATCAACAACTCAGCAGCATCATCTCCTTACCAGAATCATTAACTCAACAGCAACTTCCCCACAGATGCATCATCCCCTCAGCCGCCTCATCACCTCAGCAGCATCATCACCTCAGCAGCATCATGCCCTCACAAGCTTCCTCACCTCAGTAGCATAATCTCCTCAGCATCATCACATCAGCAGCATCATCCTCTCTGCAGCATCATCACCTCAGCAGCATCATCACCTCAGCAGCAGCATCATTCCCTCAGCAGCATCATTAACTCAGCAGCATCATTCCCTCAGCAGCATCATCACCTCAGCAGCACCACTTCAGCAGCATCATCACTTAAGCAGCTTCATCACCTCAGCAGCAGCATCCCCTCTGCAGCATTATTACCTACGCTGCATCGTCCCCTCAGCAGCATCACATCAGCACAATCCTTACCTCAGCAGTATCATCCCCTCAGTAGCGTCATCCCCTCAGCAACATCACCTCTGCAGCTTCATTAGTTCAGCTGTATCATTACCTAAGCAGCATCAACCCCTCAGCAGGATGTTCCCCTCAGCAGCATCATCATCCTCAGCAGCATCATCCCCTCAGCAGCATCAGCTCAGCAGCATCATTACATCAGCAGCGTCATCCGCTCAGCAGCATCATCACCTCCGCAGCATCATCCCCTCAGCAGCATCATCCCTGCAGAATCATCATTACCTCAGCAGCTGCGTCATCGCCACAGCAGCATCATCACCCCAGGAGCACTGTCCCCTCAGCAGCAGCATCATCCCCTCAGAAGCAGCCTCTCAGCTGCTTCATCACCTCAGCAGTATCATCCCCTCAGCAGCATCATCCTCTTAGCAGCATCATCCCCTCAGCAGCATGATCCCCCGAGCTGCATAATTACCTTAGCTGCACCATCCCCTCAGCAGCATCATCCCCTGAGCAGAATTATTACCACAGCTGCATCATCCCTTCAGCAGCATCAGCCCCTCAGCAGTATCGTCACCCTCAGCAGCGTCATCCCCTTAGCAGCATCATCGCCTCAGCAGCATCATCCCCTCAGCAGCATCATCCTCACAACAGCATCATCTTCTCAGCAGCATCGTCCCCTCAGCAGCATCATTACCTGAGCAGCATAATCCCCTCAGCAGCATCACCTCAGCAGC
Organism: Carcharodon carcharias; assembly: GCF_017639515.1. Lineage (NCBI taxonomy): Eukaryota > Metazoa > Chordata > Chondrichthyes > Lamniformes > Lamnidae > Carcharodon > Carcharodon carcharias. Next base: position 105,774,365 of record NC_054468.1, read on the forward strand.
ATCATTACCACAGCAGAATCATCAGCTCCGCAGCATCATCCCCTCAGCAGCATCATCCCTGCAGCAGCATCATTACCTCAGCAGCAGCATCATCACCTCAGCAGCAGCATCCCCTCAGCAGAATCATCACCTTAGCAGCATCATCCCCACAGCATCATCATCACCTCAAGAGCACTATCACCTCAGCAGCAGCATCATCCCCTCAGAAGCATCCCCTCAGCAGCTGCATCCCCTCAGCAGAATCATGCCCTCAGCAGCATCATTGCCTCAGCAGCATCATCACCTCAGCAACAGCATCCCTTCAGCAGCATCATCCTCTTAGCAGCATCATCCTCTCAGCAGCTGCATCCCCCGAGCTACATCATTACCTCAGCCGCAACAGCCCCTCAGCAGCAAGACCTCAGCTGCAGCATCATTACCTCAGCAGCATCAACCCATCTGCAGCATCAAACACTCAGCAGCATTATTACCACAGCTGCATCATCCCCTCAGCTGTAAAATCTCCTCAGCAGTATCATCACCCTCAGCAACATCATCCCCTCAGCAGCACCATTCCCTCAGTAGCATCATCCCCACAGCAGCATCATCACCTCAGGAGCACTATCACCTCAGCAGCAGCATCATCCCCTCACAAGCATCCCCTCAGCAGCTTCATCACCTCAGCAACATCATGCCGTCAGCAGCATCATCGCCTCAGCAGCATCATCACCTCAGCCGCAGCATCCCCTCAGCTGCATCATCCGCTTAGCAGCATCATACTCTCAGCAGCTTCATACATCGAGTAAGATCATTAACTCAGCCGCACCATCCCATCATCAGCATCAACTCAGCTGCAGCATCATTACCTCAGCAGCATCATCCAATCCGCAGCATCAACCACTCAGCAGCATTAATACCACAGCTGCATCATCCCCTCAGCTGCATCATCCCCTCAGCAGTATCATCACCCTCAGCAACATCATCCCCTCAGCAGCATCATCACCTCAGCAGCACAATCCGCTCAGTAGCATCATCCCTACAGCAGCATCATCACCACAGCAGCATCATCCCCTTACCAGCATCATTAACTCAACAGAAACTTCCCCACAGATGCATCATCCCCTGAGCCGCATCATCACATCAGCAGCATCATCACCTCAGAAGCATCATCCCCTCAGCAGCATCCTCACATCAGTAGCATAATCTCCTCAGCATCATCACATCAGCAGCATCATCCCCTCTGCAGCGTCATCACCTCAGTAGCATAATCTCCTCAGCATCATCACATCAGCAGCAGCATCCTCTCTGCAGTATGATCACCTCAGCAGCATCATCACCTCAGCAGCCTCCTCACCTCAGAAGAATTTTCCTCTCAGCAGTTTCATTACCTCAGCAGCACCATCACATCAGCAGCATCATCACCTCAGCAGCATCGTCCCCTCAGCAGCATCATCACCTCAGCAGCATCATCACCTAAGCAGCTTCATCACCTCAGCAGTATCATCCCCTCAGCTACATCATCACCTCAGCAGCATCATCACCTCAGTAGCATCAACCCCTCAGCAGCATCATCCCATCTGAAACACCATCCCCTGAGAAGCATCACTTCAGCAGCAACATCCCCTCAGCAGCAACACCTCAGCAGCATCATCCTCTCAGCAGCATTATCCCCTCAGCAGCTTCACCTCAGCAGCATCATTACCTCAGCAGCATCAACCCCTCAGCAGCATCATTACCTCAGCAGCATCATCAGCTCCGCAGCATCATCCCCTCAGCAGCATCATCCCTGCAGCAGCATCATTACCTCAGCAGCAGCATCATCACCTCAGCATCAAAATCCCCTCAGCAGCATCATCACCTTAGCAGCATCATCCCCACAGCAGCATCATCACCTCAAGAGCACTATCACCTCAGCAGCAGCATCATCCCCTCTGAGGCATCCCCTCAGCAGCTTCATCACCTCAGCAGCATCATGCCCTCGGCAGCATCATCACCTCAGCAACAGCATCCCTTACGCAGCATCATCCTATTAGCAGCATCATCCTCTCAGCAGCTTCATCCCCCGAGCTACATCATTACGTCAGCCGCAACAGCCCCTCAGCAGCAAGACCTCAGCTGCAGCATCATTACCTCATCAGCATCAACCCATCCGCAGCATCAACAACTCAGCAGCATTATTACCACAGCTGCATCATCCAATCAGCAGCATCATCTCCTTACCAGCATCATTAACTCAACAGCAACTTCCCCACTGATGCATCATCCCCTCAGCCGCTTAATCATCTCAGCAGCATCATCACCTCAACAGCAACATTCCCTCAGAAGCATCCTCACCTCAGTAGCATAATCTCCTCAGCTTCATCACATCAGCAGCATCATCCCCTCAGCAACATCATCCCCTCAGCAGCATCATCACCTCAGCAGCACCATCCCCTCAGTAACATCATCCCCACAGAAGCATCATCACCTCAGCAGCATCATCACCTTACCAGCATCATTAACTCAACAGCAACTTCCCCACAGATGATTCATCCCCTGCGCCGCTTCATCACCTCAGCAGCATCATCACCTCAGCAGTATCATCCCCTCAGCAACATCATCACCTCAGCAGCAACATCCCCTCAGCAGCATCACCTCAGCAGCATCAACCTCTCAGCAGCAATATCCCCTCAGCAGCATTACCTCAGCATCATCATTACCGAAGCAGCATCAACCCCTCAGCAGCATCATCCCCTCAGCATCATCATCCCTGCAGCAGCACTATCACCTCAGCAGCAGCATCATCACCTCAGCAGCATCATCCCCTCAGCAGCTTCATCATCTTAGCAGTACCATACCCACAGCAGCATTATCCCCTCAGAAGCACTATCACCTCAGCAGCTGCATCATCCCCTCAGCAGCATCATCCCCTCAGCTGTATCATCACCCTCAGCAACATCATCCCCTCAGCAGCATCATCACCTCAGCAGCACCATCCCCTCAGTAGCATCATCCCCACAGCAGCATCATCAGCTCAGCAGCATCATCCCCTTACCAGCATCATTAACTCAACAGAAACTTCCCCACAGATGCATCATCCCCTGAGCCGCATCATCACATCATCAACATCATCACCTCAGCAGCATCATCCCCTCAGCAGCTTCCTCACATCAGTAGCATAATCTCCTCAGCATCATCACATCAGCAGCATCATCCTCTCTGCAGCGTCATCACCTCAGTAGCATAATCTCCTCAGCATCATCACATCAGCAGCAGCATCCTCTCTGCAGTATGATCACCTCAGCAGCATCATCACCTCAGCAGCCTCCTCACCTCAGCAGAATTTTCCTCTCAGCAGTTTCATTACCTCAGCAGCACCATCACATCAGCAGCATCATCACCTCAGCAGCATCGTCCCCTCAGCAGCATCATCACCTCAGCAGCATCATCACCTAAGCAGCTTCATCACCTCAGCAGCAGTATCATCCCCTCAGCAACATCATCACCTCAGCAGCATCATCACCTCAGTAGCATCAACCCCTCAGCAGCATCATCCCATCTGAAACACCATCCCCTGAGAAGCATCACTTCAGCAGCAACATCCCCTCAGCAGCATCACCTCAGCAGCATCATCCTCTCAGCGGCATTATCCCCTCAGCAGCATCACCTCAGCAGCATCATTACCTCAGCAACATCATCCCCTCAGCAGCATCATTACCTCAGCAGCATCATCAGCTCCGCAGCATCATCCCCTCAGCAGCATCATCCCTGCAGCAGCATCATTACCTCAGCAGCAGCATCATCACCTCACCAGCAGCATCCCCTCAGCAGCATCATCACCTTAGTAGCATCATCCCCACAGCAGCATCATCACCTCAAGAGCACTATCACCTCAGCAGCAGCATCATCCCCTCTGAGGCATCCCCTCAGCAGCTTCATCACCTCAGCAGCATCATGTCCTCGGCAGCATCATCACCTCAGCAACAGCATCCCCTCAGCAGCATCATCCTCTTAGCAGCATCATCCTCTCAGCAGCTTCATCCCCCGAGCTACATCATTACCTCAGCCGCAACAGCCCCTCAGCAGCAAGACCTCAGCTGCAGCATCATTACCTCATCAGCATCAACCCATCCGCAGCATCAACCACTCAGCAGCATTATTACCACAGCTGCATCATCCAATCAGCAGCATCATCTCCTTACCAGCATCATTAACTCAACAGCAACTTCCCCACTGATGCATCATCCCCTCAGCCGCTTAATCATCTCAGCAGCATCATCACCTCAACAGCAACATTCCCTCAGAAGCTTCCTCACCTCAGTAGCATAATCTCCTCAGCTTCATCACATCAGCAGCATCATCCCCTCAGCAACATCATCCCCTCAGCAGCATCATCACCTCAGCAGCACCATCCCCTCAGTAGCATCATCCCCACAGAAGCATCATCACATCAGCAGCATCATCCCCTCTGCAGCGTCATCACCTCAGTAGCATAATCTCCTCAGCATCATCACATCAGCAGCAGCATCCTCTCTGCAGTATGATCACCTCAGCAGCATCATCACCTCAGCAGCCTCCTCACCTCAGAAGAATTTTCCTCTCAGCAGTTTCATTACCTCAGCAGCACCATCACCTCAGCAGCATCATCACCTCAGCAGCATCGTCCCCTCAGCAGCATCATCACCTCAGCAGCATCATCACCTAAGCAGCTTCATCACCTCAGCAGTATCATCCCCTCAGCTACATCATCACCTCAGCAGCATCATCACCTCAGTAGCATCAACCCCTCAGCAGCATCATCCCATCTGAAACACCATCCCCTGAGAAGCATCACTTCAGCAGCAACATCCCCTCAGCAGCAACACCTCAGCAGCATCATCCTCTCAGCAGCATTATCCCCTCAGCAGCATCACCTCAGCAGCATCATTACCTCAGCAGCATCAACCCCTCAGCAGCATCATTACCTCAGCAGCATCATCAGCTCCGCAGCATCATCCCCTCAGCAGCATCATCCCTGCAGCAGCATCATTACCTCAGCAGCAGCATCATCACCTCAGCATCAAAATCCCCTCAGCAGCATCATCACCTTAGCAGCATCATCCCCACAGCAGCATCATCACCTCAAGAGCACTATCACCTCAGCAGCAGCATCATCCCCTCTGAGGCATCCCCTCAGCAGCTTCATCACCTCAGCAGCATCATGCCCTCGGCAGCATCATCACCTCAGCAACAGCATCCCTTACGCAGCATCATCCTATTAGCAGCATCATCCTCTCAGCAGCTTCATCCCCCGAGCTACATCATTACGTCAGCCGCAACAGCCCCTCAGCAGCAAGACCTCAGCTGCAGCATCATTACCTCATCAGCATCAACCCATCCGCAGCATCAACAACTCAGCAGCATTATTACCACAGCTGCATCATCCAATCAGCAGCATCATCTCCTTACCAGCATCATTAACTCAACAGCAACTTCCCCACTGATGCATCATCCCCTCAGCCGCTTAATCATCTCAGCAGCATCATCACCTCAACAGCAACATTCCCTCAGAAGCATCCTCACCTCAGTAGCATAATCTCCTCAGCTTCATCACATCAGCAGCATCATCCCCTCAGCAACATCATCCCCTCAGCAGCATCATCACCTCAGCAGCACCATCCCCTCAGTAACATCATCCCCACAGAAGCATCATCACCTCAGCAGCATCATCACCTTACCAGCATCATTAACTCAACAGCAACTTCCCCACAGATGCATCATTCCCTGCGCCGCTTCATCACCTCAGCAGCATCATCACCTCAGCAGTATCATCCCCTCAGCAACATCATCACCTCAGCAGCAACATCCCCTCAGCAGCATCACCTCAGCAGCATCAACCTCTCAGCAGCAATATCCCCTCAGCAGCATTACCTCAGCATCATCATTACCGAAGCAGCATCAACCCCTCAGCAGCATCATCCCCTCAGCATCATCATCCCTGTAGCAGCACTATCACCTCAGCAGCAGCATCATCACCTCAGCAGCATCATCCCCTCAGCAGCTTCATCATCTTAGCAGTACCATACCCACAGCAGCATTATCCCCTCAGAAGCACAATCACCTCAGCAGCTGCATCATCCCCTCAGCAGCATCATCCCCTCAGCTGTATCATCACCCTCAGCAACATCATCCCCTCAGCAGCATCATCACCTCAGCAGCACCATCCCCTCAGTAGCATCATCCCCACAGCAGCATCATCAGCTCAGCAGCATCATCCCCTTACCAGCATCATTAACTCAACAGAAACTTCCCCACAGATGCATCATCCCCTGAGCCGCAAAATCACATCATCAACAGCATCACCTCAGCAGCATCATCCCCTCAGCAGCTTCCTCACATCAGTAGCATAATCTCCTCAGCATCATCACATCAGCAGCATCATCCTCTCTGCAGCGTCATCACCTCAGTAGCATAATCTCCTCAGCATCATCACATCAGCAGCAGCATCCTCTCTGCAGTATGATCACCTCAGCAGCATCATCACCTCAGCAGCCTCCTCACCTCAGCAGAATTTTCCTCTCAGCAGTTTCATTACCTCAGCAGCACCATCACATCAGCAGCATCATCACCTCAGCAGCATCGTCCCCTCAGCAGCATCATCACCTCAGCAGCATCATCACCTAAGCAGCTTCATCACCTCAGCAGCAGTATCATCCCCTCAGCAACATCATCACCTCAGCAGCATCATCACCTCAGTAGCATCAACCCCTCAGCAGCATCATACCATCTGAAACACCATCCCCTGAGAAGCATCACTTCAGCAGCAACATCCCCTCAGCAGCATCACCTCAGCAGCATCATCCTCTCAGCGGCATTATCCCCTCAGCAGCATCACCTCAGCAGCATCATTACCTCAGCAACATCATCCCCTCAGCAGCATCATTACCTCAGCAGCATCATCAGCTCCGCAGCATCATCCCCTCAGCAGCATCATCCCTGCAGCAGCATCATTACCTCAGCAGCAGCATCATCACCTCACCAGCAGCATCCCCTCAGCAGCATCATCACCTTAGTAGCATCATCCCCACAGCAGCATCATCACCTCAAGAGCACTATCACCTCAGCAGCAGCATCATCCCCTCTGAGGCATCCCCTCAGCAGCTTCATCACCTCAGCAGCATCATGTCCTCGGCAGCATCATCACCTCAGCAACAGCATCCCCTCAGCAGCATCATCCTCTTAGCAGCATCATCCTCTCAGCAGCTTCATCCCCCGAGCTACATCATTACCTCAGCCGCAACAGCCCCTCAGCAGCAAGACCTCAGCTGCAGCATCATTACCTCATCAGCATCAACCCATCCGCAGCATCAACCACTCAGCAGCATTATTACCACAGCTGCATCATCCAATCAGCAGCATCATCTCCTTACCAGCATCATTAACTCAACAGCAACTTCCCCACTGATGCATCATCCCCTCAGCCGCTTAATCATCTCAGCAGCATCATCACCTCAACAGCAACATTCCCTCAGAAGCTTCCTCACCTCAGTAGCATAATCTCCTCAGCTTCATCACATCAGCAGCATCATCCCCTCAGCAACATCATCCCCTCAGCAGCATCATCACCTCAGCAGCACCATCCCCTCAGTAGCATCATCCCCACAGAAGCATCATCACATCAGCAGCATCATCCCCTCTGCAGCGTCATCACCTCAGTAGCATAATCTCCTCAGCATCATCACATCAGCAGCAGCATCCTCTCTGCAGTATGATCACCTCAGCAGCATCATCACCTCAGCAGCCTCCTCACCTCAGAAGAATTTTCCTCTCAGCAGTTTCATTACCTCAGCAGCACCATCACCTCAGCAGCATCATCACCTCAGCAGCATCGTCCCCTCAGCAGCATCATCACCTCAGCAGCATCATCACCTAAGCAGCTTCATCACCTCAGCAGTATCATCCCCTCAGCTACATCATCACCTCAGCAGCATCATCACCTCAGTAGCATCAACCCCTCAGCAGCATCATCCCATCTGAAACACCATCCCCTGAGAAGCATCACTTCAGCAGCAACATCCCCTCAGCAGCAACACCTCAGCAGCATCATCCTCTCAGCAGCATTATCCCCTCAGCAGCATCACCTCAGCAGCATCATTACCTCAGCAGCATCAACCCCTCAGCAGCATCATTACCTCAGCAGCATCATCAGCTCCGCAGCATCATCCCCTCAGCAGCATCATCCCTGCAGCAGCATCATTACCTCAGCAGCAGCATCATCACCTCAGCATCAAAATCCCCTCAGCAGCATCATCACCTTAGCAGCATCATCCCCACAGCAGCATCATCACCTCAAGAGCACTATCACCTCAGCAGCAGCATCATCCCCTCTGAGGCATCCCCTCAGCAGCTTCATCACCTCAGCAGCATCATGCCCTCGGCAGCATCATCACCTCAGCAACAGCATCCCTTACGCAGCATCATCCTATTAGCAGCATCATCCTCTCAGCAGCTTCATCCCCCGAGCTACATCATTACGTCAGCCGCAACAGCCCCTCAGCAGCAAGACCTCAGCTGCAGCATCATTACCTCATCAGCATCAACCCATCCGCAGCATCAACAACTCAGCAGCATCATCACCTCCGCAGCATCATCCCCTCAGCAGCATCATCCCTGCAGCATCATCATTACCTCAGCAGCAGCGTCATTCCCACAGCAGCATCATCACCCCAGGAGCACTGACCCCTCAGCAGCAGCATCATCCCCTCAGAAGCATCCTCTCAGCTGCTTCATCACCCCAGCAGTATCATCCCCTCAGCAGCATCATCCTCTTAGCAGCATCATCCCCTCAGCAGCATGATCCCCCGAGCTGCATCATTACCTTAGCTGCACCATCCCCTCAGCAGAATCATCCCCTGAGCAGAAGTATTACCACAGCTGCATCATCCCCTCAGCAGCATCGGCCCCTCAGCAGTATCGTCACCCTCAGCAGCATCATCCCCTTAGCAGCATCATCGCCTCAGCAGCATCATTACCTGAGCAGCTTAATCCCCTCAGCAGCATCACCTCAGCAGCATCATTACCTCAGCAGCATCATCAGCTCCGCAGTATCATCCCCTCAGCAGCATCATCCCTGCAGCAGCATCATTACCTCAGCAGCAGCATCATCACCTCAGCAGCAGCATCCCCTCAGCAGAATCATCACCTTAGCAGCATCATCCCCACAGCATCATCATCATCTCAAGAGCACTATCACCTCAGCAGCAGCATCATCCCCTCAGAAGCATCCCCTCAGCAGCTGCATCCCCTCAGCAGCATCATGCCCTCAGCAGCATCATTGCCTCAGCAGCATCATCACCTCAGCAACAGCATCCCTTCAGCAGCATCATCCTCTTAGCAGCATCATCCTCTCAGCAGCTGCATCCCCCGAGCTACATCATTACCTCAGCCGCAACAGCCCCTCAGCAGCAAGACCTCAGCTGCAGCATCATTACCTCAGCAGCATCAACCCATCTGCAGCATCAAACACTCAGCAGCATTATTACCACAGCTGCATCATCCCCTCAGCAGCATCATCTCCTTACCAGCATCATTAACAGAACTGCAACTTCCCCAATGATGCATGATCCCCTCAGCTGCTTAATCACCTCAGCAGCATCATCACGACAGCAGCATCATCCCCTCAGCAGCTTCCTCACCTCAGTAGCATAATCTCCTCAGCATCATCACATCAGCAGTATCATCACCTCAGCAGCAGCATCATCCCCTCAGCAGCATCATTACCGCAGCAGCATCATTCCCTCAGCAGCATCATCATCTCACCAGGATCATCACTCAGCAGGATCATCCTCTCAGCAGTATCATTACCTCAGCAGCATCATCCCCTCAGCAGCATCATCACCTCAGCAGCATCGTTCCCTCAGCAGCATCATCACCTCAGCAGCATCACTTCAGCAGCATCGTCACCTAAGCAGCTTCATCACCTCAGCAGCAGCATCCGCTAAGCAGTATTATTACCTCCGCTGCATCATTCCCGCAGCAGCATCACCACAGCAGCATCATCCCCTCAGCAGTTTCATCATCTTAGTAGCATTATACCCACAGCAGCATCATCACCTCAGAAGCACTATCACCTCAGCAGCAGCATCATCCCCTCAGCAGCATCATTACCTGAGCAGCATAATCCCCTCAGCAACATCACCTCAGCAGCATCATCCCCTCAGAAGCATCCCCTCGGCAGCTTCATCATGCCCTCAGCAGCATCATCGCCTCAGCAGTATCATCACATCAGCAGCAGCATCCCCTCAGCAGCATCATCCTCTTAGCAGCATCATCCTCTCAGCAGCATCATCAACCGAGCTGCATCATTACCTCAGCCGCACCATCCCCTCAGCAGCATCACCTCAGCAGCAGCATCATTACCTCAGCAGCATCATCCCATCCGCAGCATCAACCACTCAGCAGCATTATTACCACAGCTGCATCATCCCCTCAGCAGCAAAAGCTCCTCAGCAGTATCATCACCCTCAGCAACATCATCTCCTCAGCAGCATCATCACCTCAGCAGCACCATTCCCTCAGTAGCATCAACCCACAGCAGCATCAACACCTCAGCAGCATCATCTATTACCAGCATCATTAACTCAACAGCAACTTCCCCACAGATGCATCATCCCCTCAGCCGCTTCATCACCTCAGAAGCATCATCACCTCAGCAGCATCATCCCATCACCAGCTTCCCCACCTCAGTAGCATAATCTCCTCAGCATCATCACCTCAGCAGCATCATCACCTCAGCAGCTGCATCATTCCCTCTGCAGCATCATTAACTCAGCAGCATTATTCCCTCAGCAGCATCATCATCTCACCAAGATCATCACCTCAGCAGGATAATCCTCTCAGCAGTATCATTACCACAGCAGCATCATCCTCTCAGCAGCATCATCACCTCAGCAGCATCGTTCCCTCAGCAGCATCATCACCTCAGCAGCATCACTTCAGCAGCATCGTCACCTAAGCAGCTTCATCACCTCAGCAGCAGCATCCGCTAAGCAGTATTATTACCTCCGCTGCATCATTCCCGCAGCAGCATCACCATAGCAGCATCATCCCCTCAGCAGCTTCATCATCTTAGCAGCATCATACCCACAGCAGCATCATCACCTCAGAAGCACTATCACCTCAGCAGCAGCATCATCCCCTCAGAAGCATCCCCTCAGCAGCTTCATCAACTCAGCAGCATCATGCCCTCAGCAGCATCATCGCCTTAGCAGTATCATCACCTCAGCAGCAGCATCCCCTCAGCAGCATCATCCTCTAAGCAGCATCATCCTCTCAACAGCATCATCCCCCGAGCTGCATCATTACCTCAGCCGCACCATCCCCTCAGCAGCATCACATCAGCAGCAGCATTTTTACCTCAGCAGCATCATCCAATCCGCAGCATTATTACCACAGCTGCATCATCCCCTCAGCAGCAAAATCTCCTCAGCAGTATCATCACCCTCAGCAACATCATCCCCTCAGCAGCATCATCATCTCAGCAGCACCATTCCCTCAGTAGCATCATCCCCACAGCAGCATCAACAACTCAGCAGCATCATCTCCTTACCAGAATCATTAACTCAACAGCAACTTCCCCACTGATGCATCATCCCCTCAGCCGCCTCATCACCTCAGCAGCATCATCACCTCAGCATCATCATCCCTGCAGCAGCACTATCACCTCAGCAGCAGCATCATCACCTCAGCAGCATCATCCCCTCAGCAGCATCATCATCTTAGCAGCATCATACCCACAGCAGCATCATCACATCAGGAACACTATCAACTCAGCAGCAGCATCATCCCCTCAGAAGCATCCCCTCGGCAGCTTCATCATGCCCTCAGCAGCATCATCGCCTCAGCAGTATCATCACATCAGCAGCAGCATCCCCCCAGCAGCATCATCCTCTTAGCAGCATCATCCTCTCAGCAGCATCATCCCCCGAGCAGCATCATTACCACAGCCGCACCATCCCCTCAGCAGCATCACCTCAGCAGCAGCATCATTACCTCAGCAGCATCATCCCATCCGCATCATCAACCACTCAGCAGCATTATTACCACAGCTGCATCATCCCCTCAGCAGCAAAAGCTCCTCAGCAGTATCATCACCCTCAGCAACATCATCTCCTCAGCAGCATCATCACCTCAGCAGCACCATTCCCTCAGTAGCATCATCACCTCAGCAGCATCATCACCTCAGCAGCTGCATCATTCCCTCTGCAGCATCATTAACTCAGCAGCATCATTCCCTCAGCAGCATCATCATCTCACCAAGATCATCACCTCAGCCGGATAATCCTCTCAGCAGTATCATTACCTCAGCAGCATCGTTCCCTCAGCAGCATCATCACCTCAGCAGCATCACTTCAGCAGCATCGTCACCTAAGCAGCTTCATCACCTCAGCAGCAGCATCCGCTAAGCAGTATTATTACCTCCGCTGCATCATTCCCGCAGCAGCATCACCACAGCAGCATCATCCCCTCAGCAGCTTCATCATCTTAGCAGCATCATACCCACAGCAGCATCATCACCTCAGAAGCACTATCACCTCAGCAGCAGCATCATCCCCTCAGAAGCATCCCCTCAGCAGCTTCATCAACTCAGCAGCATCATGCCCTCAGCAGCATCATCGCCTCAGCAGTATCATCACCTCAGCAGCAGCATCCCCTCAGCAGCATCATCCTCTTAGCAGCATCATCCTCTCAGCAGCATCATCCCCCGAGCTGCATCATTACCTCAGCCGCACCATCCCCTCAGCAGCATCACATCAGCAGCAGCATTTTTACCTCAGCAGCATCATCCAATCCGCAGCATTATTACCACAGCTGCATCATCCCCTCAGCAGCAAAATCTCCTCAGCAGTATCATCACCCTCAGCAACATCATCCCCTCAGCAGCATCATCATCTCAGCAGCACCATTCCCTCAGTAGCATCATCCCCACAGCAGCATCAACAACTCAGCAGCATCATCTCCTTACCAGAATCATTAACTCAACAGCAACTTCCCCACAGATGCATCATCCCCTCAGCCGCCTCATCACCTCAGCAGCATCATCACCTCAGCAGCATCATGCCCTCACAAGCTTCCTCACCTCAGTAGCATAATCTCCTCAGCATCATCACATCAGCAGCATCATCCTCTCTGCAGCATCATCACCTCAGCAGCATCATCACCTCAGCAGCAGCATCATTCCCTCAGCAGCATCATTAACTCAGCAGCATCATTCCCTCAGCAGCATCATCACCTCAGCAGCACCACTTCAGCAGCATCATCACTTAAGCAGCTTCATCACCTCAGCAGCAGCATCCCCTCTGCAGCATTATTACCTACGCTGCATCGTCCCCTCAGCAGCATCACATCAGCACAATCCTTACCTCAGCAGTATCATCCCCTCAGTAGCGTCATCCCCTCAGCAACATCACCTCTGCAGCTTCATTAGTTCAGCTGTATCATTACCTAAGCAGCATCAACCCCTCAGCAGGATGTTCCCCTCAGCAGCATCATCATCCTCAGCAGCATCATCCCCTCAGCAGCATCAGCTCAGCAGCATCATTACATCAGCAGCGTCATCCGCTCAGCAGCATCATCACCTCCGCAGCATCATCCCCTCAGCAGCATCATCCCTGCAGAATCATCATTACCTCAGCAGCTGCGTCATCGCCACAGCAGCATCATCACCCCAGGAGCACTGTCCCCTCAGCAGCAGCATCATCCCCTCAGAAGCAGCCTCTCAGCTGCTTCATCACCTCAGCAGTATCATCCCCTCAGCAGCATCATCCTCTTAGCAGCATCATCCCCTCAGCAGCATGATCCCCCGAGCTGCATAATTACCTTAGCTGCACCATCCCCTCAGCAGCATCATCCCCTGAGCAGAATTATTACCACAGCTGCATCATCCCTTCAGCAGCATCAGCCCCTCAGCAGTATCGTCACCCTCAGCAGCGTCATCCCCTTAGCAGCATCATCGCCTCAGCAGCATCATCCCCTCAGCAGCATCATCCTCACAACAGCATCATCTTCTCAGCAGCATCGTCCCCTCAGCAGCATCATTACCTGAGCAGCATAATCCCCTCAGCAGCATCACCTCAGCAGCATCATTACCTCAGCAGAATCATCAGCTCCGCAGCATCATCCCCTCAGCAGCATCATCCCTGCAGCAGCATCATTACCTCAGCAGCAGCATCATCACCTCAGCAGCAGCATCCCCTCAGCAGAATCATCACCTTAGCAGCATCATCCCCACAGCATCATCATCACCTCAAGAGCACTATCACCTCAGCAGCAGCATCATCCCCTCAGAAGCATCCCCTCAGCAGCTGCATCCCCTCAGCAGAATCATGCCCTCAGCAGCATCATTGCCTCAGCAGCATCATGACCTCAGCAACAGCATCCCTTCAGCAGCATCATCCTCTTAGCAGCATCATCCTCTCAGCAGCTGCATCCCCCGAGCTACATCATTACCTCAGCCGCAACAGCCCCTCAGCAGCAAGACCTCAGCTGCAGCATCATTACCTCAGCAGCATCAACCCATCTGCAGCATCAAACACTCAGCAGCATTATTACCACAGCTGCATCATCCCCTCAGCTGTAAAATCTCCTCAGCAGTATCATCACCCTCAGCAACATCATCCCCTCAGCAGCACCATTCCCTCAGTAGCATCATCCCCACAGCAGCATCATCACCTCAGGAGCACTATCACCTCAGCAGCAGCATCATCCCCTCACAAGCATCCCGTCAGCAGCTTCATCACCTCAGCAACATCATGCCGTCAGCAGCATCATCGCCTCAGCAGCATCATCACCTCAGCCGCAGCATCCCCTCAGCTGCATCATCCGCTTAGCAGCATCATACTCTCAGCAGCTTCATACATCGAGTAAGATCATTAACTCAGCCGCACCATCCCATCATCAGCATCAACTCAGCTGCAGCATCATTACCTCAGCAGCATCATCCAATCCGCAGCATCAACCACTCAGCAGCATTAATACCACAGCTGCATCATCCCCTCAGCTGCATCATCCCCTCAGCAGTATCATCACCCTCAGCAACATCATCCCCTCAGCAGCATCATCACCTCAGCAGCACAATCCGCTCAGTAGCATCATCCCTACAGCAGCATCATCACCACAGCAGCATCATCCCCTTACCAGCATCATTAACTCAACAGAAACTTCCCCACAGATGCATCATCCCCTGAGCCGCATCATCACATCAGCAGCATCATCACCTCAGAAGCATCATCCCCTCAGCAGCATCCTCACATCAGTAGCATAATCTCCTCAGCATCATCACATCAGCAGCATCATCCCCTCTGCAGCGTCATCACCTCAGTAGCATAATCTCCTCAGCATCATCACATCAGCAGCAGCATCCTCTCTGCAGTATGATCACCTCAGCAGCATCATCACCTCAGCAGCCTCCTCACCTCAGAAGAATTTTCCTCTCAGCAGTTTCATTACCTCAGCAGCACCATCACATCAGCAGCATCATCACCTCAGCAGCATCGTCCCCTCAGCAGCATCATCACCTCAGCAGCATCATCACCTAAGCAGCTTCATCACCTCAGCAGTATCATCCCCTCAGCTACATCATCACCTCAGCAGCATCATCACCTCAGTAGCATCAACCCCTCAGCAGCATCATCCCATCTGAAACACCATCCCCTGAGAAGCATCACTTCAGCAGCAACATCCCCTCAGCAGCAACACCTTAGCAGCATCATACTCTCAGCAGCATTATCCCCTCAGCAGCATCACATCAGCAGCATCATTACCTCAGCAGCATCAACCCCTCAGCAGCATCATTACCTCAGCAGCATCATCAGCTCCGCAGCATCATCCCCTCAGCAGCATCATCCCTGCAGCAGCATCATTACCTCAGCAGCAGCATCATCACCTCAGCATCAAAATCCCCTCAGCAGCATCATCACCTTAGCAGCATCATCCCCACAGCAGCATCATCACCTCAAGAGCACTATCACCTCAGCAGCAGCATCATCCCCTCTGAGGCATCCCCTCAGCAGCTTCATCACCTCAGCAGCATCATGCCCTCGGCAGCATCATCACCTCAGCAACAGCATCCCTTACGCAGCATCATCCTATTAGCAGCATCATCCTCTCAGCAGCTTCATCCCCCGAGCTACATCATTACGTCAGCCGCAACAGCCCCTCAGCAGCAAGACCTCAGCTGCAGCATCATTACCTCATCAGCATCAACCCATCCGCAGCATCAACAACTCAGCAGCATTATTACCACAGCTGCATCATCCAATCAGCAGCATCATCTCCTTACCAGCATCATTAACTCAACAGCAACTTCCCCACTGATGCATCATCCCCTCAGCCGCTTAATCATCTCAGCAGCATCATCACCTCAACAGCAACATTCCCTCAGAAGCATCCTCACCTCAGTAGCATAATCTCCTCAGCTTCATCACATCAGCAGCATCATCCCCTCAGCAACATCATCCCCTCAGCAGCATCATCACCTCAGCAGCACCATCCCCTCAGTAACATCATCCCCACAGAAGCATCATCACCTCAGCAGCATCATCACCTTACCAGCATCATTAACTCAACAGCAACTTCCCCACAGATGATTCATCCCCTGCGCCGCTTCATCACCTCAGCAGCATCATCACCTCAGCAGTATCATCCCCTCAGCAACATCATCACCTCAGCAGCAACATCCCCTCAGCAGCATCACCTCAGCAGCATCAACCTCTCAGCAGCAATATCCCCTCAGCAGCATTACCTCAGCATCATCATTACCGAAGCAGCATCAACCCCTCAGCAGCATCATCCCCTCAGCATCATCATCCCTGCAGCAGCACTATCACCTCAGCAGCAGCATCATCACCTCAGCAGCATCATCCCCTCAGCAGCTTCATCATCTTAGCAGTACCATACCCACAGCAGCATTATCCCCTCAGAAGCACTATCACCTCAGCAGCTGCATCATCCCCTCAGCAGCATCATCCCCTCAGCTGTATCATCACCCTCAGCAACATCATCCCCTCAGCAGCATCATCACCTCAGCAGCACCATCCCCTCAGTAGCATCATCCCCACAGCAGCATCATCAGCTCAGCAGCATCATCCCCTTACCAGCATCATTAACTCAACAGAAACTTCCCCACAGATGCATCATCCCCTGAGCCGCATCATCACATCATCAACATCATCACCTCAGCAGCATCATCCCCTCAGCAGCTTCCTCACATCAGAGGCATAATCTCCTCAGCATCATCACATCAGCAGCATCATCCTCTCTGCAGCGTCATCACCTCAGTAGCATAATCTCCTCAGCATCATCACATCAGCAGCAGCATCCTCTCTGCAGTATGATCACCTCAGCAGCATCATCACCTCAGCAGCCTCCTCACCTCAGCAGAATTTTCCTCTCAGCAGTTTCATTACCTCAGCAGCACCATCACATCAGCAGCATCATCACCTCAGCAGCATCGTCCCCTCAGCAGCATCATCACCTCAGCAGCATCATCACCTAAGCAGCTTCATCACCTCAGCAGCAGTATCATCCCCTCAGCAACATCATCACCTCAGCAGCATCATCACCTCAGTAGCATCAACCCCTCAGCAGCATCATCCCATCTGAAACACCATCCCCTGAGAAGCATCACTTCAGCAGCAACATCCCCTCAGCAGCATCACCTCAGCAGCATCATCCTCTCAGCGGCATTATCCCCTCAGCAGCATCACCTCAGCAGCATCATTACCTCAGCAACATCATCCCCTCAGCAGCATCATTACCTCAGCAGCATCATCAGCTCCGCAGCATCATCCCCTCAGCAGCATCATCCCTGCAGCAGCATCATTACCTCAGCAGCAGCATCATCACCTCACCAGCAGCATCCCCTCAGCAGCATCATCACCTTAGTAGCATCATCCCCACAGCAGCATCATCACCTCAAGAGCACTATCACCTCAGCAGCAGCATCATCCCCTCTGAGGCATCCCCTCAGCAGCTTCATCACCTCAGCAGCATCATGTCCTCGGCAGCATCATCACCTCAGCAACAGCATCCCCTCAGCAGCATCATCCTCTTAGCAGCATCATCCTCTCAGCAGCTTCATCCCCCGAGCTACATCATTACCTCAGCCGCAACAGCCCCTCAGCAGCAAGACCTCAGCTGCAGCATCATTACCTCATCAGCATCAACCCATCCGCAGCATCAACCACTCAGCAGCATTATTACCACAGCTGCATCATCCAATCAGCAGCATCATCTCCTTACCAGCATCATTAACTCAACAGCAACTTCCCCACTGATGCATCATCCCCTCAGCCGCTTAATCATCTCAGCAGCATCATCACCTCAACAGCAACATTCCCTCAGAAGCTTCCTCACCTCAGTAGCATAATCTCCTCAGCTTCATCACATCAGCAGCATCATCCCCTCAGCAACATCATCCCCTCAGCAGCATCATCACCTCAGCAGCACCATCCCCTCAGTAGCATCATCCCCACAGAAGCATCATCACATCAGCAGCATCATCCCCTCTGCAGCGTCATCACCTCAGTAGCATAATCTCCTCAGCATCATCACATCAGCAGCAGCATCCTCTCTGTAGTATGATCACCTCAGCAGCATCATCACCTCAGCAGCCTCCTCACCTCAGAAGAATTTTCCTCTCAGCAGTTTCATTACCTCAGCAGCACCATCACCTCAGCAGCATCATCACCTCAGCAGCATCGTCCCCTCAGCAGCATCATCACCTCAGCAGCATCATCACCTAAGCAGCTTCATCACCTCAGCAGTATCATCCCCTCAGCTACATCATCACCTCAGCAGCATCATCACCTCAGTAGCATCAACCCCTCAGCAGCATCATCCCATCTGAAACACCATCCCCTGAGAAGCATCACTTCAGCAGCAACATCCCCTCAGCAGCAACACCTCAGCAGCATCATCCTCTCAGCAGCATTATCCCCTCAGCAGCATCACCTCAGCAGCATCATTACCTCAGCAGCATCAACCCCTCAGCAGCATCATTACCTCAGCAGCATCATCAGCTCCGCAGCATCATCCCCTCAGCAGCATCATCCCTGCAGCAGCATCATTACCTCAGCAGCAGCATCATCACCTCAGCATCAAAATCCCCTCAGCAGCATCATCACCTTAGCAGCATCATCCCCACAGCAGCATCATCACCTCAAGAGCACTATCACCTCAGCAGCAGCATCATCCCCTCTGAGGCATCCCCTCAGCAGCTTCATCACCTCAGCAGCATCATGCCCTCGGCAGCATCATCACCTCAGCAACAGCATCCCTTACGCAGCATCATCCTATTAGCAGCATCATCCTCTCAGCAGCTTCATCCCCCGAGCTACATCATTACGTCAGCCGCAACAGCCCCTCAGCAGCAAGACCTCAGCTGCAGCATCATTACCTCATCAGCATCAACCCATCCGCAGCATCAACAACTCAGCAGCATTATTACCACAGCTGCATCATCCAATCAGCAGCATCATCTCCTTACCAGCATCATTAACTCAACAGCAACTTCCCCACTGATGCATCATCCCCTCAGCCGCTTAATCATCTCAGCAGCATCATCACCTCAACAGCAACATTCCCTCAGAAGCATCCTCACCTCAGTAGCATAATCTCCTCAGCTTCATCACATCAGCAGCATCATCCCCTCAGCAACATCATCCCCTCAGCAGCATCATCACCTCAGCAGCACCATCCCCTCAGTAACATCATCCCCACAGAAGCATCATCACCTCAGCAGCATCATCACCTTACCAGCATCATTAACTCAACAGCAACTTCCCCACAGATGCATCATTCCCTGCGCCGCTTCATCACCTCAGCAGCATCATCACCTCAGCAGTATCATCCCCTCAGCAACATCATCACCTCAGCAGCAACATCCCCTCAGCAGCATCACCTCAGCAGCATCAACCTCTCAGCAGCAATATCCCCTCAGCAGCATTACCTCAGCATCATCATTACCGAAGCAGCATCAACCCCTCAGCAGCATCATCCCCTCAGCATCATCATCCCTGTAGCAGCACTATCACCTCAGCAGCAGCATCATCACCTCAGCAGCATCATCCCCTCAGCAGCTTCATCATCTTAGCAGTACCATACCCACAGCAGCATTATCCCCTCAGAAGCACAATCACCTCAGCAGCTGCATCATCCCCTCAGCAGCATCATCCCCTCAGCTGTATCATCACCCTCAGCAACATCATCCCCTCAGCAGCATCATCACCTCAGCAGCACCATCCCCTCAGAAGCATCATCCCCACAGCAGCATCATCACCTCAGCAGCATCATCCCCTAACCAGCATCATTAACTCAACAGAAACTTCCCCACAGATGCATCATCCCCTGAGCCGCAAAATCACATCATCAACATCATCACCTCAGCAGCATCATCCCCTCAGCAGCTTCCTCACATCAGTAGCATAATCTCCTCAGCATCATCACATCAGCAGCATCATCCTCTCTGCAGCGTCATCACCTCAGTAGCATAATCTCCTCAGCATCATCACATCAGCAGCAGCATCCTCTCTGCAGTATGATCACCTCAGCAGCATCATCACCTCAGCAGCCTCCTCACCTCAGCAGAATTTTCCTCTCAGCAGTTTCATTACCTCAGCAGCACCATCACATCAGCAGCATCATCACCTCAGCAGCATCGTCCCCTCAGCAGCATCATCACCTCAGCAGCATCATCACCTAAGCAGCTTCATCACCTCAGCAGCAGTATCATCCCCTCAGCAACATCATCACCTCAGCAGCATCATCACCTCAGTAGCATCAACCCCTCAGCAGCATCATACCATCTGAAACACCATCCCCTGAGAAGCATCACCTCAGCAGCATCATCCCCTCAGAAGCATCCCCTCGGCAGCTTCATCATGCCCTCAGCAGCATCATCGCCTCAGCAGTATCATCACATCAGCAGCAGCATCCCCTCAGCAGCATCATCCTCTTAGCAGCATCATCCTCTCAGCAGCATCATCAACCGAGCTGCATCATTACCTCAGCCGCACCATCCCCTCAGCAGCATCACCTCAGCAGCAGCATCATTACCTCAGCAGCATCATCCCATCCGCAGCATCAACCACTCAGCAGCATTATTACCACAGCTGCATCATCCCCTCAGCAGCAAAAGCTCCTCAGCAGTATCATCACCCTCAGCAACATCATCTCCTCAGCAGCATCATCACCTCAGCAGCACCATTCCCTCAGTAGCATCAACCCACAGCAGCATCAACACCTCAGCAGCATCATCTATTACCAGCATCATTAACTCAACAGCAACTTCCCCACAGATGCATCATCCCCTCAGCCGCTTCATCACCTCAGAAGCATCATCACCTCAGCAGCATCATCCCATCACCAGCTTCCCCACCTCAGTAGCATAATCTCCTCAGCATCATCACCTCAGCAGCATCATCACCTCAGCAGCTGCATCATTCCCTCTGCAGCATCATTAACTCAGCAGCATTATTCCCTCAGCAGCATCATCATCTCACCAAGATCATCACCTCAGCAGGATAATCCTCTCAGCAGTATCATTACCACAGCAGCATCATCCTCTCAGCAGCATCATCACCTCAGCAGCATCGTTCCCTCAGCAGCATCATCACCTCAGCAGCATCACTTCAGCAGCATCGTCACCTAAGCAGCTTCATCACCTCAGCAGCAGCATCCGCTAAGCAGTATTATTACCTCCGCTGCATCATTCCCGCAGCAGCATCACCATAGCAGCATCATCCCCTCAGCAGCTTCATCATCTTAGCAGCATCATACCCACAGCAGCATCATCACCTCAGAAGCACTATCACCTCAGCAGCAGCATCATCCCCTCAGAAGCATCCCCTCAGCAGCTTCATCAACTCAGCAGCATCATGCCCTCAGCAGCATCATCGCCTTAGCAGTATCATCACCTCAGCAGCAGCATCCCCTCAGCAGCATCATCCTCTTAGCAGCATCATCCTCTCAACAGCATCATCCCCCGAGCTGCATCATTACCTCAGCCGCACCATCCCCTCAGCAGCATCACATCAGCAGCAGCATTTTTACCTCAGCAGCATCATCCAATCCGCAGCATTATTACCACAGCTGCATCATCCCCTCAGCAGCAAAATCTCCTCAGCAGTATCATCACCCTCAGCAACATCATCCCCTCAGCAGCATCATCATCTCAGCAGCACCATTCCCTCAGTAGCATCATCCCCACAGCAGCATCAACAACTCAGCAGCATCATCTCCTTACCAGAATCATTAACTCAACAGCAACTTCCCCACTGATGCATCATCCCCTCAGCAGCAAAATCTCCTCAGCAGTATCATCACCCTCAGCAACATCATCCCCTCAGCAGCATCATCATCTCAGCAGCACCATTCCCTCAGTAGCATCATCCCCACAGCAGCATCAACAACTCAGCAGCATCATCTCCTTACCAGAATCATTAACTCAACAGCAACTTCCCCACTGATGCATCATCCCCTCAGCCGCCTCATCACCTCAGCAGCATCATCACCTCAGCATCATCATCCCTGCAGCAGCACTATCACCTCAGCAGCAGCATCATCACCTCAGCAGCATCATCCCCTCAGCAGCATCATCATCTTAGCAGCATCATACCCACAGCAGCATCATCACATCAGGAACACTATCAACTCAGCAGCAGCATCATCCCCTCAGAAGCATCCCCTCGGCAGCTTCATCATGCCCTCAGCAGCATCATCGCCTCAGCAGTATCATCACATCAGCAGCAGCATCCCCCCAGCAGCATCATCCTCTTAGCAGCATCATCCTCTCAGCAGCATCATCCCCCGAGCAGCATCATTACCACAGCCGCACCATCCCCTCAGCAGCATCACCTCAGCAGCAGCATCATTACCTCAGCAGCATCATCCCATCCGCATCATCAACCACTCAGCAGCATTATTACCACAGCTGCATCATCCCCTCAGCAGCAAAAGCTCCTCAGCAGTATCATCACCCTCAGCAACATCATCTCCTCAGCAGCATCATCACCTCAGCAGCACCATTCCCTCAGTAGCATCATCACCTCAGCAGCATCATCACCTCAGCAGCAGCATCATTCCCTCTGCAGCATCATTAACTCAGCAGCATCATTCCCTCAGCAGCATCATCATCTCACCAAGATCATCACCTCAGCCGGATAATCCTCTCAGCAGTATCATTACCTCAGCAGCATCGTTCCCTCAGCAGCATCATCACCTCAGCAGCATCACTTCAGCAGCATCGTCACCTAAGCAGCTTCATCACCTCAGCAGCAGCATCCGCTAAGCAGTATTATTACCTCCGCTGCATCATTCCCGCAGCAGCATCACCACAGCAGCATCATCCCCTCAGCAGCTTCATCATCTTAGCAGCATCATACCCACAGCAGCATCATCACCTCAGAAGCACTATCACCTCAGCAGCAGCATCATCCCCTCAGAAGCATCCCCTCAGCAGCTTCATCAACTCAGCAGCATCATGCCCTCAGCAGCATCATCGCCTCAGCAGTATCATCACCTCAGCAGCAGCATCCCCTCAGCAGCATCATCCTCTTAGCAGCATCATCCTCTCAGCAGCATCATCCCCCGAGCTGCATCATTACCTCAGCCGCACCATCCCCTCAGCAGCATCACATCAGCAGCAGCATTTTTACCTCAGCAGCATCATCCAATCCGCAGCATTATTACCACAGCTGCATCATCCCCTCAGCAGCAAAATCTCCTCAGCAGTATCATCACCCTCAGCAACATCATCCCCTCAGCAGCATCATCATCTCAGCAGCACCATTCCCTCAGTAGCATCATCCCCACAGCAGCATCAACAACTCAGCAGCATCATCTCCTTACCAGAATCATTAACTCAACAGCAACTTCCCCACAGATGCATCATCCCCTCAGCCGCCTCATCACCTCAGCAGCATCATCACCTCAGCAGCATCATGCCCTCACAAGCTTCCTCACCTCAGTAGCATAATCTCCTCAGCATCATCACATCAGCAGCATCATCCTCTCTGCAGCATCATCACCTCAGCAGCATCATCACCTCAGCAGCAGCATCATTCCCTCAGCAGCATCATTAACTCAGCAGCATCATTCCCTCAGCAGCATCATCACCTCAGCAGCACCACTTCAGCAGCATCATCACTTAAGCAGCTTCATCACCTCAGCAGCAGCATCCCCTCTGCAGCATTATTACCTACGCTGCATCGTCCCCTCAGCAGCATCACATCAGCACAATCCTTACCTCAGCAGTATCATCCCCTCAGTAGCGTCATCCCCTCAGCAACATCACCTCTGCAGCTTCATTAGTTCAGCTGTATCATTACCTAAGCAGCATCAACCCCTCAGCAGGATGTTCCCCTCAGCAGCATCATCATCCTCAGCAGCATCATCCCCTCAGCAGCATCTGCTCAGCAGCATCATTACATCAGCAGCGTCATCCGCTCAGCAGCATCATCACCTCCGCAGCATCATCCCCTCAGCAGCATCATCCCTGCAGAATCATCATTACCTCAGCAGCTGCGTCATCGCCACAGCAGCATCATCACCCCAGGAGCACTGTCCCCTCAGCAGCAGCATCATCCCCTCAGAAGCAGCCTCTCAGCTGCTTCATCACCTCAGCAGTATCATCCCCTCAGCAGCATCATCCTCTTAGCAGCATCATCCCCTCAGCAGCATGATCCCCCGAGCTGCATAATTACCTTAGCTGCACCATCCCCTCAGCAGCATCATCCCCTGAGCAGAATTATTACCACAGCTGCATCATCCCTTCAGCAGCATCAGCCCCTCAGCAGTATCGTCACCCTCAGCAGCGTCATCCCCTTAGCAGCATCATCGCCTCAGCAGCATCATCCCCTCAGCAGCATCATCCTCACAACAGCATCATCTTCTCAGCAGCATCGTCCCCTCAGCAGCATCATTACCTGAGCAGCATAATCCCCTCAGCAGCATCACCTCAGCAGCATCATTACCTCAGCAGAATCATCAGCTCCGCAGCATCATCCCCTCAGCAGCATCATCCCTGCAGCAGCATCATTACCTCAGCAGCAGCATCATCACCTCAGCAGCAGCATCCCCTCAGCAGAATCATCACCTTAGCAGCATCATCCCCACAGCATCATCATCACCTCAAGAGCACTATCACCTCAGCAGCAGCATCATCCCCTCAGAAGCATCCCCTCAGCAGCTGCATCCCCTCAGCAGAATCATGCCCTCAGCAGCATCATTGCCTCAGCAGCATCATCACCTCAGCAACAGCATCCCTTCAGCAGCATCATCCTCTTAGCAGCATCATCCTCTCAGCAGCTGCATCCCCCGAGCTACAGCATTACCTCAGCCGCAACAGCCCCTCAGCAGCAAGACCTCAGCTGCAGCATCATTACCTCAGCAGCATCAACCCATCTGCAGCATCAAACACTCAGCAGCATTATTACCACAGCTGCATCATCCCCTCAGCTGTAAAATCTCCTCAGCAGTATCATCACCCTCAGCAACATCATCCCCTCAGCAGCACCATTCCCTCAGTAGCATCATCCCCACAGCAGCATCATCACCTCAGGAGCACTATCACCTCAGCAGCAGCATCATCCCCTCACAAGCATCCCCTCAGCAGCTTCATCACCTCAGCAACATCATGCCGTCAGCAGCATCATCGCCTCAGCAGCATCATCACCTCAGCCGCAGCATCCCCTCAGCTGCATCATCCGCGTAGCAGCATCATACTCTCAGCAGCTTCATACATCGAGTAAGATCATTAACTCAGCCGCACCATCCCATCATCAGCATCAACTCAGCTGCAGCATCATTACCTCAGCAGCATCATCCAATCCGCAGCATCAACCACTCAGCAGCATTAATACCACAGCTGCATCATCCCCTCAGCTGCATCATCCCCTCAGCAGTATCATCACCCTCAGCAACATCATCCCCTCAGCAGCATCATCACCTCAGCAGCACAATCCGCTCAGTAGCATCATCCCTACAGCAGCATCATCACCACAGCAGCATCATCCCCTTACCAGCATCATTAACTCAACAGAAACTTCCCCACAGATGCATCATCCCCTGAGCCGCATCATCACATCAGCAGCATCATCACCTCAGAAGCATCATCCCCTCAGCAGCATCCTCACATCAGTAGCATAATCTCCTCAGCATCATCACATCAGCAGCATCATCCCCTCTGCAGCGTCATCACCTCAGTAGCATAATCTCCTCAGCATCATCACATCAGCAGCAGCATCCTCTCTGCAGTATGATCACCTCAGCAGCATCATCACCTCAGCAGCCTCCTCACCTCAGAAGAATTTTCCTCTCAGCAGTTTCATTACCTCAGCAGCACCATCACATCAGCAGCATCATCACCTCAGCAGCATCGTCCCCTCAGCAGCATCATCACCGCAGCAGCATCATCACCTAAGCAGCTTCATCACCTCAGCAGTATCATCCCCTCAGCTACATCATCACCTCAGCAGCATCATCACCTCAGTAGCATCAACCCCTCAGCAGCATCATCCCATCTGAAACACCATCCCCTGAGAAGCATCACTTCAGCAGCAACATCCCCTCAGCAGCAACACCTCAGCAGCATCATCCTCTCAGCAGCATTATCCCCTCAGCAGCATCACCTCAGCAGCATCATTACCTCAGCAGCATCAACCCCTCAGCAGCATCATTACCTCAGCAGCATCATCAGCTCCGCAGCATCATCCCCTCAGCAGCATCATCCCTGCAGCAGCATCATTACCTCAGCAGCAGCATCATCAACTCAGCATCAAAATCCCCTCAGCAGCATCATCACCTTAGCAGCATCATCCCCACAGCAGCATCATCACCTCAAGAGCACTATCACCTCAGCAGCAGCATCATCCCCTCTGAGGCATCCCCTCAGCAGCTTCATCACCTCAGCAGCATCATGCCCTCGGCAGCATCATCACCTCAGCAACAGCATCCCTTACGCAGCATCATCCTATTAGCAGCATCATCCTCTCAGCAGCTTCATCCCCCGAGCTACATCATTACGTCAGCCGCAACAGCCCCTCAGCAGCAAGACCTCAGCTGCAGCATCATTACCTCATCAGCATCAACCCATCCGCAGCATCAACAACTCAGCAGCATTATTACCACAGCTGCATCATCCAATCAGCAGCATCATCTCCTTACCAGCATCATTAACTCAACAGCAACTTCCCCACTGATGCATCATCCCCTCAGCCGCTTAATCATCTCAGCAGCATCATCACCTCAACAGCAACATTCCCTCAGAAGCATCCTCACCTCAGTAGCATAATCTCCTCAGCTTCATCACATCAGCAGCATCATCCCCTCAGCAACATCATCCCCTCAGCAGCATCATCACCTCAGCAGCACCATCCCCTCAGTAACATCATCCCCACAGAAGCATCATCACCTCAGCAGCATCATCACCTTACCAGCATCATTAACTCAACAGCAACTTCCCCACAGATGATTCATCCCCTGCGCCGCTTCATCACCTCAGCAGCATCATCACCTCAGCAGTATCATCCCCTCAGCAACATCATCACCTCAGCAGCAACATCCCCTCAGCAGCATCACCTCAGCAGCATCAACCTCTCAGCAGCAATATCCCCTCAGCAGCATTACCTCAGCATCATCATTACCGAAGCAGCATCAACCCCTCAGCAGCATCATCCCCTCAGCATCATCATCCCTGCAGCAGCACTATCACCTCAGCAGCAGCATCATCACCTCAGCAGCATCATCCCCTCAGCAGCTTCATCATCTTAGCAGTACCATACCCACAGCAGCATTATCCCCTCAGAAGCACTATCACCTCAGCAGCTGCATCATCCCCTCAGCAGCATCATCCCCTCAGCTGTATCATCACCCTCAGCAACATCATCCCCTCAGCAGCATCATCACCTCAGCAGCACCATCCCCTCAGTAGCATCATCCCCACAGCAGCATCATCAGCTCAGCAGCATCATCCCCTTACCAGCATCATTAACTCAACAGAAACTTCCCCACAGATGCATCATCCCCTGAGCCGCATCATCACATCATCAACATCATCACCTCAGCAGCATCATCCCCTCAGCAGCTTCCTCACATCAGTAGCATAATCTCCTCAGCATCATCACATCAGCAGCATCATCCTCTCTGCAGCGTCATCACCTCAGTAGCATAATCTCCTCAGCATCATCACATCAGCAGCAGCATCCTCTCTGCAGTATGATCACCTCAGCAGCATCATCACCTCAGCAGCCTCCTCACCTCAGCAGAATTTTCCTCTCAGCAGTTTCATTACCTCAGCAGCACCATCACATCAGCAGCATCATCACCTCAGCAGCATCGTCCCCTCAGCAGCATCATCACCTCAGCAGCATCATCACCTAAGCAGCTTCATCACCTCAGCAGCAGTATCATCCCCTCAGCAACATCATCACCTCAGCAGCATCATCACCTCAGTAGCATCAACCCCTCAGCAGCATCATCCCATCTGAAACACCATCCCCTGAGAAGCATCACTTCAGCAGCAACATCCCCTCAGCAGCATCACCTCAGCAGCATCATCCTCTCAGCGGCATTATCCCCTCAGCAGCATCACCTCAGCAGCATCATTACCTCAGCAACATCATCCCCTCAGCAGCATCATTACCTCAGCAGCATCATCAGCTCCGCAGCATCATCCCCTCAGCAGCATCATCCCTGCAGCAGCATCATTACCTCAGCAGCAGCATCATCACCTCACCAGCAGCATCCCCTCAGCAGCATCATCACCTTAGTAGCATCATCCCCACAGCAGCATCATCACCTCAAGAGCACTATCACCTCAGCAGCAGCATCATCCCCTCTGAGGCATCCCCTCAGCAGCTTCATCACCTCAGCAGCATCATGTCCTCGGCAGCATCATCACCTCAGCAACAGCATCCCCTCAGCAGCATCATCCTCTTAGCAGCATCATCCTCTCAGCAGCTTCATCCCCCGAGCTACATCATTACCTCAGCCGCAACAGCCCCTCAGCAGCAAGACCTCAGCTGCAGCATCATTACCTCATCAGCATCAACCCATCCGCAGCATCAACCACTCAGCAGCATTATTACCACAGCTGCATCATCCAATCAGCAGCATCATCTCCTTACCAGCATCATTAACTCAACAGCAACTTCCCCACTGATGCATCATCCCCTCAGCCGCTTAATCATCTCAGCAGCATCATCACCTCAACAGCAACATTCCCTCAGAAGCTTCCTCACCTCAGTAGCATAATCTCCTCAGCTTCATCACATCAGCAGCATCATCCCCTCAGCAACATCATCCCCTCAGCAGCATCATCACCTCAGCAGCACCATCCCCTCAGTAGCATCATCCCCACAGAAGCATCATCACATCAGCAGCATCATCCCCTCTGCAGCGTCATCACCTCAGTAGCATAATCTCCTCAGCATCATCACATCAGCAGCAGCATCCTCTCTGTAGTATGATCACCTCAGCAGCATCATCACCTCAGCAGCCTCCTCACCTCAGAAGAATTTTCCTCTCAGCAGTTTCATTACCTCAGCAGCACCATCACCTCAGCAGCATCATCACCTCAGCAGCATCGTCCCCTCAGCAGCATCATCACCTCAGCAGCATCATCACCTAAGCAGCTTCATCACCTCAGCAGTATCATCCCCTCAGCTACATCATCACCTCAGCAGCATCATCACCTCAGTAGCATCAACCCCTCAGCAGCATCATCCCATCTGAAACACCATCCCCTGAGAAGCATCACTTCAGCAGCAACATCCCCTCAGCAGCAACACCTCAGCAGCATCATCCTCTCAGCAGCATTATCCCCTCAGCAGCATCACCTCAGCAGCATCATTACCTCAGCAGCATCAACCCCTCAGCAGCATCATTACCTCAGCAGCATCATCAGCTCCGCAGCATCATCCCCTCAGCAGCATCATCCCTGCAGCAGCATCATTACCTCAGCAGCAGCATCATCACCTCAGCATCAAAATCCCCTCAGCAGCATCATCACCTTAGCAGCATCATCCCCACAGCAGCATCATCACCTCAAGAGCACTATCACCTCAGCAGCAGCATCATCCCCTCTGAGGCATCCCCTCAGCAGCTTCATCACCTCAGCAGCATCATGCCCTCGGCAGCATCATCACCTCAGCAACAGCATCCCTTACGCAGCATCATCCTATTAGCAGCATCATCCTCTCAGCAGCTTCATCCCCCGAGCTACATCATTACGTCAGCCGCAACAGCCCCTCAGCAGCAAGACCTCAGCTGCAGCATCATTACCTCATCAGCATCAACCCATCCGCAGCATCAACAACTCAGCAGCATTATTACCACAGCTGCATCATCCAATCAGCAGCATCATCTCCTTACCAGCATCATTAACTCAACAGCAACTTCCCCACTGATGCATCATCCCCTCAGCCGCTTAATCATCTCAGCAGCATCATCACCTCAACAGCAACATTCCCTCAGAAGCATCCTCACCTCAGTAGCATAATCTCCTCAGCTTCATCACATCAGCAGCATCATCCCCTCAGCAACATCATCCCCTCAGCAGCATCATCACCTCAGCAGCACCATCCCCTCAGTAACATCATCCCCACAGAAGCATCATCACCTCAGCAGCATCATCACCTTACCAGCATCATTAACTCAACAGCAACTTCCCCACAGATGCATCATTCCCTGCGCCGCTTCATCACCTCAGCAGCATCATCACCTCAGCAGTATCATCCCCTCAGCAACATCATCACCTCAGCAGCAACATCCCCTCAGCAGCATCACCTCAGCAGCATCAACCTCTCAGCAGCAATATCCCCTCAGCAGCATTACCTCAGCATCATCATTACCGAAGCAGCATCAACCCCTCAGCAGCATCATCCCCTCAGCATCATCATCCCTGTAGCAGCACTATCACCTCAGCAGCAGCATCATCACCTCAGCAGCATCATCCCCTCAGCAGCTTCATCATCTTAGCAGTACCATACCCACAGCAGCATTATCCCCTCAGAAGCACAATCACCTCAGCAGCTGCATCATCCCCTCAGCAGCATCATCCCCTCAGCTGTATCATCACCCTCAGCAACATCATCCCCTCAGCAGCATCATCACCTCAGCAGCACCATCCCCTCAGTAGCATCATCCCCACAGCAGCATCATCAGCTCAGCAGCATCATCCCCTTACCAGCATCATTAACTCAACAGAAACTTCCCCACAGATGCATCATCCCCTGAGCCGCAAAATCACATCATCAACATCATCACCTCAGCAGCATCATCCCCTCAGCAGCTTCCTCACATCAGTAGCATAATCTCCTCAGCATCATCACATCAGCAGCATCATCCTCTCTGCAGCGTCATCACCTCAGTAGCATAATCTCCTCAGCATCATCACATCAGCAGCAGCATCCTCTCTGCAGTATGATCACCTCAGCAGCATCATCACCTCAGCAGCCTCCTCACCTCAGCAGAATTTTCCTCTCAGCAGTTTCATTACCTCAGCAGCACCATCACATCAGCAGCATCATCACCTCAGCAGCATCGTCCCCTCAGCAGCATCATCACCTCAGCAGCATCATCACCTAAGCAGCTTCATCACCTCAGCAGCAGTATCATCCCCTCAGCAACATCATCACCTCAGCAGCATCATCACCTCAGTAGCATCAACCCCTCAGCAGCATCATCCCATCTGAAACACCATCCCCTGAGAAGCATCACTTCAGCAGCAACATCCCCTCAGCAGCATCACCTCAGCAGCATCATCCTCTCAGCGGCATTATCCCCTCAGCAGCATCACCTCAGCAGCATCATTACCTCAGCAACATCATCCCCTCAGC
The DNA here is from genome assembly GCF_017639515.1 of Carcharodon carcharias. NCBI lineage: Eukaryota > Metazoa > Chordata > Chondrichthyes > Lamniformes > Lamnidae > Carcharodon > Carcharodon carcharias. The sequence goes on from NC_054468.1 coordinate 105,806,197, forward strand.
AGCATCATTACCTCAGCAGCATCATCAGCTCCGCAGCATCATCCCCTCAGCAGCATCATCCCTGCAGCAGCATCATTACCTCAGCAGCAGCATCATCACCTCACCAGCAGCATCCCCTCAGCAGCATCATCACCTTAGTAGCATCATCCCCACAGCAGCATCATCACCTCAAGAGCACTATCACCTCAGCAGCAGCATCATCCCCTCTGAGGCATCCCCTCAGCAGCTTCATCACCTCAGCAGCATCATGTCCTCGGCAGCATCATCACCTCAGCAACAGCATCCCCTCAGCAGCATCATCCTCTTAGCAGCATCATCCTCTCAGCAGCTTCATCCCCCGAGCTACATCATTACCTCAGCTGCAACAGCCCCTCAGCAGCAAGACCTCAGCTGCAGCATCATTACCTCATCAGCATCAACCCATCCGCATCATCAACCACTCAGCAGCATTATTACCACAGCTGCATCATCCAATCAGCAGCATCATCTCCTTACCAGCATCATTAACTCAACAGCAACTTCCCCACTGATGCATCATCCCCTCAGCCGCTTAATCATCTCAGCAGCATCATCACCTCAACAGCAACATTCCCTCAGAAGCTTCCTCACCTCAGTAGCATAATCTCCTCAGCTTCATCACATCAGCAGCATCATCCCCTCAGCAACATCATCCCCTCAGCAGCATCATCACCTCAGCAGCACCATCCCCTCAGTAGCATCATCCCCACAGAAGCATCATCACCTCAGCAGCATCATCACCTTACCAGCATCATTAACTCAACAGCAACTTCCCCACAGATGCATCATCCCCTGCGCCGCTTCATCACCTCAGCAGCATCATCACCTCAGCAGTATCATCCCCTCAGCAACATCATCACCTCAGCAGCAACATCCCCTCAGCAGCATCACCTCAGCAGCATCATCCTCTCAGCAGCATTATCCACTCAGCAGCATCACCTCAGCAGCATCATTACCACAGCAGCATGAACCCCTCAGCAGCATCATCCCCTCAGCATCATCATCCCTGCAGCAGCACTATCACCTCAGCAGCAGCATCATCACCTCAGCAGCATCATCCCCTCAGCAGTTTCATCATCTTAGCAGCATCATACCCACAGCAGCCTCATCACCTCAGAAGCACTATCACCTCAGCAGCAGCATCAACCCCTCAGAAGCATCCCCTTAGCAGCTTCATCAACTTAGCAGCATCATGCCCTCAGCAGCATCATCGCCTCAGCAGTATCATCACCTCAGCAGCAGCATCCCCTCAGCAGCATCATCCTCTTAGCAGCATCATCCTCTCAGCAGCATCAACCCCCGAGCTGCATCATTACCTCAGCCGCACCATCCCCTCAGGAGCATCACCTTAGCAGCAGCATCATTACTGCAGTAGCATCATCCCATTCGCAGCATCAACCACTCAGCAGCATTATTACCACATCCCCTCAGCTGTAAAATATCCTCAGCAGTATCATCACCCTTAGCAACATCATTCCCTCAGCAGCACCATTCCCTCAGTAGCATCATCCCCACAGCAGCATCATCACCTCAGGAGCACTATCACCTCAGCAGCAGCATCATCCCCTCACAAGCATCCCCTCAGCAGCTTCATCACCTCAGCAACATCATGCCGTCAGCAGCATCATCGCCTCAGCAGCATCATCACCTCAGCCGCAGTATCCCCTCAGCTGCATCATCCGCTTAGCAGCATCATACTCTCAGCAGCTTCATACATCGAGTAAGATCATTAACTCAGCCGCACCATCCCATCATCAGCATCAACTCAGCTGCAGCATCATTACCTCAGCAGCATCATCCAATCCGCAGCATCAACCACTCAGCAGCATTATTACCACAGCTGCATCATCCCCTCAGCAGCATCATCCCCTCAGCAGTATCATCACCCTCAGCAACATCATCCCCTCAGCAGCATCATCACCTCAGCAGCACCATCCCCTCAGTAGCATCATCCCCACAGCAGCATCATCACCTCAGCAGCATCATCCTCTTACCAGCATCATTAACTCAACAGAAACTTCCCCACAGATGCATCATCCACTGAGCCGCAACATCACATCAGAAGCATCATCAGCTCAGCAGCATCATCTCCTCAGCAGCTTCCTCAAATCAGTAGCATAATCTCCTCAGCATCATCACATCAGCAGCATCATCCTCTCTGCAGCATCATCACCTCAGTAGCATAATCTCCTCAGCATCATCACAGCAGCAGCAGCATCCTCTCTGCAGCATGATCACCTCAGCAGCATCATCACATCAGTAGCCTCCTCACCACAGCAGAATTTTCCTCTCAGCAGTTTAATTACCTCTGCAGCACCATCACCTCAGCAGCATCATCACCTCAGCAGCATCGTCCCCTCAGCAGCATCATCACCTCAGCAGCATCATCACCTAAGCAGCTTCATCACCTCAGCAGTATCATCCCCTCAGCAACATCATCACCTCAGCAGCATCATCACCTCAGTAGCATCAACCCCTCAGCAGCATCATCCCATCTGAAACACCATCCCCTGAGAAGCATTACTTCAGCAGCAACATCCCCTCAGCAGCATCACCTCAGCAGCATCATCCTCTCAGCGGCATTATCCCCTCAGCAGCATCACCTCAGCAGCATCATTACCTCAGCAGCATCAACCCCTCAGCAGCATCATTACCTCAGCAGCATCATCAGCTCCGCAGCATCATCCCCTCAGCAGCATCATCCCTGCAGCAGCATCATTACCTCAGCAGCAGCATCATCACCTCAGCAGCAGCATCCCCTCAGCAGCATCATCACCTTAGCAGCATCATCCCCACAGCAGCATCATCACCTCAAGAGCACTATCACCTCAGCAGAAGCATCATCCCCTCTGAGGCATCCCTTCAGCAGCATCATCACCTCAGCAGCATCATGCCCTCGGCAGCATCATTGCCTCAGCAGCATCATCACCTCAGCAACAGCATCCCTTTCGCAGCATCATCCTCTTAGCAGCATCAACCTCTCAGCAGCTTCATCCCCCGAGCTACATCATTACCTCAGCCGCAACAGCCCCTCAGCAGCAAGTCGTCAGCTGCAGCATCATTACCTCAGCAGCATCAACCCATCCGCAGCATCAACCACTCAGCAGCATTATTACCACAGCTGCATCATCCAATCAGCAGCATCATCTCCTTACCAGCATCATTAACTCAACAGCAACTTCCCCACTGATGCATCATCCCCTCAGCCGCTTAATCATCTAAGCAGCATCATCACCTCAACAGCAACATTCCCTCAGAAGCTTCCTCACCTCAGTAGCATAATTTCCTCAGCTTCATCACATCAGCAGCATCATCCCCTCAGCAACATCATCCCCTCAGCAGCATCATCACCTCAGCAGCACCATCCACTCAGTAGCATCATCCCCACAGAAGCATCATCACCTCAGCAGCATCATCACCTTACCAGCATCATTAACTCAACAGCAACGTCCCCACAGATTCATCATCCACTGCACCGCTTCATCACCTCAGCAGCATCATCACCTCAGCAGTATCATCCCCTCAGCAACATCATCACCTCAGCAGCAACATCCCCTCAGCAGCATCACCTCAGCAGCATCATCCTCTCAGCAGCATAATCTCCTCAGCAGCATCACCCCACCAGCATTATTATCGCAGCAGCATCAACCCCTCAGCAGCATCATCCCCTCAGCATCATCATCCCTGCAGCAGCACTATCACCTCAGCAGCAGCATCATCACCTCAGCAGCATCCCCTCAGCAGCTTCATCAACTCAGCAGCATCATGCCCTCAGCAGCTTCATCGCCTCAGCAGTATCATCACCTCAGCAGCAGCATCCCCTCAGCAGCATCATCCTCTTAGCAGCATCATCCCCCGAGCTGCATCATTACCTCAGCTGCACCATCCCGTCAGGAGCATCACCTCAGCAGCAGCATCATTACTTCAGTAGCATCATCCCATCCGCAGCATCAACCACTCAGCAGCATTATTACCACAGCTGCATCATCCCCTCAGCTGTAAAATCTCCTCGGCAGTATCATCACCCTCAGCAACATCATCCCCTCAGCAGCACCATTCCCTCAGTAGCATCATTCCCACAAGAGCATCAACACCTCAGCAGCATCATCTCCTTACCAGCATCATTAACTCAACAGCAACTTCCCCACAGATGCATCATCCCCTCAGCCGCTTCGTCACCTCAGCAGATCATCACCTCAGCAGCATCATCCCCTCACAAGCTTCCACACCTCAGCAGCATAATTTCCTCAGCATCATCACATCAGCAGCATCTTCCTCTCTGCAGCATCATCACCTCAGCAGCATCATCAACTCAGCAGCAGCATCATTCCCTCAGCAGCATCATTAACTCAGCAGCATCATTCCCTCAGCAGCATCATCATCTCACCAAGATCATCACCTCAGCAGGATAATCCTCTCAGCAGTATCTTTACCTCAGCAGCATCATCCCCTCAGCAGCATTATCACCTCAGCAGCATCGTTCCCTCAGCAGCATCATCACCTCAGCAGCACCACTTCAGCAGCATCATCACCTAAGCAGCTTTATCACCTCAGCAGCAGCATCAGCTCAGCAGCATTATTACCTCCGCTGCATCATCCCCTCAGCAGCATCACATCAGCACAATCCTCTCCTCAGCAGTATCATCCCCTCAGCAGCGTCATCCCCTCAGCAACATCACCTCTGCAGCTTCATTAGCTCAGCTGTATCATTACCTAAGCTGCTTCAACACCTCAGCAGGATGTTCCCCTCAGCAGCATCATCATCCTCAGTAGCATCATCCCCTCAGCAGCATCAGCTCAGCAGCATCATTATATCAGCAGCATCATCCCCACAGCAGCATCATCACCCCAGGAGCACTATCCCCTCAGCAGCAGCATCATCCCCTCAGAAGAATCCTCTCAGCTGCTTCATCACCTCAGCAGTATCATCCCCTCAGCAGCATCATCCTCTTAGCAGCATCATCCCCTCAGCAGCATGATCACCCGAGCTGCATCATTACGTCAGCCGCACCATCCCCTCAGCAGCATCATCCCCTGAGCAGCATCATTCCCTGAGCAGCATCATCCGCTCAGCAGCACCATCCCCTCAGCAGCATCGCTTCAGCAGCAACATTCCCTCTGCAGCATCACAACCAGCAGCATCATCCTCCCAGAAGCAATATCTAATCAGCAGCATCACCACCGAACCAACATTACCTCAGCAGCATCATCCCTTCCGCAGCATCTACCCCTCAGCAGCATTATTACCACAGCTGCATCATCCCCTCAGCAGCATCAGCCCCTCAGCAGTAACGTCACCCACAGCAGCATCATCCGCTCAGCCGCATCATCGCCTCAGCAGCATCATCCCCTCAGCAGCATCATCCTCGCAACAGCATCATCTTCTCAGCAGCATCGTCCCCTCAGCAGCATAATCCCCTCAGCAGCATCATCTCAGCAGCATCATTACCTCAGCAGCATCATCAGCTCCGCAGCATCATACCCTCAGCAGCATCATCCCTGCAGCAGCATCATTACCTCAGCAGCAGCATCAGTACCTCAGCTGCAGCATCCCCTCAGCAGCATCATCTCTTTACCAGCATCATTAACTAAACTGCAACTTCCCCAATGATGCATCATCCCATCAGCCGCTTAATCACATCAGCAGCATCATCACGACAGCAGCATCATCCCCTCAGCAGCTTCCTCACCGCAGTAGCATAATCTCCTCAGCATCATCACATCAGCAGTATCATCCTCTCTGCAGCATCATTACCTCAGCAGCATCATCACCTCAGCAGCAGCATCATTCCCTCAGCAGCATCATTACATCAGCAGCATCATTCCCTCAGCAGCATCTTCATCTCAGCAGGATCATCACTCAGCAGGATCATCGTCTCAGCAGTATCATTACCTGAGCATCATCAGCTCCACAGCAGCATCATTACCTCAGCAGCATCGTCCCCTCAGCAGCATCATCACCTCAGCAGCATCACTTCAGCAGCATCATCACCTAAGCAGCTTCATCACCTCAGCAGTATCATCCCCTCAGCAACATCATCACCTCAGCAGCATCATCACCTCAATAACATCATCCCCTCAGCAGCATCATCCCATCTGCAAACACCATCCCCTGAGAAGCATCAATTCAGCAGCAACATCCCCTCAGCAGGATCACGTCAGTAGCCTCATCCTCTCAGCAGCATTATCCCCTCAGCAGCATCACCTCAGCAGCATCATTAACTCAGCAGCATCAACCCCTCAGCAGCATCATCCCCACAGCAGCATTATTACCTCCGCTGCATCATCCCCCTGAGCAGCAACACATCAGCAGCATCCTTAACTCTGCAGCATCATCACCTCAGCAGCAGCAGCACCTCAGCAGTATCATCCCCTCAGCAGCGTCGTCCCCTCAGCAACATCACCTCAGCAGCTTAATTAGCTCAGATGTATCATTACCTATGCAGCATCGACCACTCAGCAGCATCTTCCCCTCAGCAGCATCATCACCCTCAGAAGCATCATCCCCTCAGCAGCATCAGCTCAGCAGCATCATCCCCTCAGCAGCATCATCCCCTCAGCAGCATCATCCTCTTAGCAGCATCATCCAATCAGCCGCATGATCCTCTGAAATGTATCATTACCTCAGCCGCACCCTCCCCTCTGCAGCATCACCTCAGCAGCAGCATCATCCCCTCTGCAGCATCATCCCCTCAGCAGCATCATCGCCACAGCAGCATCATCCCCTGAGCAGCATTATCCCCTCAGCAGCACCATCCCCTCCACAGCATCACTTCAGCAGCATCATCCTCCCAGAAGCATCAACCCCTCAGCCGCATTATTACCACAGCTGCATCATCCCCTCAGCAGCATCATCCCCTCAGCAGCATCATCACCTCAGCAGCCCCATCCCCTCAGTAGCATCATCCATACAGCAGCATCATTACCTCAGCAGCATCATCCCCTTACCAGCATCATTAACTCAACAGCAACTTCCCCACAGATGCATCATTCCCTCAGCCGCTTCATCACATCAGCAGCATCATCAGCTCAGCAGCATCATCCCCTCAGCAACTTCCTCAAATCAGTAGCTTAATCTCCTCAGCATCATCACATCAGCAGCATCAGCCTCTCTGCAGCATCATCATCTCAGCAGCATCATCACCTCAGCAGCAGCATCATTCCATCAGCAGCATCATTACCTCATTAGCATCATACCCTCAGCAGCATCAACCACTCAGCAGAATCATCACCCTTAGCAACATCATCCCCTCAGCAGCATCATCACCTCAGCAGCACCATCCCCTCAGTAGCATCATCCATACAGCAGCATCATTACCTCAGCAGCATCATCCCCTTACCAGCATCATTAACTCAACAGCAACTTCCCCACAGATGCATCATTCCCTCAGCCGCCTCATCACATCAGCAGCATCATCACCTCAGCAGCATCATCCCCTCAGCAGCTTCCTCAAATCAGTAGCTTAATCTCCTCAGCATCATCACATCAGCAGCATCAGCCTTTCTGCAGCATCATCATCTCAGCAGCATCATCACCTCAGCAGCAGCATCATTCCATCAGCAGCATCATTACCTCATTAGCATCATACCCTCAGCAGCATCATGATCTCAGCAGGATCATCACCTGAGCAGGATCATCCCCTCAGCAGCATCATTACCTCAGCAGCATCGTCCCCTCAGCAGCATCATCACCACAGCAGCATCACTTCAGAAGCATCATCACCTAACAATCTTCATCACCTCAGCAGTATCATCCCATCAGCAGCATCATCACCTCAGCAGCATCATCACCTCAGTAGCATCATCCCCTCAGCAGCATCATCCCATTTGCACCACCATCCCCTGAGAAGCATCACTTCAGCAGCAACATCCCCTCAGCAGCATCATCCCTGCAGCAGCGTCATTACCTCAGCAGCAGCATCATCACATTAGCATCATCATCCCCCCAGCAGCATCATCACCTCAGGAGCACTCTCACCTCAGCAGCAGCATCATTCCCTCAGAAGCATCCCCTCAGCAGCTTCATCACCTCAGCAACATCATGCTGTCAGCAGCATCATCGCCTCAGCAGCATCATCACCTCAACAGCAGCATCCCCTCAACAGCATCATCCGCTTAGCAGCATCATACTCTCAGCAGCTTCATTCACCGAGCAACATCATTAACTCAGCCGCACCATCCTATCATCAGCATCAACTCAGCTGCAGCATCATTACCTCAGCAGCATCATTTCAGCAGCATCATCCTCCCAGAAGCATCAACCCCTCAGCCGCATTATTACCACAGCTGCATCATCCCCTCAGCAGCATCATCCCCTCAGCAGCATCATCACCTCAGCAGCACCATCCCCTCAGTAGCATCATCCCCACAGCTGCATCATCACCTCAGCAGCAATATCCCCTTACCAGCATCATTAACTCAACAGCAACTTCCCCACAGATGCATCATCCCCTGAGCCGCATCATCACATCAGCAGCATCATCCCCTCAGCAGCTTCCTCACATCAGTTGCATAATCTCCTCAGCATCATCACATCAGCAGCATCATCCTCTCTGCAGCATCATCACCTCAGTAGCATAATCTCCTCAGAATCATCACATCAGCAGCAGCATCCTCTCTGCAGCATGATCACCTCAGCAGCATCATCACCTCAGCAGCCTCCTCAACGCAGCAGGATTTTCCTCTCAGCAGTTTCATTACCTCAGCAGCATCATCACCTCAGCAGCATCATCACCTCAGCGGCAACGTCCCCTCAGCAGCATCATCACCTCAGCAGCATCATCCCATAACCAGCATCATTAACTCAACAGCAATTTCTCCACAGATGCATCATCCCCTGAGCTGCATCGTCACATCAGCAGCATCATCACCTCAGCAGCATCATCCCCTCAGCAGCTTCCTCACATCAGTAGCATAATCTCCGCAGCATCATCACATCAGCAGCATCATCCTCTCCGCAGCATCATCACCTCAGTAGCATAATCTCCTCAGCATGATCACATCAGCAGCATCATCCTCTCTGCAGCATGATCACCTCAGTAGCATTATCACCAAAGCAGCCTCCTCACCTCAGCAGAATTTTCCTCTCAGCTGTTTCATTACCTCAGCAGCATCATCGCCTCAGCAGCATCATCACCTCAGCAGCATCGTCCCCTCAGCAGCATCATCACCTCAGCCGCATCACCTCTGCAGCATCATCACCTAAGCAGCTTCATCACCTCAGCAGTATCATCCCCTCAGCAACATCATCACCTCAGCAGCATCATCACCTCAGTAGCATCAACCCCTCAGCAGCATCATCCCATCTGCAACACTATCCCCTGAGAAGCATCACCTCAGCAGCAACATCCCCTCAGCAGCATCACCTCAGCAGCATCATCCTCTCAGAGGCATTATCCCCTCAGCAGCATCAACTCAGCAGCATCATTACCTCAGCAGCATCAACAGCTCCACAGCATCATCCCGTCAGAAGCATCTTCCCTGCAGCAGCATCATTACCTCAGCAGCAGCATCATCACCTCAGCAGCAGCATCCCCTCAGCAGCATCATCACCTTAGCAGCATCATCCCCACAGCAGCATCATCACCTCAAGAGCACTATCACCTCAGCAGCAGCATCATCCCCTCTGAGGCATCCCCTCAGAAGCTTCATCACCTCAGCAGCGTCATGCCCTCGGCAGCATCATTGCCTCAGCAGCATCATCACCTCAGCAACAGCATCCCTTTCGCAGCATCATCCTCTTAGCAGCATCATCCTCTCAGCAGCTTCATCCCCCGAGCTACATCATTACCTCAGCCGCAACAGCCCCTCAGCAGCAAGACCTCAGCTGCAGCATCATTACCTCAGCAGCATAAACCCATCCGCAGCATCAACCACTCAGCAGCATTATTACCACAGCTGCTTCATCCCCTCAGCAGCATCATCTCCTTACCAGCATCATTAACTCAACAGCAACTTCCCCACTGATGCATCATCCCCTCAGACGCTTAACTTCCTCAGCAGCAACATCACCTCAGCAGCAACATTCCCTCAGCAGCTTCCTCACCTCAGTAGCATAATTTCCTCAGCTTCATCACATCAGCAGCATCATCCCCTCAGCAACATCATCCACTCAGCAGCATCATCACCTCAGCAGCACCATCCCCTCTGTAGCATCATCCCCACAGAAGCATCATCACCTCAGCAGCATCATCCCCTTACCAGCATCATTAACTCAACAGCAACTTCCCGACAGATGCATCATCCCCTGCGCAGCTTCATCACATCAGCAGCATCATCACCTCAGCAGCATCATCCCCTCAGCAGCTTCCTCACATCAGTAGCATAATCTCCTCAGCATCATCACATCAGCAGCATTATCCTCTCTGCAGCATCATCACCTCAGTAGCATAATATCCTCAGCATCATCAAATCAGCAGCATCATCCTCTCTGCAGCATGATCACCTCAGCAGCATCATCACCTCAGCAGCCTCCTCACCTCAGCAGAATTTTCCTCTCAGCAGTATCATTACCTCAGCATCATCACTTCAGCAGCATCATCAGCTAAGCAGCTTCATCACCTCAGCAGTATCATCACCTCAGCAACATCATTACCTCAGCAGCATCATCACCTCAGTAGCATCAACCCCTCAGCAGCATCATCCCATCTGCAACACTATCCCCTGAGAAGCATCACTTCAGCAGCAACATCCCCTCAGCAGCATCACCTCAGCAGCATCATCCTCCCAGCAGCATTATCTCCTCAGCTGCATCACCTCAGCAGCATCATTACCTCAGCAGCATCAACCCCTCAGCAGCATCATCCCCACAGCAGCATTATTACCTCCGCTGCATCATCCCCCTGAGCAGCAACACATCAGCAGCATCCTTAACTCTGCAGCATCATCACCTCAGCAGCAGCAGCACCTCAGCAGTATCATCCCCTCAGCAGCGTCGTCCCCTCAGCAACATCACCTCAGCAGCTTAATTAGCTCAGATGTATCATTACCTATGCAGCATCAACCACTCAGCAGCATCTTCCCCTCAGCAGCATCATCACCCTCAGAAGCATCATCCCCTCAGCAGCATCAGCTCAGCAGCATCATCCCCTCAGCAGCATCATCCCCTCAGCAGCATCATCCTCTTAGCAGCATCATCCAATCAGCCGCATGATCCTCTGAAATGTATCATTACCTCAGCCGCACCCTCCCCTCTGCAGCATCACCTCAGCAGCAGCATCATCCCCTCTGCAGCATCATCCCCTCAGCAGCATCATCGCCACAGCAGCATCATCCCCTGAGCAGCATTATCCCCTCAGCAGCACCATCCCCTCCACAGCATCACTTCAGCATCATCATCCTCCCAGAAGCATCAACCCCTCAGCCGCATTATTACCACAGCTGCATCATCCCCTCAGCAGCATCATCCCCTCAGCAGCATCATCACCTCAGCAGCACCATCCCCTCAGTAGCATCATCCATACAGCAGCATCATTACCTCAGCAGCATCATCCCCTTACCAGCATCATTAACTCAACAGCAACTTCCCCACAGATGCATCATTCCCTCAGCCGCTTCATCACATCAGCAGCATCATCAGCTCAGCAGCATCATCCCCTCAGCAGCTTCCTCAAATCAGTAGCTTAATCTCCTCAGCATCATCACATCAGCAGCATCAGCCTCTCTGCAGCATCATCATCTCAGCAGCATCATCACCTCAGCAGCAGCATCATTCCATCAGCAGCATCATTACCTCATTAGCATCATACCCTCAGCAGCATCAACCACTCAGCAGAATCATCACCCTTAGCAACATCATCCCCTCAGCAGCATCATCACCTCAGCAGCACCATCCCCTCAGTAGCATCATCCATACAGCAGCATCATTACCTCAGCAGCATCATCCCCTTACCAGCATCATTAACTCAACAGCAACTTCCCCACAGATGCATCATTCCCTCAGCCGCCTCATCACATCAGCAGCATCATCACCTCAGCAGCATCATCCCCTCAGCAGCTTCCTCAAATCAGTAGCTTAATCTCCTCAGCATCATCACATCAGCAGCATCAGCCTTTCTGCAGCATCATCATCTCAGCAGCATCATCACCTCAGCAGCAGCATCATTCCATCAGCAGCATCATTACCTCATTAGCATCATACCCTCAGCAGCATCATGATCTCAGCAGGATCATCACCTGAGCAGGATCATCCCCTCAGCAGCATCATTACCTCAGCAGCATCGTCCCCTCAGCAGCATCATCACCACAGCAGCATCACTTCAGAAGCATCATCACCTAACAATCTTCATCACCTCAGCAGTATCATCCCATCAGCAGCATCATCACCTCAGCAGCATCATCACCTCAGTAGCATCATCCCCTCAGCAGCATCATCCCATTTGCACCACCATCCCCTGAGAAGCATCACTTCAGCAGCAACATCCCCTCAGCAGCATCATCCCTGCAGCAGCGTCATTACCTCAGCAGCAGCATCATCACATTAGCATCATCATCCCCCCAGCAGCATCATCACCTCAGGAGCACTCTCACCTCAGCAGCAGCATCATTCCCTCAGAAGCATCCCCTCAGCAGCTTCATCACCTCAGCAACATCATGCTGTCAGCAGCATCATCGCCTCAGCAGCATCATCACCTCAACAGCAGCATCCCCTCAACAGCATCATCCGCTTAGCAGCATCATACTCTCAGCAGCTTCATTCACCGAGCAACATCATTAACTCAGCCGGACCATCCTATCATCAGCATCAACTCAGCTGCAGCATCATTACCTCAGCAGCATCATTTCAGCAGCATCATCCTCCCAGAAGCATCAACCCCTCAGCCGCATTATTACCACAGCTGCATCATCCCCTCAGCAGCATCATCCCCTCAGCAGCATCATCACCTCAGCAGCACCATCCCCTCAGTAGCATCATCCCCACAGCTGCATCATCACCTCAGCAGCAATATCCCCTTACCAGCATCATTAACTCAACAGCAACTTCCCCACAGATGCATCATCCCCTGAGCCGCATCATCACATCAGCAGCATCATCCCCTCAGCAGCTTCCTCACATCAGTTGCATAATCTCCTCAGCATCATCACATCAGCAGCATCATCCTCTCTGCAGCATCATCACCTCAGTAGCATAATCTCCTCAGAATCATCACATCAGCAGCAGCATCCTCTCTGCAGCATGATCACCTCAGCAGCATCATCACCTCAGCAGCCTCCTCAACGCAGCAGGATTTTCCTCTCAGCAGTTTCATTACCTCAGCAGCATCATCACCTCAGCAGCATCATCACCTCAGCGGCAACGTCCCCTCAGCAGCATCATCACCTCAGCAGCATCATCCCATTACCAGCATCATTAACTCAACAGCAATTTCTCCACAGATGCATCATCCCCTGAGCTGCATCGTCACATCAGCAGCATCATCACCTCAGCAGCATCATCCCCTCAGCAGCTTCCTCACATCAGTAGCATAATCTCCGCAGCATCATCACATCAGCAGCATCATCCTCTCCGCAGCATCATCACCTCAGTAGCATAATCTCCTCAGCATGATCACATCAGCAGCATCATCCTCTCTGCAGCATGATCACCTCAGTAGCATTATCACCAAAGCAGCCTCCTCACCTCAGCAGAATTTTCCTCTCAGCTGTTTCATTACCTCAGCAGCATCATCGCCTCAGCAGCATCATCACCTCAGCAGCATCGTCCCCTCAGCAGCATCATCACCTCAGCAGCATCACTTCTGCAGCATCATCACCTAAGCAGCTTCATCACCTCAGCAGTATCATCCCCTCAGCAACATCATCACCTCAGCAGCATCATCACCTCAGTAGCATCAACCCCTCAGCAGCATCATCCCATCTGAAACACTATCCCCTGAGAAGCATCACCTCAGCAGCAACATCCCCTCAGCAGCATCACCTCAGCAGCATCATCCTCTCAGAGGCATTATCCCCTCAGCAGCATCAACTCAGCAGCATCATTACCTCAGCAGCATCAACAGCTCCACAGCATCATCCCCTCAGAAGCATCATCCCTGCAGCAGCATCATTACCTCAGCAGCAGCATCATCACCTCAGCAGCAGCATCCCCTCAGCAGCATCATCACCTTAGCAGCATCATCCCCACAGCAGCATCATCACCTCAAGAGCACTATCACCTCAGCAGCAGCATCATCCCCTCTGAGGCATCCCCTCAGAAGCTTCATCACCTCAGCAGCGTCATGCCCTCGGCAGCATCATTGCCTCAGCAGCATCATCACCTCAGCAACAGCATCCCTTTCGCAGCATCATCCTCTTAGCAGCATCATCCTCTCAGCAGCTTCATCCCCCGAGCTACATCATTACCTCAGCCGCAACAGCCCCTCAGCAGCAAGACCTCAGCTGCAGCATCATTACCTCAGCAGCATAAACCCATCCGCAGCATCAACCACTCAGCAGCATTATTACCACAGCTGCTTCATCCCCTCAGCAGCATCATCTCCTTACCAGCATCATTAACTCAACAGCAACTTCCCCACTGATGCATCATCCCCTCAGACGCTTAACTTCCTCAGCAGCAACATCACCTCAGCAGCAACATTCCCTCAGCAGCTTCCTCACCTCAGTAGCATAATTTCCTCAGCTTCATCACATCAGCAGCATCATCCCCTCAGCAACATCATCCACTCAGCAGCATCATCACCTCAGCAGCACCATCCCCTCTGTAGCATCATCCCCACAGAAGCATCATCACCTCAGCAGCATCATCCCCTTACCAGCATCATTAACTCAACAGCAACTTCCCGACAGATGCATCATCCCCTGCGCAGCTTCATCACATCAGCAGCATCATCACCTCAGCAGCATCATCCCCTCAGCAGCTTCCTCACATCAGTAGCATAATCTCCTCAGCATCATCACATCAGCAGCATTATCCTCTCTGCAGCATCATCACCTCAGTAGCATAATATCCTCAGCATCATCAAATCAGCAGCATCATCCTCTCTGCAGCATGATCACCTCAGCAGCATCATCACCTCAGCAGCCTCCTCACCTCAGCAGAATTTTCCTCTCAGCAGTATCATTACCTCAGCATCATCACATCAGCAGCATCATCAGCTAAGCAGCTTCATCACCTCAGCAGTATCATCACCTCAGCAACATCATTACCTCAGCAGCATCATCACCTCAGTAGCATCAACCCCTCAGCAGCATCATCCCATCTGCAACACTATCCCCTGAGAAGCATCACTTCAGCAGCAACATCCCCTCAGCAGCATCACCTCAGCAGCATCATCCTCCCAGCAGCATTATCTCCTCAGCTGCATCACCTCAGCAGCATCATTACCTCAGCAGCATCAACCCCTCAGCAGCATCATTACCTCAGCAGCATCTTCAGCTCCGCAGCATCATCCCCTCAGCAGCATCATCCCTGCAGCAGCATCATTACCTCAGCAGCAGCATCCTCTTAGCAGCATCATCCTCTCAGCAGCTTCATCTCCCGAGCTACATCATTACCTCTGCTGCAAAGGCCATCAGCAGCAGGACCTCAGCTGCAGCATCATTACCTCAGCAGCATCAACCCATCCGCAGCATCAACCACTCAGCAGCATTATTACCACAGCTGCATCATCCCCTTAGCAGCATCATCTCCTAACCAGCATCATTAACTCAACAGCAACTTCCCCACTGATGCATCATCCACTCAGCCGCTTAATCGCCTCAGCAGCATCATCACCTCAGCAGCAAGATTCCCTCAGCAGCTTCCTCACCTCAGTAGCATAATCTCCTCAGCTTCATCACATCTTCAGCATCATCCTCTCTGCAATATCATCCCCTCAGCAGCTTCCTCACATCAGTAGCACAATCTCCTCAGCATCATCACATCAGCAGCATCATCCTCTCTACAGCATCATCACCTCAGTAGCACAATCTCCTCAGAATCATCACATCAGCAGCAGCATCCTCTCTGCAGCATGATCACCTCAGCAGCATCATCACCTCAGCAGCCTCCTCAACTCAGCAGGATTTTCCTCTCAGCAGTTTCATTACCTCAGCAGCATCATCACCTCAGCAGCATCATCACCTCAGCGGCAACGTCCCCTCAGCAGCATCATCACCTCAGCAGCATCATCCCTGCAGCAGCATCATTAACTCAACAGCAACTTCTCCACAGATGCATCATCCCCTGAGCCGTATCGTCACATCAGCAGCATCATCACCTCATCAGCATCATCCCCTCAGCAGCTTCCTCACATCAGTAGCATGATCTCCTCAGCATCATCACATCAGCAGCATCATCCTCTCCGCAGCATCATCACCTCAGTAGCATAATCTCCTCAGCATCATCACATCAGCAGCATCATCCTCTCTGCAGCATCATCACCTCAGTAGCATTATCACCTCAGCAGCCCCCTCACCTCAGCAGAATTTACCTCTCAGCAGTTTCATTACCTCAGCAGCATCATCGCCTCAGCAGCATCATCACCTCAGCAGCATCGTCCCCTCAGCAGCATCATCACCTCAGCAGCATCACTTCAGCAGCATCATCACGTAAGCAGCTTCATCACCTCAGCAGTATCATCCCCTCAGCAACATCATCACCTCAGCAGCATCATCACCTCAGTAGCATCAACCCCTCAGCAGCATCATCCCATCTGCAACACTATCCCCTGAGAAGCATCACTTCAGCAGCAACAGCCCCTCAGCAGCATCACCTCAGCAGCATCATCCTCTCAGCGGCATTATCCCCTCAGCAGCATCAACTCAGCAGCATCATTACCTCAGCAGCATCAACCCCTCAGCAGCATCATTACCTCAGCAGCATCATCAGCTCCACAGCATCATCCCCTCAGAAGCATCATCCCTGCAGCAGCATCATTACCTCAGCAGCAGCATCATCACCTCAGCAGCAGCATCACCTCAGCAGCATCATCACCTTAGCAGCATCATCCCCACAGCAGCATCATCACCTCAAGAGCTCTATCACCTCAGCAGCAGCATCATCCCCTCTGAAGCATCCCCTCAGAATCTTCATCACCTCAGCAGCATCATGCCCTCGGCAGCATCATTGCCTCAGCAGCATCATCACCTCAGCAACAGCATCCCTTTCGCAGCATCATCCACTTAGCAGCATCATCCTCTCAGCAGCTTCATCCCCCGAGCTACGTCATTACCTCAGCCGCAACAGACGCTCAGCAGCAAGACCTCAGCTGCAGCATCATTACCTCAGCAGCATCAACCCATCCGCAGCATCAACCACTTAGCAGCATTATTACCACAGCTGCATCATCCCCTCAGCAGCATCATCTCCTTACCAGCATCATTAACTCAACAGCAACTTCCCCACTGATGCACCATCCCCTCAGCCGCTTAATCACCTCAGCAGCATCATCACCTCAGCAGCAACATTCCCTCAGCAGCTTCCTCACCTCAGTAGCATAATCTCCTCAGCTTCATCACATCAGCAGCATCATCCCCTCAGCAACATCATCCACTCAGCAGCATCATCACCTCAGCAGCACCTTCCCCTCAGTAGCATCATCCCCACAGAAGCATCATCACCTCAGCAGCATCATCCCCTTACCAGCATCATTAACTCGACAGCAACTTCCCGACAGATGCATCATCCCCTGCGCGGCTACATCACATCAGCAGCATCATCACCTCAGCAGCATCATCCCCTCAGCAGCTTCCTCACATCAGTAGCATAATCTCCTCAGCATCATCACATCAGCAGCATCATCCTCTCTGCAGCATCATCACCTCAGTAGCATAATCTCCTCAGCATCATCAAATCAGCAGCATCATCCCCTCTGCAGCATGATCACCTCAGCAGCATTATCACCTCAGAAGCCTCCTCACCTCAGCAGAATTTTCCTCTCAGCTGTATCATTACCTCAGCAGCATCACTTCAGCAGCATCATCAGCTAAGCAGCTTCATCACCTCAGCAGTATCATCCCCTCAGCAACATAATTACCTCAGCAGCATCATCACCTCAGTAGCATCAACCCCTCAGCAGCATCATCCCATCTGCAACACTATCCCCTGAGAAGCATCACTTCAGCAGCAACATCCCCTCAGCAGCATCACCTCAGCAGCATCATCCTCTCAGCAGCATTATCCCCTCAGCAGCATCACCTCAGCAGCATCATTACCTCAGCAGCATCAACCCCTCAGCAGCATCATTACCTCAGCAGCATCATCAGCTCCGCAGCATCATCCCCTCAGCAGCATCATCCCTGCAGCAGCATCATTACCTCAGCAGCAGCATCATCACCTCAGCAGCAGCATCCCCACAGCAGCATCATCACCTTAGCAGCATCATCCCCACAGCAGCATCATCACCTCAAGAGCACTATCACCTCAGCAGCAGCATCATCCCCTCTGAAGCATCCCCTCAGCAGCTTCATCACCTCAGCAGCATCATCCTCTCGGCTGCATCATTGCCTCAGCAGCATCATCCTCTTAGCAGCATCATCCTCTCAGCAGCTTCATCTCCCGAGCTACATCATTACCCCTGCTGCAACAGCCCCTCAGCAGCAAGACCTCAGCTGCAGCATCATTACCTCAGCAGCATCAACCCATCCGCAGCATCAACCACTCAGCAGCATTATTACCACAGCTGCATCATCCCCTCAGCAGCATCATCTCCTTACCAGCATCATTAACTCAACAGCAACTTCCCCACTGATGCATCATCCACTCAGCTGCTTAATCGCCTCAGCAGCATCATCACCTCAGCAGCAAGATTCCCTCAGCAGCTTCCTCACCTCAGTAGCATAATTTCCTCAGCTTCATCACATCAGCAGCATCATCCTCTCTGCAGCATAATTTCCTCAGCAGCATCATCAACTCAGCAGCAGCATCATTCCCTCAGCAGCATCATTACCTCAGCAGCATCATTCTTCAGCAGCATCATCATCTCAGCAGCATCACTTCAGCAGCATCATCACATAAGCAGCTTCATCACCACCGCAGTATCATCCCCTCAGCAACATCATCGCCTCATCAGCATCATCACCTCAATAGCATCAGCCCCTCAGCAGCATCATCACAAGTGCAACACCATCCACTGAGAAGCATCACTTCAGCAGCAACGTCCCCTCAGCAGCATCACCTCAGCAGCCTCATCCTCTCAGCAGCATTATCCCCTCAGCAGCATCACCTCAGCAGCATCATCCCCTCAGCAGCATCACATCTGCAGCATCCTTGCCTCAGCAGCATCATCACCTCAGCAGCAGCATCACCTCAGCATATCATCCCTCAGCAGCGTCGTCCCCTCAGCAACATCACCTCAGCATCAACCACTCAGCAGCATCTTCCCCTCAGCAGCATCATCACCCTCAGCAGCATCATGCCCTCAGCAGCATCAGCTCAGCAGCATCATTACATCAGCAGCGTCATCCCCTCAGCAGCATCATCAGTTCAGCAGCATCATTTCCGCAGCAGCATCACGTCCGCGGCATCATCCCCTCAGCAGCATCACCCCTGCAGCAGCATCATTACCTCAGCAGCAGCATCATCACCTCAGCAGCATCATCCCCTCAGCAGCATTACCACCTTAGCAGCATCATCCCCACAGCAGCATCATCACCCCAGGAGCACTATCACCTCAGCAGCAGCATCATCCCCTCAGAAGCATAACCCCAGCTGCTTCATCACCTCAGCAGCATCATCCCCTCAGCAGCATCATCCTCTAAGCAGCATCATCCACTCAGCAGCATGATCCCCCGAGCTTCATCATTGCCTCAGCCGCACTCTCCCCTCAGCAGCATCACCTCAGCAGCAGCATCATCTCTTCAGCAGCATCATCGCCACAGCAGCACCATCCCCTCCGCAGCATCACTTCAGTAGTAACAACCCCTCAGCAGCATCACATTAGCAGCATCATCCTCCCAGAAGAATCAAACCCTCAGCAGCATTATTACCACAGCTGCATCATCCCCTCAGCAGAATCATCCACTCAGCAGTATCATCACCCTCAGCAACATCATCCCCTCAGCAGCATCATCACCTCAGCAGCACCATCCCCTCTGTAGCATCATCCCCACAGAAGCATCATCACCTCAGCAGCATCATCCCCTCAGCAGCTTCCTCACATCAGTTGCATAATCTCCTCAGCATCATCACATCAGCAGCATCATCCTCTCTGCAGCATCATCACCTCAGTAGCATAATCTCCTCAGAATCATCACATCAGCAGCAGCATCCTCTCTGCAGCATGATCACCTCAGCAGCATCATCACCTCAGCAGCCTCCTCAACGCAGCAGGATTTTCCTCTCAGCCGTTTCATTACCTCAGCAGCATCATCACCTCAGCAGCATCATCACCTCAGCGGCAACGTCCCCTCAGCAGCATCATCACCTCAGCAGCATCATCCCATTACCAGCATCATTAACTCAACAGCAATTTCTCCACAGATGCATCATCCCCTGAGCTGCATCGTCACATCAGCAGCATCATCACCTCAGCAGCATCATCCCCTCAGCAGCTTCCTCACATCAGTAGCATAATCTCCGCAGCATCATCACATCAGCAGCATCATCCTCTCCGCAGCATCATCACCTCAGTAGCATAATCTCCTCAGCATGATCACATCAGCAGCATCATCCTCTCTGCAGCATGATCACCTCAGTAGCATTATCACCAAAGCAGCCTCCTCACCTCAGCAGAATTTTCCTCTCAGCTGTTTCATTACCTCAGCAGCATCATCGCCTCAGCAGCATCATCACCTCAGCAGCATCGTCCCCTCAGCAGCATCATCACCTCAGCAGCATCACTTCTGCAGCATCATCACCTAAGCAGCTTCATCACCTCAGCAGTATCATCCCCTCAGCAACATCATCACCTCAGCAGCATCATCACCTCAGTAGCATCAACCCCTCAGCAGCATCATCCCATCTGAAACACTATCCCCTGAGAAGCATCACCTCAGCAGCAACATCCCCTCAGCAGCATCACCTCAGCAGCATCATCCTCTCAGAGGCATTATCCCCTCAGCAGCATCAACTCAGCAGCATCATTACCTCAGCAGCATCAACAGCTCCACAGCATCATCCCCTCAGAAGCATCATCCCTGCAGCAGCATCATTACCTCAGCAGCAGCATCATCACCTCAGCAGCAGCATCCCCTCAGCAGCATCATCACCTTAGCAGCATCCTCCCCACAGCAGCATCATCACCTCAAGAGCACTATCACCTCAGCAGCAGCATCATCCCCTCTGAGGCATCCCCTCAGAAGCTTCATCACCTCAGCAGCGTCATGCCCTCGGCAGCATCATTGCCTCAGCAGCATCATCACCTCAGCAACAGCATCCCTTTCGCAGCATCATCCTCTTAGCAGCATCATCCTCTCAGCAGCTTCATCCCCCGAGCTACATCATTACCTCAGCCGCAACAGCCCCTCAGCAGCAAGACCTCAGCTGCAGCATCATTACCTCAGCAGCATAAACCCATCCGCAGCATCAACCACTCAGCAGCATTATTACCACAGCTGCTTCATCCCCTCAGCAGCATCATCTCCTTACCA